>NC_080439.1:6766607-7086785 GCF_028018845.1 Melospiza georgiana | reverse complement strand
ACTGTGTTTGAGTCAAACAGTGCTTTGGTGTATGGTGGGCATGCTCAGCCTCCTGAGGTGTCAGAATCCTTCATCTGTAACCTCACAGGAACTTTCTTGGTGTCTTTGCTGATGATTAACTCTCCAGGTCTTGTCTGGAAAAGAACAATTCTTCCTGCATTGACTCAGTCTGTATCTTTCTTATTGAGCTCCAGAGCTACAATTCACTCTGAGCCCAGGACTGCTGGTCTGTAAGAGCTGTAATGTGGTGATGAATTGAGCATTTTTGCATCCTGCTGTCTCACTCCTTTCACATTGCAATCAGCCTTATGACAGTGGTGCTTAAAGACACTCTTCAGAGGCCACTGATGAAATATGTCAGTCGTGTCAAATGTTGTCCTTGTAAATCCCCCAGACTCTGTCCTTCCCATTGATTGAACAATTTCTGCCAAGAGCTGATATTATGCCTATGAAGGTTGTAAGTCTAATGCAGGCTCTAGTAAAACTTACTCAATTTTGCTTGATGTTCTTTATCCAAGTACTAGCCATGCATGCCGCTCTCAATTTGTGTTGGCACAGAAATTTCAGGAATGACAGCAGCATGATTCAGAATGCTTTCTTAAAATCTTTCAGCATATTGACATTCCATTACATGCCAAATGCCAGAGGAACTGCCTTTTTCAATCCTGACATTGCTACTGTTATCTGTCACTGTTACTGAACTGCAGCAGTGCCTGGATCCCAAATTTAGATCAGGGTTTTAAAGCCCCCAAAAAATAAAAAAAAAAAAAGCACAGGAAGCCACAGAAAAAGTCTTTACTCTGATGAATAGTTTAAGTAGACAAGCCCTAAATGGGATAGAAATCAAATATAGATACCCAGAATCTTGGAGCAATTTACCGAGAGATTTAAAGCAAGAGTGGCAACACAGGAAACAGAGCCAGTGCTTCTGAGCAGCTACATCATGCTTCAATAATAAATTTAATATTTTCTTATTACATGATTGATATTCCCTACTTAGCAGACATCTAACAGCTGTTTTCCCAACAGAGATTCACAATAGAGTCAAGGGGTATTGCATAATATCTGTCTCTTTCTGGAAAAAAATTTAATGTCCTAATCATTGAATGCAGAGAAAATTAATTTATATAAGGGGCAAAATAGAAAAAAAAAATGAAAGGCACAAATGTGTTTTCCAAACTTATGGCGTGTTACAAAGACCATATATGAACTATCTAGACAGAAAAATAATAAATCACACAGCATCTGCCTCAAAGTCCTGCATGCTGCTGAACTGCAGTGACAGAAAGAGTTTATCTTTTATATCTTCCATTTCCAGTGAAGCTGATCTTTTCCTCCCTGGTGATTCTTTAAATTAATAGCTTTTAAACGTTCCTTTCCAGCAGGGAATTTATCTTTCCTTGAATTTTCCTGTAGTATTTACATCGTGTGTGATTCTAGCAGAGATCACGTGTGAAGCCTGCAGCTCAGAGTGCTGCGCCCTCCTCACATCAATGACACTTAACAGGACCTGGGCCATGGAAAGGGGGGAAAATGCCATGAATTATCAGCCCAGGGGCTCCTGCTGTGGGTGCAGAGCACTGGACAGCCTGCAGTGATGTGGGCTGTGCCAAACCCCACCCTGCTCTGGGTTTGCTCCATCTCCTGGGAGCCACAAGGACCCTGGGACAAAGAATTAAATTGTCCAAACCAGAGACCCAGCAGGTAAAGGGAGCCTGAGTCCAGGCTTTCCTTCTGCCCGTCTCTTGGGGTGAGAGGAATTTTGGACCTCTGTAATTCCACTGACTTCCAGGGACTCATTTCTGCTTTAAAATGAAATTTGGGTCTAAGAAATCAGACTTGATAGAGAAGTGTCCTAAAATATTCTCATAGGCCATCCCTGCAGTCCCTGGCACTGCCTTTGAGTGGAAATTTGCATGAGCATCTGCACAAAAGTGGATTTAGAAGTTATTAGATAGACTTGAGCCTAAATGTAAAACATCTGATTTAACATTACATGTTCCCATGAGTTTTGTTCGTTTATGTGCATACGCAAAATTCAATGATTGCCTGTTAACATATTATTCCAAACATAAAAATCAATTAAAATAATTTTCTACAATTCACTCATAGCCAAATGCTGACACAGTTTAAACTCACTACTGCCCTCGCAAGCAATGGGAAAACCAAGATAAAGATGAATATGGATTTATCCACTTTAAGAAAATAACCTTCTTGTGTTTTTCCACCCACATGACAAAGTAACTGAAGAACAATGGCTAATTAAAAAGATTGGTCAGCTTTTAAATAAGCTCTGCTCATATGGGCTCTAGATTAAATTAAGCTATTGTGATAACTTAAATAAAATTAATTCTATTTTTAGGGGATTTAGTCTAACTGGATGTAGCTGGTAATTAAGGAAATAGCAGTTCTAGCACTTGCTCTTGTATTTTATTGCAGACAAAGAACACACAACCTCCTACAGCCCAGGCACTGCAAACCTTCCCAATATGAAAAAAATATCTGTGGCTGGCAAAACCCTGTCCCTACAGCCCCAAAGGAATGATAAACCACAGGGAATATCAGAATCCTCACAGGCCTAACTTTTTCATGGAGATAACTCTTCATTCCCGAGGATTCTCATAATTTATGTAGAATGTGACACATCCTGGAATTTGCGGGTTGTGATTTGTTCTTCTTCATGGATTATGAGCATTCTCTCTATTTCACCTCTTCCCTGGTGGGCAAGAGATCCATCTACTCCAATCACAGCAGAATTTGGCCTGTGAAGTAGGAGTGACATAAAGATTGAGCCAGGACTTGTGTTTTAAGATTAAGACTTATTTATTGTTGTTCTGACAGGACATGCTTCGTTCCTCCTTTTGTTCAGGAGGTTTATCTCAAAATGTGCTGAACTCTCCACAGATCCTACATTCAAAAGCCAGTGAGAGCCTATAATTAAAGAGGACTTAAAATTCAGTAAGGAAATACTTGTCCTATTTATGACTTGACTGGTTATTTTAAGTAGGGAGTAACTTATTTCAAGTTATAATCAGAGAAATTAAATGGTTAGAACACAATAGCTGGCTTTCAGAGGCATTTTGTTAACAACAGGATTTAAGCACTTCTGTAGCTTTATAAATCTGCTCTACAGCTTTCTTCCTACTAATAAAGGAACTTTGATTTGGTTTGTTTTCAAGGTTTTTTGGGGTTTTTCTTTTTGGTGTTTTTTTTTTTGGGGGGGGATTTTTTTGTTTTTTCTTTTAGTTTTTATTTTCTATATTATAGATTGATATTTATATTTTAGATTGCCAGAGTTCCTTGGCAGGTTTGTGATTCCAGCTGAATACCTCCTCCCTTTCCCCATGGTAACTATTCATCCAGATCCCTACTTGCTATAAATCCCTGCTACTCACTGCAGGTCAATGAAGCAATAACAGCGTGAAACAAGTTAATAACTGCCCCCTTTAATGCCAAAGGCAAGGAGAGCTTTGAGCAACAGTTTATCTTTAGCTTGAAGCTCATCCATGGCAGGCAATGAGGATGGTGTGTGGGAGTTGTGCTGCAGCAAACGCGGCTCAGTGGAGAGCCAGAGCTGAGCTCCTCTGTCAGAGATATCTCAACCAAGTGACACAGATTAAAATACAGTCAGAGAGCTTGGGCAGAACCTGTAGAAGAAGCAAGGAGCTAAATACAATGTTATGGTTTTCATCTCTTTTTTTTTTTTTTTTTTTTTTTGTGGAGGGGAATTAGCTGAGCCAATTTCCGCGCTTTTGGTGGAATACTCACTGAACAATCCCATTAGAGAAACAGAAATTGAATGGGCAGCCAATCGTAAAAATAATTACTCAGCCTTCATCCTTTCCAGCTGATTTTTGAGAATCTAAACTCAACAGAACTCCACAGGCTAAGCATGAATTGATTTGCCCAAAATTGAATTAATTTAATTTGGGAACACTCATGTTTGAAGGCAAAATGTTGCTTGATCAAAATGTATTATTTTGATCTCTGATTTCTGTTCAAGTGCAATCAACAAATGAAATACCTGTATTTGGAGGATGATTGTGTCTAGACATGAAGCTGCTAATTTTTTATACCACCAGCACCAGGAGCAGAATATTAGTACAAAGACCTTTAGACAGAAGCTCCAATATGAAAGGAAGGCATGGAAATCCCAGAGCTCCATTTTCCCTTTGGATACTGGGTGAGATACATAACCTTTTTTTATTTGATTTTGACATAATAGCAAGAAATATACTTACCAGCCCAGCTGACAGCCACACTTTCAGATACATTATTCATTTAGAAATGTGTAAAGACAAATATTACTGAGATCAAACACTGGAATTTGAAGGGTTTCAAAATATAAAACACATTAATAATATAGAGACTATCTGTAAGCTGACCCTGCACATCAGAAAACATCACAAGATTATCTGGGTATTTTTTTTAAGGTGTCCCATTATAGAAAAGAGCAGTAGGAGTTAAACATAGCAAGTGCATTCCAGAAGCTGATGTGAATTTATCTACAGGCCCACAGATGTGCCAGTTAATGTTTTTATATCAGGTGAGGTTGCTGAACTCTGGGAGATAACAGTGAAAAGGTGTGATTTTAAAGCCACCATTCAGGCTACATTTATAGCCAAGCTCATGGACCCCAGTTTGCAGAAGGGCTGAGAACTTGCTGCTTCCACTGCTTGCCCTAGAAAACTAGGGGTGCTTAGGGACTTGGAATTCATGTCTGAGTCTTACACCATAAGACTGCAGAATTACACCTTATATTACCATGCAGCTGCAGCATGTCTTTTTTAATCAAAGAGTGAAACACAAAGAGCTGGATTTCTTCTATTTTATCACCCCTTAGTTAAGCACAATCATTTCCACTGATCTGTGCTCTGGCAGCTCTCAGGATCCCAGCTCTGAAGCCTGCTGCAGACACACACATTGACTCCTGTCATGCCTGCACATCTTGTGGTTGTTCATGTGCACAATAAATGTATGAAATTTTGTGTCTGTCTTACTTGTTGGCATTGTGAGCCCACCTTGCATGTGCAAATACTGCAGGGAACAGCAGAGATCACAAACTCTTTGGGAAGCCATGAAAACATGGAGGTTTTGGCATTATTAAAACCCAGCTGTGTCTGGTCACTGGCAGCATGGTCTGGCTCACTGTTGGCGCAGTTCCTTGGTGCTAAAGGCAACTAAAGTTACCCAGTGGACAGTACAAAAAAGACACTTGTCAGAGACATGGGAGGGGAGAGTTATATAAAGATTCATGAGCTAAACATTCCTGCAAACCCTTGAGCCCTCCTTGTGTGAGCTCTCTCAGCAGCGAGACAGGATGATATTTCCAAAGGGAGAGCTTCTTCTCGCAAGGGGATTCACAGAATCCTTGTAGTTTACACCCTGTGCTGATAAATATTTCCTCTGAAACAGACATCTAAACACCCCAGGCCCATTCTGTCTTTTTAGTCATGGGTTGGACAGAATTTTGAAAAAGAAGTTTTTCTATTAGAAACAATAATTGGCATGTCCATTGACTTTGTCTTGAGACTTGTTATGCTTGTAAGCCTGAAACAACTTTTTTTCATTATCATGCAAAGGAAGTAGCCCTTCCTCAAGAAAGAAAGGTACCCCTAAGCAGGAATAGAAAATGGATAAAAAACAGCAGACAGGTTCATAATTTTTGCAGCTGTCAATGGATCAGGCATAAGCTCTTCACACAGAGGATGGTTGGGCACTGTAAGAGGCTCCCAGGGAAGTGATCACAGACTTGAGCCTGTCTGAATTTGGACTCTCAGGCACATTTGGGATTGTTGGGGTGCCTTGTGCAGAGCTCTGATCCTTGTGGGTCCCTTCCAACTCGGGATATTCTGTGCTTCCAATACTTACCTCAGTTGTTCAGAATTAGACACAGAAGATTTTAGAATCAGCAAACACCTTAAGATATAAGAACATTTCTCCTTTCAAGTCCAGTTAAAATATATACGAGGTTCAAGCTCTTTCTATCTCCTGCTAGCTTTTAGTCTTTTTTTAATGAACTCTTTCCTAATTGGGAAAGGTCCTTTCCAATTTGTGACATGATTTTGGATTGCTTAACAGATGTAATTAGCATTAGGACACTTTATCTCTGAATCAAGCATTTTCCTGCTGCTGCTATCTTCCAACATTTAATTCATTAGAGCTTCTTAGTGCCTCCAGGCCGTTATTAAAATTTGTCCCTTAATCTGGAAGTTTGAATTGATGGTCCCCTGACTCTAAAAGACCCCATTGTCTGTGAACTCAGGGGAGGGAATGGCAGAGAAGGAAGGTTGTTGGCCCTGGAAAGAGTCAGGATGCACAGAAGGAAGGAAGTCACTGAGCAGCAATCCCAGCACTAAGCTGAACTGAAGGCTGAGGCAAAAGTGCTTTTCATGTGTCCCATTCAAGACTGCAGCAGGTATTCCACAGTCTAGAGCAGAACTCCTGACCTCCCCAGAACCTCAGATCCTCCAGCTCTGGGACATCCTGGAAGGAGAATGAAACAACTTTTACAAATTTATAAAAGTGGCCACTGTAAAAAAAACTATGGTGCAGAACAAGTCACAAAAAATCAGAAACTACCATCTACATGCTGATAACTTATTTATTAGCTTACTGGTTCACTTAGACCTTATTGTTCACAGACAAAACAACCTGTGGCACAGACAGCGGGCAGTCTGGCATGCAGTGAAGATAAATAGGTACCTAGATACAAATCCTATATTTGAAGGCATGTTCAGAGAATGCCCTCTGGTCGGCCAGATATGAATGAACAACAAAGAATTCAACCCACTGACTCTCACCAAAAAACACACAGTGGTTTTTATTTGCAAAACCTCAAAACTATCCTTCTCTATTTTCAACTCCCTATTCCCTTATGGGGCACAGAAAACATTGTGCCTTTGTTTGAAAATGGGTTATAAACAGAAACTGGAAAAGGAAAGCAATAGTGAATGAGGTGGTTTTAGAGACCCTTTCTTCCAGCCCTTTTCAGTTTTTGCTTTGGTGGATAATCAAGCTGAAAGCTGGATGACACCCACACACAGCATCCCAAGTCTGAAATACCAAAGATAATTCAAGGAGCAGACTCCCTCCTGAGCTCTGAATGGCACACCTGCCTCAGTCCTTTGGGCTTTCTCCTTCTCACCAGCATTTATTTCCTCTCTTTGTGTCCCTCAGTCTGTGTGAAGACTTTTTAACCCCTCCTGTCTCCCACAGGCTGCTCAGGCAGCTGCCTGGCCAGGGATGAAAGGAGCCTGCGTGGCAGGGCCTGGAGCAGGGCCTGCAGAGAGGCACAATGTGGCTGTGACCACTGGCCTGGGCCAGCCTTGGCCTCTCTGAATCCCAAGTGTACGTGCCAAAACTGAGCTGGCAAACATCTTACCTCACCACACACTGCAACAGCTGAATTAGTCTGTTGAAATTGGGAATTTTGCCGTTTTACCATCCACTTCAGCTCTCAGATGGTGCCCACACTGCCTCAAGGGACAGCCAGAGCACATGCCAAGCTGTGCTGCTTGCTCAAAGCAGATGTGTTTAAATGTAAAACCTCACCAACCAAAAATTATGCGCCCTGTCTTTAATCAGGTACTCCCTACCTTCTGCTTTCATTCAGCTTTGGCTGAGGTTCCATCCACAAAGAAAGTTTGAAAGTGTGCATGGAAAAGCTCCTCCCTCCCCTCCCAGCCCCATGCCCACTGCTGCTGCTTTCATGATTTGACTGAGCAGCCCAAAGCTCCAAAAAGAGAAGGCCAAACCCTCAGAGCTGTTATTTTTACATCTTGTAATCCTTACACCATTCTGGGGGTTTCCAGCTGGCTGGCAGACATTTGCCACATCTGATGCTGGCAGCACTGCTCATTGCAGCAGCTGAGCTCCCTCACATGAGGCACCATCTAGAGATGCTCTTCCATGACTTCCCTCATGGAAAACAGTGTTTGCAGGCTGGCCAAAGCTAAACTTCTTATTTTAATTGATTTTGAAAGTGACAGCAAATTACCTACACTTACTGTTCAGAAGGAAAAATGATCCAGTGGAAGGAAAAATGAGGAAAAGTGTGACAATGGAAGAATGATCAGCTTTGCTTGACTGTTTCTTCTTGTGGCAAAGAAAAATGTTAAGCAAGAGAATTGATCATTTAGACACATCACAAAGTATAAAAAATGAGCTGTTAAAATTAATAATCTCTTTGATAATATTGATTCCAAACTTTTCTGACTAAACACAAAAACCTGAGCCTCCAGGAGAAGGAATTTGTTCAATCCCTGCAGCCTGGTGTCTTTCCCTGTACTGCAAGATACTTGAATTTAAAATGGTGTACTACTTAGCACTTAAAATCTTGGCTCTATATTCATTCTAATTACTTTCAAACCCAGCTTTGGACTGTGCAGGAAATGAGATAGCTGGCATGTCAGAGTAACCCTGCAATCTTCCATTACTGCCTTTTTGTGCTAAAAGAGGAGTCAGCCATGTCATGCTGCAATATTCTCACTATTTTTAAAACGAGCAAAAATATATTTCTGTGATTTTTATAGTAGACTGAGAAACTCTTTTCAGCTCTGCTCAATATGATTTTTAATAATTCCACTGGCTCTGACCAGAAATTTTATGAGGAAGCAACAGATAATTCACAGCAAAGTGCTTATTTCTCTGACTGTTCTATTGCTTGGCTTGCTTGATGCATGGGGCAAAATGCAAGTTTTAGACATATTGCAATGTCCCAATGTCAGACCATCAAATATTGGTTAGTCAGTACCAGGGAGCTGTAGACTTGAAACTGGGACAAAAGGGATGAAGCCAGGCATCCTCCTTCACACAAACAATATTTGTGTCCCTGGGTTTGGGTGCTCTGCACTGCAGGTACAGCCAATAAAATCTTTGCAGCTGTTCAAAAGACCTAGAAAATAAAATGGGCATTGGGGAAACCACCATTGCTTTATGTCTCTGGTTTTTTGTCTCTTCAGTTTCATCCCACAGACCCTTTCAATATCAAAAATGAGTGCAGCCATGGCCCTCCTGTGACTCAGTTCAGCCCCATGTGGATCAGCACACAAGTGACTATTTTCAACTAATTTTGCAACTGCGCTTCCACCCTTTGTGTACATTATAATGACTTTTCTGGCAATCTTCTCATGGACAGAGCCTACAACTAAATTAGAACTGCAATTCTTCATTTGCAACTGCACTTTTTTGTGAGATGTTTAATATTCAAAGTCTGATGTGTATTGATTGGAAGTTCCAGTCATACAAAATAGATGTTTGTACTCTAATTAATAAAATTCTAAACTAGATTTTTATCAGTTTCATCAATTTAGAACTTACATTCTCTGGAGTCTCTTTCAATATCTGTTTTATACTTGCTGTTTCAATTGGGGAAATAATTTCCTAGAATATCTATGAAAATGGAGTACAAGAAACATAAGCAGTATTGGAAAAAGTGGATTACCATCCAATTCATACTTATGGTTGCAGTTTCACAATGTTAATTTAATTTAGGATAAATTTTGCAAACATGGCACAAATATGAGAGTACTGCTAAGTTATTTCTTTATACAGAACCTAGAATATTTTCAGCGCAGCTATTGATTGTGCAGCAATGTTCAAAGGTTCTCAGAAAGCACAGACTTACAAGAAGAGAAGATACAAGAGGACATGCACACAATATCATAAAAGTCAATGTTTGTGGTGCTGGGAGCATGGATTGATATCCTGCCCTTGGAAGAAGTCATCTTTTTGTACAGACACTGCCAGACCTGACTTTTATCATGCCTCAGAAACCATCCTAAAGCACAGACTGGTTTCTGAAAGGGCATCACATGACATTTGCAGAATTTCCCCAGGGCAGAGCACAGCAAGGGTTTATCTTGCAGGGCTGTTTGAAGAGCCGACAACTCATTGATTGCTCAGTGCTGTGGAGATGGAAGTGTTCTGTCAGTGCTTTACATTTCTCACAATTTCTGCAATGATCATCTGTGCCTTGGGTCTGGCAGAGGAATCCACCTTTGGGAGATTCTCTCTCAGTGGAGACTCATTCACAGCTGGATACTGGATTCAGCTTTCAGGGCATGTGATCACTGCTGTTGGTGGCTGCCTTTGGACATTTGCCTCTCTCATTATTTATTTATTTATTCCTGGTGCAACTTGAAAGTGTGTAGGCCTCTCTTTTTAAAACTCATAATTTCTTTTAAATACAAATATATATTTATAAATTATCATAAAAACTTATGTTGGATATAATTCAATTATAATTTATTAATGCAAATATAAGCCAAACACAAGTGTATAAAGATATTATGCACCTGGCTGTGATGCACCTTTCACAGCAAATCCCTTTTTGAAGGAAATAAAACTATCTCTGCCATCTCTCCACATAGATCCCTTGCTGTGGCTTTGATAAGAAGTATCCCAGGAGCAGCCCTGTCCTGAAAGCCACTAAAGAAGAGAGAACCTAGAAATGCATTCTCTTGCCAGAGGAGTCTATCAATACACAGGGTCTGTGCTTCTGCTCCCAAACTTCTTCATTCAACTTCTGACTCATCTTAAAAACTCAAATTTTTAAATGGAAACACAAAACCTTCACCAAATTTAAACCCTGTTCTCTTCCATTCTCAGATATTCTGTTCCTCACAACCCCATAGGCAGGCAGGCTGTGGATCTGCTTTGCATGATTTCAGGATTTCTTTTCCACATTCTGAATAGTGCAAGGGACACCTTTTGTAGCAAATCATCCCTGTACCTGCAGACCTGGCTACAGAAAGAAATCCAAAAAGAAAATCCCAAAACCTTGGCTAAGAATTTCAGCCATTAGCTTTCAAGTAGCAACTGAATAATCATTATGATGAACTTTTTTAATCATTGTGAAAAGGCAAGCACTTTGAAACCACTGATAAATGCACTCCCTGGAATTCCAAACAGCTTCCATTACTCACTGTCAGTGCATCCCAAGTTGGCAGAGCCCTGAATATTTGGTAGCTTTTTTGCATTTAGTGCATTTATCACTCATTTTGAGTTCCAATGTGATTAGCTGGTATCTGAACAAATTCCTCAGGCAATCTTCCAACTAGATTATATGATGATTAAAAAATAACATGAAAATTGAAAAGGGGGAATCTTCAAGAGAGAGCAATAATCCCCATCGGAAGTAAAAATGGAGGAGTCATGGTGAGAGAGAAGATGAAGTCCATTATTGTGAACAACTTCAGCAAAGGCACCACAGCAGAGAGAAAATGAGATCAGAGGGTGGGGGTGAGATAAATCACTGTGGTTTAGGGAGCATCAGGGAGGCAGTGCTGATGAAGGGGTTGTGCACAGCCCCAGCAGCTCCCCTCATGGCTCAGAGCACAGCTGGGGCTGGGAGGCTGCAGCAATTTCAGCCTTTCAGGTGTTTCTGCCAGTTGGGCTGGGCAGGCAGAAATGCTGCTCAGAGGGCAGAGCTGTCCTGCCCTGGCTCTGTGCAAGCAGCAGCTCCCTCCATGCATTGCCCTGCTCCTTCACAGGGCATTTTTGGGGTCCTTGTCCTTTACCCCCTCTTTGTCAGAGAGGATCTCTGCTTCCTCAAGCTCCCTCCAGCTTCTTCAAAACATTCCTAAAGTACTTGCTTGTGCTTTGCTTATTTTACACTGTATTTTTGAGTATCAAAACCTACTTTTGAGCATCCCAACCTATCAACAACAGAATTTCCTGGATAGATATAGATCTGCATAGGCATCCATGAGCAGGACATCACTGTGTGAGTGTGTCCTGGCAGTTCCACCAGGGGCTGTCCTGCAGAAGAAACCTTCCCACAGCACAGACTCACATGGGCCTCCCTACAGAGCCCTGGTTTTTCATGCTTAGGGTGTCAGAAACAGCAAACAAACCATTCCACAGCAAAACCCCTGGACTCTGAGGACACAGCATTTCCAGCGCCAGTGCCTGCCAGGGAGGCTGGATCACTGCTCAGAGCTGCAGGAGAGGAAACCCATGGTGTGGGCAGCAGAGGGACAAGGGGCAATTCCTCCCCAGCAGGTGAGAGAAGGCTGCTCCCCTCTTTACAAATTCCAAAGTGTAACCCCATGCTGCTCCAGGCCCTTGGTACAAGCAAAGCACACTGTTCAGTGGGAGGGCTACACTGTTTGCATTCAGAAATGGTTTGTGGAAATGATTAGCAATGGTTTTGAGACCAATTTGTGCCTCAGCCCCTCTGGAGTTGGTTGACAAAGGCCTCTGGCACTCTCAGAGAGTTTTGCAAACGCAGCATTCCAGCTTTTGTCTCTGCTGCCACCAGCTCTCACAGCTCTGAGGGATTAATTTTTTGCAAATGGAAAGTAAGCAGCTTGATTCTGTTTACCTGCCCAGTGCTGTAATAACACAAATTCAAACTGGCCTCAGCCTTGGGCACAGCCAGAGGCAGCACAATGGAGAGCTCCTTTCTCTGCTTTTCCATGAGAAAAAATTACCCACAAGGTTATGTACAGAACAGAGAGCACTGACAAGTTGAGGTTTTTGAAAGGAGAAAGGACTGCAGATAATGATGCAAGTGAAGCAAGAAGATTTAGTTTAAAGTAGGGAAGATGATGAGATGTTAAGAGAGACAAAGGAAGGAGAAAGGAAAGGGGACAGCAGGGTTTGGGGAATGCAGCCACTGCATTTCCCTCCTTGTGGCCAGCTCAGCACCAGGGTTTCATCTCTCTCACAGAATGGATGAAGGCAACAGGGCAGGGAGCAGGGAGGTCAGAGGCAGATTTGGCCGGAGGATGTCTGCACACAGAGGTGTGGAACTGGCTGAGAACGGCTGAGCCTGGGCTGCTCTGGGCTCTGGGGGCTTTGCTCTCTGCTGTCCCTTGCAGGTTCATTGTGCTGTGGCAGGGCTGAGTGCACAAAGGGTTAAAACAGGGGTTTACCCCCTTAGAGCCCTGCACATTAAATGTCTGCTGTGCCCTGGAAGCAGCCTCTCCTCAAAGAGAAAACAAACCTGAGCTTCAAATAGAAGGACTTGACAGAAGCTGAAATCTTCTATTTTAAAAATACCAGGATAAAACTAAATAATTATTATCCAGAAATTAATCCTATTTTTTCTGTTATCGGGAATTATATTAAATCCTAACTTTAATTAAACTAAAAATGCATTTTTTTTTGTGAGCAAGTGATTTGGTTAATGGCATCCAGCTTCATCTGTCACCTGTTATTGTAGTTCTCATGGAAGGAAATGGTATATACCAGCAAACACACAGCAGGGAGATTCATTAGATGGGGCTCAAAGATTTAACAGAGTTTCTCCTGTTTGTAGGAATAAAAAACCCTATGAATTGCTGCTGTGCACAGAAGAGCCAGGTAGAAGAGGCTCCCTATTATTTTCTGCCCTGGACCTCCAAGAAGAGCCTGAGGAAATGCACACACAGCCACCAGTGTAAGAATGGAAACTTTCCCTGGTTTACTGAGGTTTATTAATGGGCCCAGACAGGAGGAGAACACAAGAGGCAAGGAATGGAATCTAGCAGTGGATGGAGAGCCCTGTTAGCAGAGCCCAGGAGAGGAATTCCAGGGCTGTGAGGAGGAGGAGGAACAAAGCAGGAGCTGTGATCACAGTGAGTGTGCACTGCCTGTGGCTCTCAGGAACTCCTTCCTTGGAAAAGCTCATTTCCAGCACGGGGCTAAACCCAGAGCAGGGATCAGCAGCCACCCCAAATGTTCCCTCAGTGTGACAATGTTCATGACAGTCACTGCACATCCACAGGGGAGACTGAACGTGAGTTCTCAACAGCTTCAACAGCCAGCCTTCAAAGGCAGGGACCAGAGCAAAGAGAACACAAACAACAAAACTACACACCAAAAAAAGAAGGTACAAACCCACTAAATGCAGCAGAACAGTGCTGGATATCAAAGTAGCCAGCCCTGGTATATTTAGCTGTTTTAGGATAAGTGAAGAGTCATCCTACATCCTGGTGAATCATTAACAAAATTCATGGACACAATATATCCTGACCATTCTATTACTGCTTATTTATAGTGATGTGTCAATATAGACTTGCATTTTATATTCTTCTGGCTAAAATCTGAAGGGACGTCATGTTCCTGAAGAGGTTGACAGAGCTGCAGTTTCAAAATAACTTTTTAGGCACTCTTTCCATGGTAAAAGTTGTGAAGGTTATTGTTTTTTAAAAAATCAAGATAGTTTAGTAAAGTACAGACAAATAATAGATGCTAAGCATAAAAGATGTCTGTTTTTTCTCTCTTTCAAACATGTTAGCCAAATGTAGAAAAGTAAACCCTAAGGAGACTGGGTCATAGTTAATTTGGTTGTCAAGGGAGAATATTAAATGATGAAATCACTTTTTCACCTCCATAAAAAATGCAGGAAGGATATTTACTTTTCATATATAAATTACACAATTTATTGTTCTATTTTAACATTTTTCAGACCACCTCCAAGAAGGTTTCCATAGAAACCTAAGAAGAAAAGCAAAGAGGAACATAATTTTGCTCAGTTTATATTGATTTTAAATACCACTGCACTTACACCAGCTATGTGTCTTCTGCACACATTTTTTATCAGCTGACAATCTAAGTGTTACAGTTGATTAAAATAGCAATTTAGATTTAGCAGTTATCAAAAACACTGTTTGCAGTTCAGTCTATCACCTACCCAAATTATGGCATTGTAGAACATCAAAGATGAGTAATTTTTCAAGCAACTGTGATGAGCTTGATCAAGATGAAAACTGCTTGGGAACAGCTCTGGTCCTCCATTCTGTCTGCTCCTGCCTGATTTAAGGTGCTATAGACAATGTATTAAATCTATAAATTAATCTCTTCAGTTTCTGAGCCTGCCTGGCACTGGTGATTAACAGGATGATTTCTCCAGAGAGCCTGAACTCTGTTATTTCCAAGAGAAAAGTGACTTGGCCACTGGCTGGGGCACAGCCTTTTTGTAACTTTAATGTTTTGATTTCTTTCCATGATTTTTATTTATTGCACAGGCTTTTGTTGCTGTTGCTTTGTTGGTTTCTTTCCTTTCTCACTTTAAAATCTTCTTGCCAAAGCCAGAAAAGAAGGAAAAGTGAAGAAATCAGCGTGTTTTAAACAATTCCCAAAGGCTCCAAGGCTGCCTCTTTCCTGCATGCAATTACTTATTCTGCTGCTCATTCCTGACTCATTTCTACGTGCCTGGAACAATTTTGGGATCACCTGTCCACCAACAACTGAATGTTGTACTCTGAGAAGGAGCTTCATGCTGAGGTGGATGGAAGATTCTGTGTCTGAGCCTACAGGAAAAATCAGGAGCTTTCACTCAGAGACCTCACTGTCTTCTCAGGAAGCTGCAAATTAGCAAACCCTTTCAGGATTCCAACTTCAATACAATTTCTTCCTGTTTACAGAGAGCTGAAACTTGGGGACCTCTCACACTGTTTATCCAAAATGGAAATTGCTGGAAGTCAGAGCTGTCTCGGTGGCTTTCACCTCTACGCAGACCTAGCTTTGGTATTCATAAAAACAATAAAATAAAAAAAGGAAAAGAAAGAAAAATAATAAACCTGTTGTGGTATGAGGCTAAAAGAATAAATTACTTCAGTTTTTCTCTCTGGGATCCATTATTTTCACTTTTATCAGCTCTGGATGAGAGAGCACTATGTATGCAAATACAGCTGCACACACTTTTACATACAGACCATGTGGAGATGAAATTCTGTGTTCCCTTTTGATTGCCAGGTGATCAGCAGAGATGACCTGTGATATGGAGCTTTTGCTCTTAATTTATTTTTCATCATACTCACCATAGGAATAGCAGGGTCTTTTCCAGTCTGCTTTAATGAAAAGTTTTTTGTTTTTTTTCCTCAGAACATCCAGAGGATGACAGAACCTTCCTTGAAGAGCAAACACAGGGGATTAAACCTTGTTCCCTTTCTTTACTCACAAAAAACAAGATACAGGCAACAAAACAGAAAAAAACAGCAACGTGATAAGCTTCAGCACCATTTCTTGGAAAGTTTCAAGCTTGATTTCCAAATTATAACCCCATTCTAAGATTGTATACCACATTATGTTCATAAAGGAGCAGTTTCAGATTTCCTGTCTATGGGGTTTTTTTAGGTCAGGTCTGCTAATGAGCTCAAAGTGAGTGACAAAAATCCCCCTGATGAAATGACATAACCAAAATGAGCTCTGAGTGTGTCCCCCACAATGGGTAACGATGCTGGCACATGAATGAGGACCAGAATAGGCCAAATTTCTGTTCCTGCCATTTTATAAAAAGAAACACATTAGCCTATCTTCCCTCATTCTCCAATAGTGAAAGGTAAAAATAGAACTGTGCACTCCAGAGGGCTCCAAGGGCTCTTTTCATTAATGTGAAAAATCCATAATTTATAGCTCTGCAGCGTGAATAGGTTTGGAAGACATTTAATCACAAGTGAAAATGCCACAACCCCAACCCCACTCCCACAAAAGTGTAGATAGCTCCCAGCTTTGCATCTGGGCTGCCTGGGAGCTGCTCCAGTGCTCCACACACTCTCCCTGGTGGCTGAGAGCAAAGGAACACCTCGTGAGAACTGCTAGTCCAAAACACAGCTCACACTGAAAATACACAAAAAAACATTTCAAAAGGCAGACAAGTGATATCAGTTGTTTTATAAATAGAATACATTTTGCCTAAGTATTACCCAATGGGGATCAGGTCACACTTTTGATGCTGTCACACTTGTAGGTGTGATATGTGGCGAATGGGAATGCAGCTTCAGGAAAATCTGTCTTGGTATTAAGGATGGGAAGGGTTGCATTCCAAGGATTAATCTGTATTAAACTGCAGACCCCTCCACAACCTGATTTGGAGGCTCTATGTAGCTTTTTCCTTTCCAGTTAAGGAAGATAGAAAATATTTTGCTGTGAAAATCATCAGGTCTGAAATGTCTCTTATGTTTCCAGAGGATCACAGTTAAATTAATCTACCTTGTCTGATTACACTTATAGATGGATCGACTTTTGCTATAAAGCAGTTTAGATTTCTACAATTTCTCCAGATCTGCTGTCCCCTTACAGTAGAGTTTAAAGGTGCATTAGATACTGATGAGATTTACATGATTCTCATGATGTTCAAAGCCACCTCAGATGCTCAAAAACTGCTTCCATTTAACAAAATTTTATAAAAATCCAAGTCCTCTTTTCAAGACCTGTATCACTGAAAGGCTAGGTACTGATTTTGAAAATAATATGAGTGACATGAAGTGTGGGCTTCTTAAAATTGATGAAGAAGACAGTAGGTAGTGCAAGTATTTAAAATAATGGACAACACCTTCTATCTCATAACTCAAAAATTATTAATCTGATTGCATGAAATGAAAGAATCCAGCTTAGAGAATATAAAAATAAAATCAACCCAAACCAGAACTAGAACTAAAATGTGGAGCAGGAATTAAGATGATATCCTGGGTCATTAAATCCAAATCTCACACAACCATATGCTATTTTAAAGAGAGAGACTAATTTTCCAGGCTTTCCATTTCAACAAACCCAAAGAAGGATAATTGTGGTGTCTCATTCAGACAATGCATTAATCCCTCTTTAGATCCCCCAGCAGCAAATCAGAAATCCTGTCAGCACATGAGAAACAGTGGATATGTTAGAACCAGTTATTGCTTTTTAAAATTAGTTGCAAAAATCTCTTTGGCTTCTGTTGCATTGGCAGGCTCTGTGCTGGAGCTGGTGTTACCTGGCTGTGATGGTATTCACAGGGGTTTTCAGGTGAGGGAAGAGATGAGAATGTTGACTCCATGATCAGAAGGCTTGATTTGTTATTTTATCATATATATATTACATTAAAACTATACTAAAAAGAATAGAAGAAAAGGTTTCATCTCAGAAGGCTAGCTAAGCTAAGAATAGAAAGGAATGAATAATAAAGGTTGGTGTCTCGGACAGAGAGTCCAAGCTAACTGGGCTGTGACTGGCCATTAATTAGAAACAACCAACATGGGCCAATCACAGATGCACCTGTTGCATTCCACAGCAGCAGATAATCAATGTTTACATTTTGTTCCTGAAGCCTCTCAGCTTCTCAGGAAGAAAAATCCTAGGAAAGAATTTATAATGCAAAGATGCCTGCGACACCTGGCTGTGGCATTCCAGCTTCACCTGGTCCTGTCTGTGAAGCAGAAAGCAGAAAGGCCTCATTAGCTCAACCCTGTGCCAGTATTAATTAGGTACAAATTCACTGTCTGGGATTTCTACATGGTTTTCTCTGTTGCACTGATAATTGTTGCCACCTTGGTTTGAGATGTAGCAAAGGGCACAGGGCTGGGATGGTTCCTGTCCCTCTTCTCTTCTCACCTTTCTGCGGGGCAGGCAGCTGGAGAAGGGAAGATGCCCTTGGATGCAGGTCCAGACTCCCAGGGTGGAGCTCCACAACCACCTCAGATGGAGCACATCTGCCTGAGGAAGCACAAACAATCATCTCAAACACATCATATCAAACACATCATCTCAAACACCTTTCACTGGGCTGTATTTCTCAGAGCCTCATCCAATCTGGCATTGAACACTTCCAGGGATGGGGCATCCACAACCTCAGCCTCCCTGGACAACCTATTCCACTCTCTCACCACTCTCACAGTGAAAAATTTCCTGCCCATATCTAATCTAAACCTACTCTCACTCAGTTTGAGGCCATTCCCCCTTGTTCTGTCAGTACATGCTCTTTTAAAAAGTCCCTCTCCATCTTTCTTGTAGGTTTCCTTCAGGTACTGAAAGGCTGCAATTAGGATACCCCAAAACCTTCTCTTCTCCAGCCCAGAAAATCCCAATTCTCCCAGCTTTTCCACTCAGGAGAGGAGTTCCATCCCTCTGATCATCCTGGTGGCCTCCTCTGCCCTTGCTCCAACAGGTCAATGTTCTCTTTGTGCTGGGAGCCCCAGAACTGGATGTGGTGTTCAAGGTGAGTTGCTATTGTTTTTCTACTACTTTTACCATACTGAACTTCTGATTTCAGTTCTATTTATTATTGTGGTCATGCCAAAACCAGCCCAAACTGCTGAACACTTCCCTGAATGTTGCACACACACGTGGTCCCACTATCTGGGCACACATCATTTCATACACATAATCTCAAACACATAATCTCAAATACAGCTTCTCACAGACACCATCTCACACACATCATCTCAAATACATAATCTCAAACACATAATCTCAAATATATAATCTCACACACATCATCTCACACACATCATCTCACACATCCTCTCACACACACCATCTCACACATCCTCACACATATCCTCTCAGTGTATCTAATTCTGACCCCTTCCAGCTGAGATTTCCCTGCCTTCATCAGGGCAGGAGCACAACATGTTCCACAGAGCAAATTGAGAGTCTGCAAAATTTAGAGGCTGGCATAATGAGGGAAGAATCTTCCTGAATCTGGCAGCATTCATCCCTTTGTTAGCTCCCAGATATGTCAAGGACACTCAGGAAAAGAAGCTGAATTAACCAAAAAGGTGTCAATTTAAAGCAAATTGCACAGATCAGCTCTGCTAAAAGGATGGATTTTCCTTCAGAAATAGAGATGGAACAACTTGGTTTCACTCATTTCAAGTGAATTGCACTAAAGCAAATTGAGGCCATTTAAATTCTGACTGTGTGTACATAAAACGATTTATTATGGTTCCACTAATACATTTCAAATCCAAATTCATTTGGTTTAATTTTATTGAACATCCCTGAGAAGACAAGATATAATCCATCTCTAAACATCTGTCCTGGGATTTTTTTATTTTTGCATTCTCTCCTATTTCATCTTCTTTCTTTTGCATATCTACCACTGCAATTTGAATTTCAAGATAAGTGTCCCACTGGGTGGTGTTAGTTTTTTTTCTTTTCAAAAGGAACAATATGGAGAAAAACAGCATTATTGCCAACACTAGCATTAAAAATGTGAGTCAGGCCTTAAAAAATGATGAGATTTATTTCCTCACAAACACTGTATTTACTTTTTTTTTTTTTTTTTAGCATGCATCTGATATTTTCAATGTACACCAGCCACTTTTTCAAGCTGTGATACAGCAAAATCTGGCTTGGCCAGGGAACCCCTGGACTGGAAAACCAAGGTTAGAATAAAACTCCCAAACAGGAGAGGTACAGAGCTCTGAGAATTCAAATTCTTGCAGTCAGGAGCCAGGTCAGCACTAGAGCTGTTGATGCCATGGATGATCAGTTAAAATGATCCATTGGTTAGTTAAAATTAACCTGTTCCATGGTAAGTAGACAAGACAGAGATTGGCCAGTTCAAACCTGGCACCTGGGAGTTCAAATCCCACCACAGAAATGCTCCATTTTCTCATTTCTTGCATTAAACTGAAGTCCTTCTTGCTGGAGGGATGCAAATGACATGCAATGCTTGGGGCATTTCACTGAATTATGATCAAGTAATCTTAACCTACTACCCACACATATCAATTTTTTCTGTCTGTCTGGTGTC
This sequence comes from Melospiza georgiana, assembly GCF_028018845.1. NCBI lineage: Eukaryota > Metazoa > Chordata > Aves > Passeriformes > Passerellidae > Melospiza > Melospiza georgiana. Next base: position 7,066,339 of record NC_080439.1, on the reverse strand, counting down.
CAGATTTTCTCCTACAATGAAGTGTTTTGATCATATTTTGGCTTAGAAGCTTTTATTTCTTAAAATAAGTTCCCTTTTCACTTTACAGACAGTCTTAGGGGTGGTGAGCTTAACTTCCTTTAGCAATAGAAACTTCACAATATCAAGTGTTCTGCAGCTGGGTCAAGCAGGTCAGACAGTCCTAAACGAATTTGTGGAAAAAGCAAAAAACTGCAGTTTGAAGCTATGGGTTTTTAATCAAAATTAAACTTGTAAACAAGTTAATTCACTGAGGAAATATTTCTAACTTGTAACTGGCTTCATTCAACAGATGTGAGCTCACTGTGCATCCACAGATGATATATTTAAAGCATCAGCAGCATCACAGAAATGTCTTTTCACAGGAGCTAAGCTCAGAGCTAGTGCTTTGCAACACTCCCAGGGCTTGAATAAAGAAGGAATCAGGCTGTGTTGCTTGCTCCACAAAGCCTGGAAGCAAAGCAGCTCCTACAGGTTTACTGATAAATGTGCTGAGGATTGATCCAAGCCTTCGGAGGAGCCTCTGCCAGCCCTCCAGCGCTGCCCCTGAGCTGTTCCCCAGCAGGGATGGCAGGTGGGAAGGATGGGGAGCAGAGGGAGCAGAGCTCCTTCCTGCCACATCCACACTCCCTGCAAGCCCCAAAGCTCAGCCTCCAGCCCACCCAGCAGCACACACAGGCTGCAGAGCCAGAGGGATTTTTTTTCCATAGCCCCACTCGACAGAATTCTTCTCTCCCAAGTTGCGCTGTGAATGCATTAGCAGCCCTCCAGTGTTCAGCACTGCATGGGAGCTTTATCCTACACACAATACAAGTTATATAAGAATAATTGCTGGCCTGCACGCTGCGAGGCTTGATGAAGGACATGTCTACTTCTGTATTTTATTTTTTTTTTTAAGGCATAAGTGTACCATAAACAAAGAACATTAATTATAAAGCAGCACCCTGGAGAAATAGAAATGACTTGAGGAGTAAGAATGATTGCTCTGTCCAGGCCATGTCCCACTGAGATGCAATTTGTTCCCATTTACATCACACATCTTTTTCCTACGGCATCCTGTATTTTCCTGACTTTTCATAACAACCCACAGTACATAAGGCTCAGTGAATTTCACATCTGTTCTTCAAAAAACATGTACAAAATACAGCAAAAAAGTTTATATGTTGTATTTAGAGCTGCAAGTTACAAATATGCAGTTTTTTACTGTAAGTCAGGTCAGAATTTTAAGGCAGACGTATAATCCTCCTTTCCCCCTGAATGACTGTGTCCTGTAGACACAGCAGCATATCTTGTGTTTCCATCAGATTGTTTTTGCAGGAAGGCTTTGTTTTCAAGATGAACATTTCTAATAAATTACACGAGGGCAAATGAAGGGAAACTGTCAAATATGATTATTAACCATTAAACAACAGATTCCTGTGTCTGCAAGATTCCCTCATGCCTGTTACAGGTTGGAGAGAAAGAACAACTATTTGTCTTCCAGTGCAACATGCATTTTATTTCTAAAATACAGATTTATCTGCCTCGAGGTAAGCAGGAGGGTGTATGACAAAAATCCTGAGGTTTCTTCAAACTCATTGATCCCCATGACAAAAACAAAGTGTAAACCTCATAGAAAAATCAGCATTTACTGAGGGTGCCTCAAAGACAGACCAGAGCACCAGACTGGAGGGGGATGAGCTGGCTGGACAGACCCATCCTGCTCCATCCCAGGAATGGAATGAACCTGGAAGAAAGAACACAAGATACTCTCACAGCTGGATGTGCAAATCATTCTCTCCAAAATTCAATCCATGTGCAGGCTTTCCTTAAGCCAAAATACAGGTGGGATTCATAGAATCATTCAGGTCAGAAAATATCTTCAGGCGGTGAAAATGAGCTTCTAGGTGTGATATGAAGCCTTGGGGAGCACTGAAGAGGCTGTAAAAGTCAACTGGTATCTTTTGGAAATTAAAAGAAAATGGAAATAATTAATTAATAATTAACCCCCTGCAAAAATTATACAAGGGACAGGTTGCAGGCCAAGTGAAACCAATTAATTAAATAATTGAAATCATTAAATTTGCATTGATTAATTTATTAATTATTAATTATTATTAATTAATTAAGGAATTAAATTTGCATTTATCACTACAAATAGCCAGTACAGAAAAACCAGTATATTTTTTGTCTCAACACCTATCTTATAAAGGCATTTTAGCTCTAATATTGACATTTTTGTGACTAATAACTCACTGGAGAGTCACCCACAGTAAAATAAAATAAAAACCCCCTAATTTTAAGCACCAAAATCTCTTTACCAAAGCAAGTGTTTTACTGCTGTGTATTTGGGCATACTGGGCAGCTTATTTTAATTCAGAAAAATACAAAATAAAATAATCTCTCCCAGTACAAAAACCCTCTCCAGCAGCAGAGGATATGCTGGCAATAGTGTAATTAGAGAGGTCTGGAATCAGGTAACACCACCAACATTGCATTATCCTTATCAACTGAAAAAAAGTTAAGTAAATGCATTTAAAAAGTTAAAGCTGCCAAGGTTAATGCATTGGGGGGGTTGAGTGTCCTGTATTTGGGCAGTAAATTTACTTGCCAGGTACAGCAAGAGCACAGCAAAACATGAAGTTTGCCTGGAATTCATGAATATTCAGTTATGGGCAGCTCTAAGCACCAGACTGAATTGGGACACAGTACATGGTAGTATAATTTATTGGATTAAAGTGGTCTGCTGGAAAAAAAATGTTTTGAAAGATTTTAGATGTTGGGGTAAAGGGCTGGCAAGGTCTGCAATCCAATTGCCATCATGAGGTAACCTATCATCAAGCACTGGCTGCCAAAACAAAATCTGGCAGAAAACAAAGCACAGGCTGATGCCACCTCACTGGGGAGGGGGACGAGCTGGGCTCTAGCAGATGGATATTCAAGCTTTAATTTTTCCTAGGACACATCCCCTGGGCCCAGGGATTCCACTGAGAATTTCTATCCACATGAAAATACAGCCATCTGGGAAAACACCATAAAACCCCAATGGAACAGAAAGAAGCCAACGGTTTTTATGGTCGTTTACTCATGGGACTGCAGTCCTAAGATCTCAAAAGATGAAGTAACTGTGTCTTCATTACAGGACCACAAATTACCTCCAGAGCCTTTCCCTCTGATTGTGAACACTGAGTGGAGTTGTTTCCTGTCCTTAATTGTTGTGTGGTACCACAAACCACATTTCAGAGATTTCTGTGTTCTGCTGCAGCAGAGAATGATGTTATCCCAGTTGGGGTGCAAGGATTTACTTGTTTAAAACACGACTCTTATTTTGGAGCCACATAAATACAATTTATTTTATAGGCCATCTATTGATGTGGTACATGAAACAACTGTGGAGCCAGTTGTGCAATCTCTCTTAGAACTGAACTGAGGGTTCTCCCCTGCACAAATTATATCTCTATATCCTGAATTTGTGGGAAGGGGAAACCTGAGCAGCCAGATGCTCTCAGAAGCCTCACTCCATGGTACTGAAAGCAGGAGATGAGGAGTCCATCCCAAAAACATTGGGCTAAAGCACAGAACAAATTATTTGAATCAGACTTTGGTTTATTCCCAACTGAGTCCCAAATTGGTCTGGCCTTCTATGATCCTTGAAGAGGAAAAGTAAGTTTTCTGCAATGAAATTAAAGTGAGTCTAGTCCAGTATTTAAAATCAAATATTCTGGAATAGGTATTAAAGTGTGAAGGAGCTGAAGGTGAATTGTTCTCTGGAGCTAATTGAAGAGCTTCCTCTAAGGGCAGGGAAACCTGTTTTGATACTTATTTTGCTAATGAGATGCAACATAAAATGACTTCCTAGTTATTATGCTGAAATATGTCATGCATATTCAAAAACTATCTCTGAGGAACTGAAACAATTTAGGCAAGATGAGCTACTAAATACATGAAAGGAATTGACTTCATGATCCAGCTAATGATTAGATAGGCTTCACTGTTAAAAATAATGATTGAACCAAAAAAAAAAGTACATTCACATTAACTGCAACCACTAGAAGTTGCTGTGAGCATGCAGGCTGAATGGCAGTTTAATTTTGTTTCAACTGTTTGCTTTTCATTTGTCTTAAAAAAACCCAAGAGTCAATTTATGTTATTTGCATTTGTGGAAACTCGGCATCAGTTTTCTTGGAGTTGTCTGATGACTGAAGTAGTGCCAGTTATTCATTAAGGTAGTGCAAAAGTGCTTTAACTGTCAAAATGAAGGAGTTTGACACTCTTATGGTGCATATTCACCCAATAAATTTAAGGCAAACATCAGGAAAAAATATTATCCAGGTGGCATCTACTTAAGACAACCATGAAGCACTTTCCTGCCAGCAAAGATTTTAACTAATTCAAAGGAGAGCTGCCCTGCAGCATGTTAGGCTACACCTAGAACAAGTTCCTAAACTAAAATTGATAAATTCTCAGCAGATTTATGATTAACTGAAAATCAGAGATGTTTGTCATCTTCACGATTCTTAATGTTTTTCAGCATCCTCCATGAACAAAACACAAGTCAATGTGTCCAGGAAAATCTCCAGAATCAGCACCCAGATATGAAAATTTGATCCACCCACCTGATTAAATCCCTCAGAGCCCTGAACCAGCTGAGGAGGGGTCTGTGCCCCCCTGAAGGGTGGGCAGGAGGTGGGATGTGCTCTGCAGTGCTCAGAGATGGTCCAACACAGATTTTGGCTGTTGTTGCTGACAGGTTTTAACCTTCAGAGCAAGGCTGCAAGGACAGGGGTCAGGCAGCCTGATTCATTCCCAAGCTCATTATTAAATTTGTCTCACCCAGGATATTTAATCTCTCTCTGTTTACAGAATTAATATCTGGCTTATGATCTTCTAACATAACATTTGGGTAATTTGGAGCCTGTATATTTTTTAATATGATCTCAAGGCTGTGACTAACTCAAAACCCTTTCACCTAGCCTTTCCCTGGCATCCCATCCCATCCCATCCCATCCCATCCCATCCCATCCCATCCCATCCCATCCCATCCCATCCCATCCCATCCCATCCCATCCTTTAGATTACTGGGGCTGCAAATGGGCGCTGGTTTACTTCTGCACAGAATAACTTGCTGTATTGGGGCCCTAAATTCTATACATAATAATGAAATAAACATGTCAGAACTTACCCAACAAACAGAGAGGCATGAAAAGCCTTCAGGAGAGAATTTTTGAACAAAATGTTGACACACTCAGTACATACTCCACGTGCACCTCCTGTGAGGAGGCAGAAGGGAGAGGGAGGCAGTTTTTGATTGGAACAGGCAAAACAGGCAAGTTGAAGTAAAGCACGTTTTAAGCAGAATTTTTAGAAGCACCTAGCCCCAGGTAAAGAAGGCTGAATGCCTTCACTCCAGCTTTCCTAATCAAGTCAGACAGATTTGCTGGGTATAGAGTATTTCTTGCTTGGGGAAACTGATAATTGACCAATTTTCCATTGGAGGAACCTGTGACTTTGCTGACTAGGGCAGTTTAAACATAGCAGTCACCCACTGTAGCCTCAAGCTCCCAGAAAAGTAGAGGAATTAATTTAACATCCCCATTTTCTTTTGTAAGGAAAGCTTAAAAAAAATAAATCTATCTTTTAAAATTAAGTTACCAAGCCAACAGTCTGTCTCTAAACTGACACTTCACCTTGCTGTGGAATCCTGCACATTGCAATAGCTGGAGCTGATGAAGCTCAAAAGGCACAAAAAGTGACAGAAACAGTCATTTCAGAACTATAGAAATGTATGGGGCATCCACAGCTTCTCTGGGCAACCTGGCCCTACTGGGAGATTTAAAGTTTTATAAATCTAACAGAGGCTTGTTATCCTTGTTTCTCAGATGAAAATGCCAAACTATGTGAGAATCCTGCCCATTTGTGAGAGATGCTGCAAGGAAAGGTGCACAAAGCCAGCCCCCAGACGGGATGTGTGTGACAGGAGCTCCTGTGCTGGATGGTGCAAGCAGAACAAGCCTGGTGGCAGCACAGCTGCTTTAGCAGATAAAATTGGTCCTGATGGCTTGGACACCTTTGTGTGGATGTGTCCCATGCCTGGAATGTGCCACACCAAACTGCAGCGTTCAGCTTTACAGCCTCAAATTCATATCAAATTAATGCTGAGCAAAGATCTTTAAACAGACCACTGCCACCCTCAAAGTGTGGCATATTTATGGTACCTCAGAGGCTAAATGAGTTTACTATTAACATGCAAGCTGAAATCTAAACCCCTACACTGCAAGCTCAAAAGAAGTATTAATAATCCAGGTGGATTTTTTCATGCTCCACACTACAGATTTGGACTACAGCCCAACTCACTCACCTGCAGCTGCAGCATCATTACCATCATACACACACACAAAGTGAGGATGTGTCATTTGATCAATAAAGAAAATACATCTTATTAACAGCCACAAATAGCTGATGTATTGACTAAAACAGTGCCAATATCTCCCTACACTCATGTTTTCTTTTTCTTTCCTTTTATTTCACTACTGTCTTTTACAATGAAAATATTTTTTGCTGAGAGAAAAAAAAGCTCCATATTTTTTAATAAAGATTCTTTGTAACCACAAAGGACAAAATCTGCTCAAAAAAAGATATGGTAATTTTAAAATATTTAACCCATGTTTCTCATATCCATATCTTTAGAAAGATAGCTGTTTGTGCATCCTGAAGATGAAATGTTTTAATTGAACAATTTTCTGAGGTTTACAAATAGCTTGTTCATTTAATCTACACATCTCTTATTTATTAATATATGATATAACAGGTTTGGAAGTGATGGCCTTGCTAAAACTGAATTTGGCAGAACACTGATATTCTTTCAGCTGGTAAAAAAGGTGCAATAAAATTATAAAACTGGAGGGAATTCATTTTGACAGGGGAAGGAAAGCATCTTTATTATGGTGCTATCAGGATCTGCTTTTTCCTTGAGAGGTGCTCATAACTCAGACTCGTTCATCTCACACCATTAGCACATCAAAGCTTGTTTGGTGTGGTAACAAAAACTGGAAATATTCACAAACAATTGCTGCAAGGCAATCTCTGCACGTTCAACACAGAAAACTCTAAACTCAAAGTACTGTCCATAAAGTCACTCTGATTAACACATCAGCCCTTTTACAAAGAGCTAAACAGAAATGAATGAACAGGTTAATGCAATATGGATTCAGAAAATAAGGACTCAAAATATGTTCTCATTACCTTTCTCAGTCATTCCCCACTTTTAGTGGAGAGCAGTTTTTGCTGTTGCCCTGACAGCTTGCTCTCCTTTTCTTTTTGCTGTGGCTCAGACAAGCAAATACAGAAATATGGGGAAATGAATCTACAAAGGAGGATGGAAAACAGAAAAAATAACTCAGTATTTTTTAGATGCTTGCTTGCCCACTTCTTGCAGGGGAGCAGCAACCTGGTATTTACACATTTCTGAGGCTGAAGTAGCTCCCACAGAGCCAAGAATGGGGCTCCCTGCTGCTCCCAGCCCTCCCAGGGAAGGGAATCGTGGCTGAGTCACAGCACTCACACCAAAAAGCCCTTCCCTGCTCATTTGAGCCATTCCCTCCCACTCTGCCCACTGCCCTGCTTGTTCTCACCCACCTCAATGAGCAAAATTACTGTCAGTGAGCTTCAAGCTCAGAAACCTGCCTGGAAAATGGGTGACAATCCATCCTCATCTTCACTAGCACGGGGATTCCAACATCAGCACAGAGGGACCTGGAGCCAAACCTCAGGCACTACATTTATTGTTTTCTGTTCTGCCACAGGACCCCAGGTGCTTTTAGGAAAGGAGAAAAACAAATCCCTGAGGATTTCATCCCACGACAGTTGAGATACTGCCTTTAAAATGCCAAGAGAATGCTACTTCACTCTCATCCTTCTGGGAAAGAGATTTATTGGCATTGATGCCAAGGTTTCAACCCTGACAGACATCAAAGTGATTGGAACTACAGAGTATACAGAGAGTTTCAGCTTTAAATGCTGAAGACAAAGGGGTGGATATTCAGCTCGTAGTTCTTTGTCAATCAATCTATGCCACATAGGATAATTCACACATCACTAGCAGACACAACTGAGAAGACCAACTATCACCTTCTAATAATTCACAAGCAAGTTCTGATATGAAAATCCTGTTAGAGAATTTGACTTAGGATCACTACTTAAATGCACAATTTCTATAAGTATTTGTCAACCTACCTACTCAGATGCCAAAAGGTGTTGCTCTCCATTTCAGAAAATCTGTGTAATTTATTCTGCAATGAATGAGCATCATGGTCAACAACAGTTATGAACACCTGAAATCCCAAAAGGTAATTTAGTTTGTCTGAATTCAATTCAGAAATTAGTCAGGAAGAGAAAATTGACCATATATAACAGGTATGATTCAGTTATCTTCCCAGACTGGAGAAGATAGTGACATTTAAAAGAGAAAAAGTTCTGGAAATACATTTTGTGGAAATCATATTGGGGACTATTTCAAAGCAATTCATCAGGGTGACATAAATCTGTGATACAATTTTGGTTACACGTTCTGGATGTCCTTTCCACTTCCACCTGAATGGAACCTTCTAAACATGAAAGACTTAACTGTTCTATCTAGAGAAAATATAACGCAGCAGGCATTTTAAGTCACAGATTTTTCAAAATTATCAATGCAAACTTGTTTATCTTCATCAATTTTTTTTTTTAAGTGCAGGAGGAACTGGCTACCAAAGTAAAGACAATTTAATGATATTTCAGAAAAAATATGGGGGAAAAAGCTTTGATTTTGTATCTTTGAAAATAACTTTGAATACAGAGCAGGATGGAAGCAGCTGAGTTACTGAGCACAGTGGATTGCCTGAGTTTTTCATAAATCAAAAATGAGATGCACAAGTTAAGAGAATGAAAGATTTCCCTCCTCCAGATGGTAAGCTGCCTAGGCAGTAATTGATTTTAATCACAGATTCCTGTCAACATTCTTTGCTTGGGGAGGACTCAGTAGCTACTGATGTCTAAAGCATGGAACCTGTTTTCAGTCACTTTATGGTCTAGCTCCTAAAAATCACTGTGAATTTTCAGTAGCATAGTTAAAAACATTATTATTCGTGCTTGTTCTGTACTTCACTGCTTAGTTTCAAATCCAGGTGCGCTTTAAAGTGAATTTCCAAAAATTCCATATATCTTTTCCAAGCCACTGATGAAGCTACTAGATATAGATATATATTACCTAATGCACGTGGTTTAGTAGGTCACAGGTTCATATTTTATATTCAGTCTTGCATAAGATGTAACCAGAGCTCCTTGACCTCTATTTTTATAAACTTGCTTCAGTACTTTTGCCAGAAACTGTCACCAAAGTTCAACCCAGTCCATTTAATTTTACTATACTTTAATGTGAGCATAATTAAAAGCATTTCTCTGTGCTCCTACCTTCCCATTTGCCTCCAGTAATTTTTAATGACACCAGCTATTTTTCACCTTCACTTAAGTATTCCTGGTTATCCCACAAAGTTATGTGAGACAGCCACACAGCCACCATGTGCTGAATAAAGGACTCTTCATATTTTCTTCTTCTGTTCATTCCATGTTTCTTTTAACTGGCTATTGTGTCCCAAAATTCTCAAAGCCTTTGTTATTCATTTAATACAATAAAAGGCTGTCCCTAAATTGTCTCTGAAAGCAGTCACAGAAGCCCAAGGACTTTAAACAGTGCAAGTGCCTCAGTCTCCAGGGTTTCAGATTGTTTCCCTGACCATGAAATATTGAACAGCATTCTCTGATGATACCCTTCAGAAATTACTCTCTGCAAGTCGTAGCCCTGACAGACTGCTGCAAAGGATTAAATAATCACCATCAGCCCACGAGCCTCTCCCCTCTTTTATGTCTTACCAGACAAAAGAGAGAGAGGGGAGATTTCTTGCACCTCAAGATCATCTGTACTTCAGAAGGAAGTGATATAAAACAGTTCTACTACTGGGCCTTTGTGGAGGACTTGAACCAGCTACAAATCAAACAATTTTATTTTTAAAATAGATTTCAACCTTCCAATGGAAGAAATGTTCAGATGTGCAAAAGTAACACAAACACAAGAAGCTCTCTAACCTTCACAGAACAATTTCTTTTGTTTGGGCTTTGCAGTTGCTACAGCAAAGGAGTTAAGTACATCATGTACTCAAAACTACCACACTTTATTTTTTATTACAGCTGCACTAGAGGCATCTCTCAGATTAAATACCATGTAGAGTCCTCTCATTTGGTTGATACAATAATAGCACACTGTGTGTAGCCACAGATGTTCTTCACTGGGTTGTGCCGAAACCAATCTAATTTTGTGAGATAAATGAATTGTTCTGATTCCAGGACTTGATTTCCCTGCATAACAAAAACGTCAAAAGAAGTGAAGCCTCTTACCACTCAGAGTTCAGAGAGAAAAGCTAATTTCTCTTTCCTGAATTCCAGGAAGTTATCTGTGAAGGTAACATCCCCCAGCTATTTGGACAATGTCTGGAAAACAGAAGAAGTTGGCATTGACTTACAAATTACATTAATTGAAATAATAACTAAGTATGCAAAATATTGATTTATCATCAGTGGCAAGACAGAGGATCAGCATCAAAAAAAAGAATAAAGACAGAGACCCAGAGAATTCTCTTAACTGAGCCTAGGTATGTCAGGAGTTAAGTATTGTGATATGGCACAGAGTGCAAGATCAGCTCTGCCATGACTTGACAAAGTTGACAAATTCCAAAGCCATCCAAAGGTATTTGATGTGAGCTGGTGACTTCCATACAGCTCTCAGTCCTGATTTCCCTGTCTTACCCACTGACACCAACCAGCAGTCTCAGCTGAGGATTGAATTTCAGAGGGGAATAATACAGAATCCTGTCCTTGCACACAAGTGGCAGAAAAAAATTCTGCCTATCAAAACCCACCTGCCAAAAATGATTGAAACTTTTGAAGACCATAGCTTACACCTCTGAGCAGCAAGAACACCACTTTGTTAAATGGCATGGGAGGATTCTGTGCTGGATTTCCAAAGGGGTGCCCACACCCTGTGATGGGAGGCAGCTCTGAACTGGTTTGCTGAAGCCCTGGAGGCAGAGCAGCTCTGTTTGCAGTGATCCCTTGGCTGGTTATCCCTGCCTGGGAGCGGATCAGGCAAGTTCAAGTGCTGTGAGGAGCTCATGCACTTGCAATTGTGAAGAATATCTCTGTAAGCACATTTAAATCTTAAATTTTAACATAATTTTAACATGGAAAAGAGAGTCTTGTGAAAGTATCACCCTGGACTACTCTGAATAGAAGTTTTTTTCCCTAATGAACAGCACAAGCTGGCAATATTTCCTACTATTATTATACTAAGTAACAAAGGAAGTTTAGCAGTAACATAAAATAATATTTTTGTGAAAACAAATTAGTAAGACTGATTAACAATCTCATGACTACAAGCAGCAACACTGACCACAGTTTGTACTCTAAGGTATATTCTCCTTAATAATGTGAAATAAAACACTGATATGTTCTCACTCTGAGGAGCAGAAAAAGCAGTTCAGGTTTTATTGTTCAAGAAAGCACATGAGTTAATTAGTCCTTGCAGGTAATTACATATGATTACAAAGAACTGTCTCAGACAAAATAATGTTTTCTCATTTTCATGAAAATTCATGTTGTAAATCATGAAAATTTGCATATAGTTACTATTGCTCCTTTTTCTTTCATAGGATGCCTTTGTGCACCTCCCCAAACCTGGGACCTTTCTGTCACTGACACTGAGCAAACACATGACAGTCACTTCCCCCAAATGCAGAAGAGGGGGACAAAGCCATGCAATTCTTCTCATTTAATAGAAAATGGAAGAACGGGGGATGTTTAGATGTTTTTGATCTAAATTCTGCCATAATTTGTGGCAGACACAGGAGCCAAGCCCAGCTCACCCTACAGCCAGCTCTGGTACCAGGACCAAAAAAAGCACCTTTTCCCTCTATAGCTCATCATACATCTTTAGGAGGGAAAATAAGTCAAGAAATAATTTGCAGGACTGGGGTTTAATGACTTGTCACTGCAGTTAAATAATTCAGTGTCAAATGTTGATGATTTTTTAATGATTCACTGACATGGGCAGGTTCCATACACACAGAGGTGTCTGGTTACTGCACTGCCTCCATGGAAGGTGTAAAAAGTAGAATTCAGACATCCCTCACCACCTCATTAATGAAACAAATTTATCTTCTAATAGAAAATAAGTCCTTCAGTATTCTAGAACTCCATTTTACATTCATGTATAGCCTGTGCCTTGTCTGTTAGCATTAAAAGAAAATCCTTTTGATCAATGCTCTGGCAATGAAATTGCACTCCCATGAATACAGTTCCCAGCCAGACTGCAGTGTAAATGATACTTAATAGATAAAGAGACATGCTGTCAGGATCAGCTATGCATGTGTTAAAGCTCAATTGTCCCTGAGGTAGGAAGGAATAAAAGCCTTTCAGATAGCACACTGCAGTCTGGTCTCACCTGTGATACATTGCAGAATAACAACAGGGCTTCGTTCCTCCTCTTCATTCAACTTATTTCCCTCTGCACAAGGCTCCACCAGGGGAAATGAGGAAACTTCATCACCTGCAAATTGGGAGATTGAGATGAAGGAAACCAAGATTATCACCTGAGCAAGATTATGTTTCTTCTTGGTGTCACAGGTGGCACTAGAAGTCAGAATCTGTAGATTCCAACCCATTTCCAGTGCATCAAACAAGATCCCTGCCTCTGCCATCCAAATGGCACACCAGAGGTTTATTCTGCAAGGAGATTTACTCAAAGCCTTAATAGCATTTTACTCTTCCTCATTAGGATCAGCCAGTGAGGAATAATCTCCTTAGTGTGTGGTACAGAAATGACCAGAGCCACACTGACCCTTCTCCATTCATTTGGGCAACATCCCCTCCTGATCCACTCCCTAACATGAAACCAAAATGACCTCAAAAATCAATAACTGAGTCCTGGGATGGATTTAAAACAATAGACATATTTCTTTCTTTATATTTCACAGCACAGTGGGTTATGAGATACTTCAAACCCAGGTTTGTGCTGAGGGCTCCTTGTGCTCCTAGCATATAAACCTACTTGGAATCAAAAATTTTGAGATTCAAAATAAAATATACAACTCTACCTTTGCTTTTGCCATATTTTCTAGTCACCTAAAAAGTTTCCTGAAATTCTTGACAGCTAGTAGTTGCAATTTAAATAAAAACCTATCAAAAATTGAAATCTTTTTTCACCAAGACAAAACCATGGTACATAAGGAAAAAAAATATTTTAGTGACCAAAAGAAAATTTCAGCCCATGTAAAACTGTGGGTTTTTCTCCCTTGCACTGTAAAGGGAGTAGGCTTGAGTTACTTGTTTATAGGTATCATAAAATCAGGCCTATGAAGAGCCATGAAGAAAAAAAAATCAATCCAAAGAGAGGCATTTGATATGATTGGTTAGAAAAGAAAGTCTGAGGATAGTGGATACTCTTTATCAGATTGCTATGAGAACAACATGGTTTTTTGTTTTGTTTTGGATTTTTTTTGGATAAAACAAGAGGCAGAAGGCAACAGTATTATTAAAATTGCTTCAGTCTCCAAATATATTGCAAATGTTCCCAAAAGTTACTGCACAAAGCATTTCAGCCTGAGAGCAAATCAAATTTATTTGGAAAGTTCTTATGCAGCTACTGACCATAAAAATTATTTCAAAGCACTGTCTTCATCTCCAGCATTGTTTCCAGCTGTGTTTAAGCAAATCTGATTTCCTTTGTCATCATCTGCAGCTGTATTTCCCTTGTATTTGCTTTCTTTTGAAAGCAGTCTGCTGTGAAAAATTCAAAGGAAATGAACCTTCATTCCATCGTTTTTCCGTTTCTTCCCCACTCTGATCACTGATCCCAGACACATATTATCAAAAAGAAGCTGAGTCTGAAATGATACTAAGGGAGAATTATTTTAATACACACAAGGACTCATGAGGTCTGCCCTTAAAAACAAAGTGTATCAGTGTCAGGGCACTGATGGACCCTGTTCTCCTCTGCTCAGAGAAATCATGACTTGCTCTGGAGCTGCCTTCTGGAGCAGTAATATATAATAAAACAGAACACAAGAAAATCTGTGCATCAAAACAAGAAAATTAAACAGACCCCAAAGGCTTCACTGAACAGGCAGGATGAAAGAATAAATGCACACTGCCACGTGTCAGTGCTTTTTTAGGAAATATTTGGAGTTGAGAGGATAAAAGGGAGGGGAGGGAGAAGACAGAAATTCCCTCATTATCAGCCATCCCTGTCGTGCCCTCTCATTTACACGTTCATGCACATCCAGGCACAGCAACAGCACGGAGGGAAGGAGGCGGGGAGGGGAAGGCAGAAGGGAAAAAAGCTGCACAGAAAGCTAAACTAGGAATAAAAATTCTCCCTGAATCCAGATAACAACGCCTGCTTTTCCAAGATATGTCAAAACACTGAGGAGATAAATGGAGGTGAGAAATTTGCCCTCTGTACAGGACAAGTCATAGCAGGGGGCTGGGGTGACACTGACCCAGCTTCATTCATAAATACCCCTGAAAGCCTGAATTAAGCTGCTTATTATCCTGGGACATGATATGACCAGCTTTACAGAAATCAATGTCTTCCCTGCAGGCTCCTGCTCACCAGTTGAGAAATCAATCAGCCAAGTCTCAATGGCTGCCAGAGGAGCAGCCAAGGGCATTTAGCCATAATACTAAATTTAAACAGAGATTACAGCACCTATCTCCCCAGAAAAATGTTTCTGCATCAAACTGTGGGAACTATCATTCAGGGCTGCTGCCACAAATGCAGGGAAGAGGAGAAACAGGATCTCACCAGTGTGTGTGAAGTATCACAGCCGAACAGAACAAAGTTTTTCCTTGCCCTGTATCCTTCTGTCTTTTGTGGAATATCCTCAGAGCACCTGACCTAGGCACAGAAGAGCTTTCAGTGCACAGAATGCCTTCACCTGTCTGCTGAGACCTTTTAGCACTTGTCTTCCTTATACTGGAATGTGAAAAAAATCCACCAAGGTTTGGTGGCCACAGTTACTGAATGAAGGTCTTTGATAGCTACCCGTGACTGAAGAAAGAGGGAATTTCTGTAAAGGCTGAGGGGCTTTCAGTTCAATCTGAAAGAAAAGGAAAATACCCAGCTATGCCATGCAGAGGTCTCCTTTCCCTCCTTGGAACTGATTTTGCAGAGAGCTGAGAGAGGAGAAAGGAAGAGAACAAGAGAAATCCACAAGAATTCAGCTGGGTGAAATCCATTCTTTCAGAAATGAAGAAAACCTTAATTTTTGCATAAAACTGATTTTCAAATTCTGTGTTTTCCAGAGCAGAGTGCTGAGGATGGTTCTCACTCAATTCTTAGCTCCCTCTTTCAAGGCTTGGGAAGAGCTGCTGTAACCTTGGCAGCTGCCATGCCCTGATCACAGAGACTGCAAAGCCTGGGCCTTCATTTTGGACTCTGAGAGCTGAAGAATTGAGATTTAAAGATGACCATCTGCATGCTGCACTGCAGGAGAGATACATGCAGGGAGGACACCCTTTCTTGTTCTAATACTCTTCAATCTGTTGTGAGAGTTACTTCTGATTAATTGAGTTAAACAATCTGGTGTGATTTTCTGTTCTTATAAGTTAATGAACTTTTCAGCTGTGTTAGTCATCAGCATGCAAATCAAACTCCAATATGATTTAGATTAGGAAAAAAACCAGACAGTGAAGGGGGTGCTGGGGCTCCTATGCACAGCAGGTTCAAGCTCAGTCAGTTTTTTTGTGTCCTGCTTTGCAAAGTCTGTGTCCAGATGCAGTGAGAGATGCTGAGTTCCCACCTGACCTCCCAGAGAGCAGCAGAACCCAGCCCCAGTGAGGTTCTCCAAGTGAGGAGCTTCTGAGAGCTGAGCCAGGCTCCCAAAGTTCATGTTAAAAATAACTCTGAATTTTTTCAGAGATTAATTGCCTGGGTAGAATTCCAATAAATAAAGAAATATGTCTATTGTTTTAAATCCATCTAGAGATTTATATTCACAATGTTCAATTTCCCATCAAGAATGTACAACACATTTCAAAGTCATGCCATTAAATGCATTGTTAAGGAAGCACACACAGGCAATAAACCAACCACAATATATCCTTGTGATAAATTGGTCCTTATGGGTCCCTTCCAGCTCGAGCCATTCTATGGTTCTCTGATATTTAAAAAATCCCAGAGCACAAGCTCTCTGCACATTTGTCTATGAACTAATCCAGAGATCAGAGTTTTTACACAAATACCAGTAAATCACAGGACAGAAACCCAAAGAAGTGGAAACCAAGGGGTGCCTGGTTAAGTGCTGTCTCCTCAGACTGAACAGATGGATTTGCTGAAGCACAGCATCCCCCATGTCACAGGGGTGTGGAAAGAATCCACTGGATGGGATGCTCTCATGTCCCAAAGAATAAAGCAGCTGATGAAAATAATCCCTTCCTCCGTAATGTTGTAATTTCAGTCTCTCCTGCAAAACGTCTGAGACTGAAACAGGAGGCTGGGTCAGCACTCAGTGCTGCTAAACACAACTCCCTCCCTAAGCAGGGATCTGAATAAACAAACAAGAGGAGAAGAAAATCACACCAGAGACAAAAAAAAAAACAAAAAACAAACTAAATCATTCAAACAACAACATAAGCGAGAGAGAAAATAGTTAGAGATAGAAAAAGGGAAGGTATGACTGGACTACAAATTACAATTAGAAATCTGGGGGTCTGGTTGCCTGTCTCTCACCAATTACAAGAAAAATGTCAGATGATCAAGGAAACTACTCTTTCACAGCTCAGATATAGGATTTTTCCCCCCTAAATTTTAAACTCTACAGGAAAATAATCTATCAAGCTGATACAAACTAACCAAATAATTCTTCAAATTTCTTTCCTTTCTTCAGCTTTTCATCAGCTACATGTCCAAGACTTTGAGATAACTAATGATGTTTTTGCTGATTGCAGATTCAAACTCAGCCATAAAAAAGCTACTCTCTTTTTATATAGTGTATAGTAATTCACTGGGTTTAATATTTTTATGATGTGCATTGTGCAGATGTGTCTCCAAGATAGACCTCGTTTAGAAAATGGGTTAAATAATTTCACAGTCCTTGTATTCAAGACGTGCTATGAGTAAAAATATTTAAAGGGAAGATAATATTTACAGTGAACTGATTCTTCTCTTTGAAGTGGAAAGTGAAGCATTCTGTAGCTAAATGGAAAATGACTCATTTTCAAAACATAAATCAGTGTTTTAACTAAATTGAATTAATTGACATTTGGTATCTCAAGGAGTAGACTGTGATTTTTCAGCAATATCTAAGTCTAAATGCCTTGTTTATAAAAGGTGGGAAATGAAGGTTCATAAAAGGTGGGAAATAAAGGTTCATAAAAGGGGGAAAAATAACAAAAACTCCTTTTTACTGGTTAATCTTTCTTGCGAATGTTTCTTCCAGGAATATATAGATTTTCTGCTAGTGGATGCAATCACTCACAGAGATGTTCAGGGGCCTGTGAACCCAAAGTGCAAATAAACCCATCTCCATCATGGAATGGACCAAAGCTCTCTGTATTAAAATAGAGCTATCCAGAGATTGGGAAACCATGGTTGAGTAGGGAGAACACATTTCCTCAGTCCTGAAATGGATGAAGTGTTTGGGTTTCAGTTCCACAATGAAAAGGAGCTTGGATCACCTGGAAACTCTGCAGTTCTACAGAAATAACAGGGAACAGGATCCTGAATGAATTAAAAGTACAGGCAAAAGTCTCTGTAGTTTTAACTGAGCAACGATTTTACTCAGCATTTCAGCTGGATGAAGACAGATTTAAAATATGCTGTTGCAAATACAGTTGTAATTTACTCCTGTGAATCCAGTGGGAGAAATCTGAAACCACAGAGGCAGAACTAAGGTAAGAGCGTGTTCTATTAAATTTAATAATAACAATTTCCAAAGCAGGAGAATAATATCTGTTGGCTGGAGACAGAGCTAAAAAATCATGCAGGAAAAAAATTCTCTCACAGTCTCTCTCACAATCAGCTCAAACCAAAAGCTTGATTTCACTCCTCTGTAAAATAGCCCCATTCCTTCCCTCCAATGAAAGATTTCTGGAATACAGATACAAGGTTCAGGATCAGATTTTGTAGTGACAGCAATTACTGCCCTTTGGAACACTCCTCTTCTGAAAACCTCTCACCTTCTTTCAGCACAGTTCACACAACTAAACAGCTCTTGCTCTTCCAGCTGAAATCTAAATATTTTGATTATATTTCTGTACTGTATTTCTACATGACCTGAATCAGGAAGACATTTAGTCACATACCTGATTTTACATGTTGGGGTAGTTCCCTTGCATTCAAGTTCTTAAAATACAGCATTGTCTCAAGAATAATTTTATTTTCTTGGCTGATTTTGCAAACTAAATAGATTTGCATGTGGGCATTTTCCTGTTTTGACCCTTTTGAATTTGAATAACTGTCCATAATTAACTTCCTGTTTATTTTCACAACATCATTATGAGAGTAATTAGTTTATGGGCTGCTGAACTGAATGTGATGCATTAAAAAAGCAGCAATGGCCCAAACCATGACTTCCTTTCATCTCTTATAAATACATCTCCTATGTTCTTAACTAGGTTGTTTATTTTTATTAAATACCTCTGAGAAGAGATATGTTAGAGCTCTACAGCTAGTGATTAAAATATCCCCTACTGAAAAATTTCCTTGGCCTGAATCCTTGCCCAGGTTTCAGGAATTAAAACCATGCTGCCTCCCAGGGAGGAAACAGGAGTAGTTTTAAAGCTACCCCTGGGCTTGGATAACGTCTGGCTGTTATTGTTTGGATGTCTGAGACTCTGCCTAAAGCTACAGTAAAGATTGTACAGCACAGCTTGAATTACTGCAGCACTGCACCCTGCATTAACCAGCAGGGATATCTTCTCTTAAATCATCCCAAAATCTGCCTGTTATTCACAAGAGGGTTGTTTCTCCTCTCTGTAACTCAAGCCATGTCAGACGTCTTCATGTATGGCTTTATCAAATTCAACATATTTATTTTACTTCACTTATTTACATTTTCTTGCTGTCTTTCTTTGTGCCTCTAACTGTTGAATCATTAAATTTAATTTGCAAACTCACCTAGTCAAAGAAAGAAAGAAATAAATTAAGAAAGAAAATGAACTACATTCTCCCGGTTTCTATTTTTATTTTCACTCTTTGGAAAATAAGTCTGATGATAATTCACTGGAAATTGAACCATTAATTTATCCACCAGCAGTTCTTGAGAGAAATTTTAGGGTGGCCAGACCTATTAATCTGGAAGTATTCTTCTCTATTTTTAATGATTTGCTTTTGCTTTTAGCATACTGCTATCAGGA
Organism: Melospiza georgiana; assembly: GCF_028018845.1. Lineage (NCBI taxonomy): Eukaryota > Metazoa > Chordata > Aves > Passeriformes > Passerellidae > Melospiza > Melospiza georgiana. The sequence goes on along the minus strand of NC_080439.1, from coordinate 7,046,899 downwards.
ACTGAAGAAGTTATTTGGACATATTTGAAAACAGGGCTTTCCACAGAAAGCTTCATCTGCTCATTTATTATTTGCCTTGAAGCTCTCATCAAAGGTAGATGACAGAATGTTTCTCCAGCTACCTGCCCTAACTCCTTTGAAGAGGCTTATTTATGTCATTATTACAGTATAAATGTATTGAAATTTAAAGGGTTTTACCATTTGCAAACTTTCCACCCCTTACGACAGGAAGTTAAATGCATGCAGCTGTCACTTTTTCTCAGTTCCAAGAACTAAAAGAAGGTTGGTTTCCAGAACCTCCCAGGTTAGTTTCCAGAACCTCCCTAACGGAGGTTTCACTGCCCTGGAAATGCCTTTAGCAGTGTGTTTGGTGAGTCTGCACGTGAGGGCTGCGCTGGGAGCTGCTGAACAATAAAAAGGTTTCTCAGCTCCCTCTGCGGGAATTCCTACCTGAGGCTCTGGAAGCGACTGCTGCAGGAGCAGAGAGTGGCTCTCACACAATTCCCACAAGGAGCAGCCTTCATTTGATCCCTCGGTGATCCTCTGCATTCATCAGGCACTGGGCATCCTTGGATCCCCTCCACTTGCTGCCTCCCTCACTCCCTCTCACGAGGGAAATAAAGGAGTCGCTGTCCAAGGTACCTCTGCCATTTCCACACACAACTTCATTGGGCAGCACCATTGAGGATGCTTTTAACTCTTTTAATTTAATCTTCTACCACCAAAATATACTGCAAAAGGTTAGTGACAAAATTAACATTCCATTCATGTGAAATCCAGAAAAGACAGACAGATTTGTCCATTTCCAGCAGCAGGGAGAGAGTGCAAGGGCAGCCCCCAAAGACACCTCACTGCTGGCAGCACAGACTGTCACACCTGTGATCACTGAGGCTTCAGGATGAATCTATTACACCTGATATCAGTTTTTCAGGTGCTCATCAGTTTTCCAGTGCAGTATTTTTTGTAAAACTTCATTAAGTACATGAGGTGTTTCAGTCAGCTTTCTTCAACCACAAATCACTTTTCTGATATTCTGGATGTTTTGCTTGTGCTTGGGTCTATTAAACCTACCAGGAACTGAAGATAAAACTCAGGGGGTTTTTCACAGTTATTAGTCTCAGATCTGTGCACTGGTGATCCATTTCCCATGACACAAAATGCTTGAGGTAAATGAGTGTGGAAAAGGAACCCCTCATTTCTTTGCATGACAGGGAAAAATGGATGATTTAAAATTTGGACAGGTTTGTGGTCTGCCCAATTTGAGTGGTTTTGTTCTGTACCATGGTAAAGCTTAAAAGTGTTATACAGCTTGGGGGAAAATATCAACTGTGTAGTAATTGCAGTTCTGTGCTTACTTTCTGTTTACACATTATTATCTGACTGCCCATTTAGGAGAAATAATTAGAACTCAGCTAATTATAAATAAGACAGATTTGTTCTTTCTGGCAAATTACTTAATGTAACTTATTACCCTTGGCAGAGAAGCTGCCATGGCATGAACCTCTTAAATAAAACCTGCACGGTGACCTTTCCATCTGTCAAACTATCATAAATTAAGAGATCAGCAGCAAAGAGGATGAGAGCTTAAAGTCTGGTTCTCAGGCATGGATAGGATGTGTTGTTTATTTGACAGACAGGCTGGTTTGCCTTCATTTCACCATTTTGATTGTTTTTCCTGTGATATCAGGACAGCTGTGGGGGACCAAGGAGTCCAATGGACAGCTCCTGCTTTCAGCTGCACCTGCAGAACATTGGAAAACACTGAAAAACAGTTGTGCCAATGTTCAGCAAAAGGTAAATGTTACTCATGGGGTGCTGACATATCTAGAGGGTTTTAGTGAGATATATGATTGTGGGAGACATAAGAGAAATAAACATTCCTTCCATATGATGGAAATGAAATACTCGAGTTCTGTCCAGTTTCAGATCATATTGGACCAGTGCAAAGAGACCTGTTGGTAGAGGAACTTGAAGGGACTGATATTCCTGGGGCTGTCACCCCACCTACAGTAATTAGTCACATAATGAAATGAAAATTGACCTGTGATAACATGTTCCACTTGCAGGTCTATGCACCCATGTATTTCACTCAACAGATTTTTCACACCCTCGTTGAAGTTTCAAGTCTACTTCCATCCACTTTTAAGGTTTTCTCCTTGCCCTGCCCTCTGTCTCTTCTATGTGTCTTGCAGCAGTTAAAGCAAAAAGACAGAGAAACCATTCTGCTACAGTGATCCATCACATCAGAAATAGATTTGATGCCTTGACTCGAGGGAAGCAAAAACGATCCTTCTTCATAACAGAACCTATTGGGCCCTGGCTGAGGTTCAGAGCACACAGAGCACCTCCTCTCCACTGAAAGCATAAATTCAGTTGCTTCATAAAAAGTCACTATCTCTAAAATATTGGAATTTGAAACTAGAATCCTGCAGTTGCATAACTCATTTAGAAATTCTGTCATTTTCATTCAGACACTGTCCATATTATGAAGATTTGGGTAAACAACTTTGTCTTAAAATGTGATCGTTGCTTTGCTAGCTGCAGAGATTAGAATATGAGATTGGGCATTAGAGAACAAGATATCAAAGAAGCACACACCTTTCTGGAAAGAGAGGCAGCGTGAGGGCAGAAGTTGTGTATTTGAGCACCGTCTGAGTGGGTTGGTAAGGAAGGGTCCCGTGGGGAGGCAGAGCCCCCCGTGGCTGGGGTGTGACTCAGAGCAGCCTTTCCCTGTTGGGATGAGCTGACTGGGAGCAGGCTGCTGCTCACCAGCCTTGCCCACCCTCCTGCAGATGCTCCCAGCCCTGCTGGCTCTTCCTGCTGCCAACAGGGAACCTCCCACAGCCCAAACCACACAGGCACAGGCACTGCAAATGTCATGGGCTGCAAGAGATGGCAGCTCTGACCCTGCTCAAAAACACCCAGCTGAGAACTGGCAAACTGATCTGCAGCCTACAGAAAATCTCACACAGGGAAACCTTTTCTGATTGGATGTGGCCTCTTGTTTATACAGAATTTTGAACCTAAATTCCCCTATTTGAAGCATGAAACAGAAGGAAAGCTAACATTTAGAAATGTGGTATTTCTTTTTTCTCTCCTCACTCTAGTAAATAGGTAACAATTACCTCACAGAAAGGTATTTTTGTGTACCATTATTAAAAAATCTATCTGTGAAAAGCATTTGATTTAAATTTAAATTTGTCAGATGCATGTTATTCTAGCAACTGAGCTACAGCCAATCTCAACTGGAGAGCCAATAACCAATTTTCAAGCAATAATGACGAAGATCATTAAGTACAGAATTCTCATTTATTTTATATTCCCTTAATATTTTCCTAGGGCTGCAGATCAAGTAATACGCAAGTCAGACTGTAATAGTTTCCTTTACATCAGAGATTAAACACAGATCCCTTCCTCTTCATCAACTGTTTCTTACTTATCTTTCTGCAGAGCACTGAGCCCCTCATACAGCAGCAGGTTCATAAATACAAATTCTACTGCAGAGTTTTGTCCTTATTTAGCACTTCAAAACAGAAAATCTCCAAACCTGAGGAGAAAGAGTGAGAAGAGAATAGAAAAAAGTTCCTAAGCAGAGAGCAGAAAGTTAAAAATGGAACATGCATGTAGCAGGAAACCAATCTCCAAAAAAGCCAAATTCCATGGGTAAATCCAAAGGAAGCTGCTGTGATCCTCCAGACATCTCAAACTGGATATGTGCCAGAGCTTTCCCACACAAGCCCTTGTTCTCCTTTCTCAGTCCTGGTGAAATTGTTCCAAAACCTCCAAGATTATGTATCTCCCTCCTCTTTAGCCAAGCCAAGGTGTGTGGCTGAGGCACATCCACCCTGCCCTTCCTTCTTCTCCAGAGGGACAAGCTGCTCCGTGGGACAGAGGAGAGGGACAGGGAACAGGAGACCTTGCTCAGGCTGAAGCCTTGCTTTGCTCAGTAGTGGCACCTGGAACTGCTCCTCCTGGGCTGATTGCTGTTTTCCAGATGAAGTTTCCACATTTGATGCTGTCCCATCAGACATGAACTGGAGTGTTTTATTACATTATTTCCTTTTGTCCCAGAAGCATATTTCTGTTTCATACATAGACCTTCTTGTCTCAAAGCAATTTATGCACACTGGAAATTATTGTAACAATGTTTATGTTACATTTAGTTAAGGAAGAAAACTCCTGGGTCATCCTTCTGGTTCTCTCCTAAAAGCTATTCTTGCTTTTAAACAAGTCTATGACAAATAGAATTCATTAATTCCAACATTAAATGCAGAATCAAATATGGTCCAACCCATATAATTCTCTAGGAGCAACAGGAAAGGCCAGGACAATTCTCAGTAGGACCTTAGTAGAATCTTACAGTCAAAGTTACCTATTGCAATTAAAGCTCAGTTATAAAGCATGGCACCAATCTATTTCCACACATACAAATACCTCCCACTTAAATACTGTCCTGAGGCAGGAATTTCTATGAATGAAACAGAAATATGCCTCTAGAACCAAATAAAAGAATGTAATAAAACACTCCAGTTCATGTCTAACACAGCAGCATCAAATGTAGAAACTTCATCTAGAAAAAACAATGTTTGCCATGTTTCTTGATGGGCTTTAGAGCCCAGTTCCTGTGTGTTGGATAAATAACATCTTTGCTGAAGAGACCAAGCATAGGAAGGATCCTGGATTTGCAGATAACCATTTACATGAGGCATTAAATTTCCTTTTGGCAGCCACAATTACAGCATCACCAAGTGCATGTATATGTTGGTGTCCTGGACCTCCTCAGCAAGGCTGGCAATTTAGAACAAAGAATATTTAGGATACAGTTTCAGCAGCAGGAAATGGAGACGTCTGTGTTGATGCATACATTTCCAAAGCTGAAAGGACAAGGCTTCAGCCCACAGCTGTAAATTATTCATGGCATATTCTGACACACTGGGGAAAAGCCCTGAATATTCATATGCCACACAACTGGTAAAGTCCCTATAAATTTTGGAAATGATGAGGTTGTGGAAACTTTTCTTATTTTTATTACACAAAACTGATGGGACAAGCTGTGCCACAGTGGATTTCACCAACACAAGACATGCAAGCAGATGAATTTCTGGAAGACCTGAGCCTTGACTTATAGCTCCTATTTTTTAGCCAATTTTTCCCAGAACAACTGGGGATGCCAGTTTGAGAATTGTATTCTGAAATCACAGATGCTCATAAAATATTACTCATTGTATTGCACTCATTTGTAAATCAGATTGGAAATTGTTTTCCTAATCCATCCATATTCAATAACATAAACATCTGATCCATTATTCTCTGTGCTCATAAATCTTATTTAGCTGGACAAAATGAGTGCAAAATATAACTATTCCAATTTGGTTACATCTATTGTGCATTAATAAAATAGACTACTTAATGCCCTTGATGATAAAGAATGTAAGTGCCCAATGATTGCCTCTGAATTTAAAAAAAAAAAAAAATCACTATTTCTGCAATGTTAGTCATTCTTATTACAGAAATACACTACAGTGCCAGCCAAGCACTGGAAAATCAAGAATATGGTGTTCTTTTTCTTTTTGAAAAATCATTTGATTTAATCAAGCAGATCTTCCCTGACCATACATGTTGTGTGAGTGCCATATACTCCATATGAGTGTGATTCTCTTACATAGCTTAAAGACTAATGCTAAAGCACCCTTTTATTTCTGTGAGGAATCAATGGGTCTCAGATATCTGCTTTAGGGAAAATGAATTCTGCCCAAACCCAGTGTCTGCACTGGCTCAGTCTGTACAGGGAGCCAGGATCACTGGTTCAGATGAATGCACTCACCTGGCTCTGATGCTGGGTGTCTTCTCTGGAGTCACACAGCAGCAAATCAGTGACAGAGCCAGGGTGGGACTGCAATTTTCTGGCCCTTCCTATGATGCCTCTGTTTCCATGTATTACTGCCTTGCTTTTGAAACTCACGCAGAACAAATTTTAACTTTGTCCACGGATACAACATCAGGTTTAAAAATGCCAAAAACCAGAAGCCCACACTGAAAAGCCACGTTTGTAACAGTGACTTCTCCTTTCTGCACACATAATTCCCACTGACATGAGCACTAATGTGGCATTTCAGCCTGGTGCACTGGGAATTCAGCTGCTGAAGGAGTGCAAGCACACAGTCCTCAGGTGAACCAGCCTCAGGTAGATTTCAATTACTCTCTGCTCTTTCAAAATGACAGTTTCTGATCTCAGATTTCCACTGTCTACTGAGCTCCAGAAACAAGCATATTGTACATGGCAAACAGCTATTGTACACACTGGGTCACCAGCCAGATTGTCACCAGCCTGCCTTTAGTGACACACATCTGCTGTCTGCAGCAGTTCAGGACCCACCCTGATATCCTGAAATTCAGCTTCAGAAATGCACTGTAGGGTGTGGATGTTGCTCTGGTGAAAGAAAACAATCCTAAAATTCTGCAGGGTTTTCCCATGTAGAAAAAGAGTTCCTGGAAAGCTTGGAGCTGTTTAGCATTTCTCAAGATTTCCATCCTTTCTTGGGCACCTCTCTTTGCTTCAGGGTATGTGGTTAAGGAATGCATGTGGGGCACTCCTCAGGAGGAAATTACAAATGATAAAAAGCCTCTCTGAGGAGAAAGAATGATGCATAAACCAGAGCAGTTTCTGACTTGCATTTTTTATGCACGCAAACCAAGCAATTACATACATCTATGCCCATTTCATGGTCCTTAAGCCAGGAGCAATCTTTTACCAGACCCCTGAACTGCACCATGCACCCATCCACAGAGACCTCGTTACAGCTGTAAAAGAGGGAAAGCATAAAAAATCCTTTCATATTCCAATCAGTTCTGTGCAGATGCTCCAAGAGAGATACACAGACTGACAAACACAGTGAAAGCACTGAGCAGTTATGTAACATCCTCCCCAAAACTCTGTTGAGCAATATAACCTTTTAATTTCTGCAAAGGCTGTAATGATACTCGCAACTTGTTTACAAAATAGTGATCCCTCTTTAATCATTCTGTATTTCTCATATGTTGTACTGCATATTAAAACATTTTAGCCTTTCTAAAATAGATCTTGCTTATATAACATCAGGCACATGAAATAGAATTTTCTCTCCACAGCAGTTCACACCAAGAAGCACCTCTGTGATTCCTACATGGCTTCAAGCAATGCAGTCTTCACTGGAAAAGTTTTTTTCTAATTAATTCTCAAAGTTCCCAAAGAGCCTTCTGAAAATAAAGCAAGTAGTTTATTGCCCCATATGTACACAACTATATAAAACTAATTCTTTGAATTTGGTAGCATTTCAGATTATATTATCCATGCATAAACAGAGAATTCACAAGAACAGAATCCAGACACACATTCTCCTCCCATAAAATCAGATATACCACACCAAAAGCAAGCTTCTAAAAACTATAATTTCGTGTAAAATAAACAATAAACTGTGGCACCTTTTTCTGCTAAAACTGACAAAAAGTTATGAGATATCAACTGAGAGCTTAACTGGTTCCTGAGCCAGTTCCCCTTGCTGTGAAAAATGCCAGCTTTTTGCACTGAAAATATATTACATTTGCAGAACTGAACGTTCCTTCATACATGCATGCACAGACACAAAGAGACAAAAGCAAGCACAGATTTTTATTCCACAGTGTGATGCAACTAATTTGAACTCGTTCACGGTGGCGCTCAGGAAATAATGCGCTCCCAAATTGGGCTCCCGAGGTTTGGTCCTGCTCTCATCAGAGGCATTAGCAGAACTCTCTGTGATTTTACCAAGAGCCAGGATTTGGTCCTTAAGAAGATAAGAAAACTTAATATCAAGCGTTGCAATCTTCTTAAAAGATATTGTCACTATTGGTTGATGCTCAGAACTAGCATCTCGTAAGTAGTTGGAGCATTTGTTGTGATAAGAAGTTCTGCTCGTGCCTCTGGCTTTTCTGAGTTTCTTTTCACTTTGTATTCTTGTCTAGTAGAAAGATAAATGCTCAATGAACAAGGCTGTTTTAAAGTAATTTTCTTTCATTTTAATTTGCAGAGGTTTGTAAGATTGCAGTGGCTGTGTGTAATTTCTAAAAACACAATAATTTGCATACATTAGGAAGGTATGTGTGTGAAGTATGTCATTACCTCTGTCTCCTGCAAAGCTTTTCTATATCAAAAGAGATTCTGATTCAGAATTATGAAAGATGTCTATAAATACTGTAGAGAAATTAAATTAATAATACTTGGCAATTATTTCTTTTCTTGAAACATTAATCATCGGGTCTTGTTCAGAACCTGTTTAATTCTGAGTACAAGTGAAGACCCATTGGAGCCAGAAAATTTGTCATAAATTGTAACTCCATTTAAGTAACAAGGAAACTAAGAACTGGAAAGTTTAAGAGACTTGCAGCAGCTTTTCAATTTTTTTTTAACACCAACAAGTCTGTGTTCAGAAAAATATAAGCTTTTTAGAAGTCTTCAAACCTCATACCATGTTATTTTTGTTACAAAAAGGAGCTACTGAGTATTGCCAATGCCAAGTGTCCTAGTGGAGAGCTACTGCACATTCTGGTCTGTGTGTCAATCTATTTAGCGCATATTCAGTTGCATGAAAAAATAATGAAGAAAATTGCATTTATTTAAGGACTGATTCCATCAAATAAGTGGTTGAAGGTAAATCAGAGATTTAGAAGGGAACAGTAATTTACAGCCAGTGATAGAGATATCCACTATAACCCAAAAAAACACAGCAAAGTGCATTTGTATGTGGCTGACATCTCTGTATACGGTGTTTTCTGGCCTGGCTGGCCATGCTGCTGAGTTTAGCAGAGGACAGCTCTGTCATGGTTCTTTAATGCTGCAACCCCAAGTTGAAGAGCAGTCCAGAGCAGCCCCAGTTATAACCATGGCAACACTTCATCTTCATTTTGGCAGCTCAGTTCCTTTTGCCCTCCTTTTGAAGACAAAGATGTTTATATTGCCTGCAAGTCATTTTTTTTAACCTGAGTGATAAGAATTGTTCTCGATTTTCCAAATCAAATCTCTCTAATGCCTTATAAAATGACATTTCTGTCACAGTTCTACTGGAGATTTCTTGCCTGGCATACATGTCAAACTGTTCTTTATTTTATTCCATGGATGGCTTACAGCAATCCTGTGAGTCAAGGATTGTAGTTGGCCTCTTCCTCCTCCTGTTATTTTCAAAGAACTACTTTCGGGCTTTAATCATGAATGTTTATACTTACACTGTTGTAGGCAGCATACAGGAATTATTAAATGAGGCTTTCTAGCATGTGTTGTCTGATTTCTCATGTCACTTGGCTTGCAAAGATAATTCTATAAAACCATAAAATGCAGGGCCTTAGTCTGCCTCTAACAGAGCTGATTAGGAGAGGGCTTGCCTTGATTGAGTTACTCCATAATTAGCTACAGAAATGTTCCTTGGCCCCTTTGCTAAAGCATCTCAGCACAGCATTTTCAGAGCCACAGTGCTGGGTAACAATGACAACATCAACATTTGCCTTTGCCTGAGTCTCCTGCTCGTGGCTCAGGATTTGTGCTGCTTGGAATTTCTGCTTCTGCAGAAACAAGTAAACACTGAGGCAGATCAGAAAACAGACTTGGCCTCACAATCTTAATCATTTCAAGTAACATCTTTGTTACTGTATTAGTCACATCCTTCACAGAGAAAAGGACTGTGAAACCTACTGCAATTTTCAGACTCTTCTCCCAGATTTTGTTTAGTTCAGAACCATTATACTATTGACTATGTTTGCTTATTTTCACTTTTCATTTGTGTTCTATTATGCTTCATTCCAGTTTTTCACTCTCACTCTGGTTCATCTCTGTCTGGTTCCTGTCTTCCATGGTTGAACTGCTTCATCTCTCATTGTTGTATTTTCAGGAAAAAACAGGTCTAGCACTTAGATTTGGTTTTGTACTTGTCATATCACAGAGCAGGATCTTCCCATTAACTACATTCACTCCTCTGCAATTTTAGTCTTTGCTTTGGTTTGAACAATTGTTTTAGTTACTTAACAAAAATTTGTACTTTTCATTCACATCCTTTGGTATTTGCTATCAAGAAGAGCCTCTACACCACTAAATCTTAGAGGAATGTATATAAAGCCTTCAAAGTTTAACATTTCAGAAACCTCAGGGACACATCTCATTCCACTTCCCTTGCTCACCTTCAAAAGAAACCCCCAAAAGAGAGATTTCTCTGTATTATGCAATGGAAAATTAGATCAGCTAAAACTGTTGGCCTTAACCTTCATTAATTTAACATCTAGTTCATATCTGATTTCTGTGTCCCTGCACTGTAAGAAAGAGAGTAATACAAGTTAGCTCCCTAATAAGCTCCCAAATATTTAATTTTTAGGTCTTTTGGCTATAACTGCCCAAAGATAATTTTTTTTTCCATTTACCTTTTTCAGCCTGTTTTTTATTACTCATTTCCTCAGCATAGGAATTATCACCAATTATCACCAAGCTGGGGACTGGGAGGGACACTGCCAGAGCCATGTGCATACCAGGACTCATCCCCCTGCAGCAGAAAATCAGAGAAACAGACAAAAACCACAGCCTTTCACCTCATCACCAAAGTGAAATGTGTTTCCTGCCTGGAACATGCAAATAGCTATTTTGGGTCCAGCTCTGGGGCTGTGAGGTGTAAAGAGCAAGCCTGTCTATGACTGAAATAGCTGTCATGGTGATTCTTGCTCATTAAGCTTTCTAAAATCCACCAGCCCGTCCAGACAGACCCTTCAAACTTTCCTACAGTCCAAGGCAACCTTCTATTTAAGATTTTCAGGGTCTCTCCTGCCAGTTTTCCCAACAGTGAGAAGAGCCATATTCTGGCTCTGTGGGTAAAATAAATAGTTCAAATAAAAAATAAAATGGTTAAAATAAAATAGAAAAACCAGCTGTGGGCAAGGACTGGACTGAAAATCAACCCCATCACTTTTCAGGACCATTTCAGTGTCAGACACTGCTCATCTCTAGCACTGACCATCACACACCCAAACCAAGCACTCCCAGCTGCCAAGGGGTTTGCACATTCTCCGTCTTCCCAGTTTGAGGTGGGAGACACTGAAACACCCAAATACCTCCCAGAGTCAGACATTTCAAACTCAGAAGAAAAAGTCATGCTCTGGAATATTAAATATAGTCTGGTGGAAAAATACTTGGCTCCTCTCTAAAATGCTGTGCTGTTAAAAGAATGTGGAGCACCATTTTCTAGTTCTCCATGGGTAGGTGACCTCTATCTCACTTACACACTGCTCCATTAGTCAACTCTGCTTTTTCTGGTTCCAGCCCTCAGTGAGGAATTCTGCAGACTCCAGCTAATTGTTAAAAAAAAAAAAAAGAAAAATCACAGTCCCGAGAATTCTTTCTGGATCATCACAAGTGCCTGTCACTGTGAGTAAAGGCATAACCTGGAAGCACTTCTCATGGAACAAAGCAGCTCTCTCCCATTAGTATGGTCTTGTAGGAGCACACAAATATAGTGAATTTGCTGGAAATATTCTTAAAAATGTTCCAAAACTTGCACAGGGAACTTCTACAGGGAAAAGAGCATCACTGCACTGTTCCCTGCCTTCAAAATAATCAGGTGTTATGCAGTAGGGACCACTTTGTGGGTATCAATGTAAAGGACAGGACATTCTGCTGACACATCCCTCTGTCAGAATTTAATGGGATAGATTTGCCTATAAATAATGTGCTGAAGTTTGTCACAAAAAAAAGAATTATTCCCAATGCAAGTCACTCTCTTCTTTACCCATTCTCTCCTCTTTTCGTGGATGAATGGATAGATAGATGATAGATAGATAGATAGATAGATAGATAGATAGATAGATAGATAGATAGATAGATTTACAGCCAGAAATGGCATCTTGCTACACATGTGACTCACATGTCACCAGAATTTGAAGATAAATATAGAAAGTACCAATAGGATGTAGCAGAATAATAAAAACTAAATATTCTTTCTGGCGAAGAAAACAACAATAAAAGGATGCATGTGGAGCTCACTTGAGGTAAGATAGATTAGTTGATACTGATAGAGCCATATTCATACTGCTGAGTTCCTGTGCTATTTTTCTAAAATACAGGGAAATAAACAGTGGAGACACTGAAGTGACACCTGAAAGTCTATCACAGCAGTGCCTCTGCAGCTTTGTGCCTCCTGGGATCACTCAGAGCCTGCAACTCAGAGCTGGACTTGGAGAAGCAAGCTAGATTTATTCTAGTAAAGAGATTTTTCTAAGAAATCAATAATTTTTTTATCATGACATTATTATAATATGATCCTGAAAATATATATTTCATACCATCATGGGAAGGAAAAAATGGTTAATGCGACTACTGAAAGAAGTAAGTTGTGTATTTGGTATTCTTGGGCGGGATCTGTTCTGTCCTAAGGTTATATAAAATATTTACAGGACAGGAGTCACGGAATTTCATTTTGAAGTTGCAATAAAAGATGCCAGTTCTACAGAGAAGTCTGTTCTTTGTGAAGAATAAAAAAAAATTAAATCCTCAAACACAAAACTAGTTTTATTTTAGAGATAAAATTTTAAACATTATGATTCCTGAATTGTATGACTTTGACTGGAATATATCCTTAACATGTATAAATTTTTCATTATTCTGCTGTCATGTAAGCCTAACGTGCCAGAAAATACTTTATAAAGTTAATTTCTTTCTATTAAAGAATAAAAAAAATTAAAATAATATTTATAAAATACATATTGACTAAACTTATTCTTTTCTCATCCCTATGCCACCCTTAGCAAGCCCTAACAACAGTTCAAAACATCATTTTACTCTGTGGAAAAACTTTTATTAAATGCATGTCCTATGACAGAGACATTCAGTATTACTCAGAAGATTATCTGAGCATTCCAAATCCCACAAAATTCATTTGTTTTACTGATAAGCTGCAAGTAGACAGAACTCAAACTTTGTTCTTTTGTTCAAACTGTATTTTATCTCATTTTGTATTTTTCTCATTACCCTCTTTCTAATTGTTTCTAGTTTTTGACAAATCCTACCTGAAGTTCCATACTTTAATTTTTTTAAAAACCAATTTTGTAGAAGCTCTTCGTTAAGTAATTAAGTTCTTAAGTTTAGGAGTTAAAACTCTAAAGTTAAATGACAAATAATAAATTATAGCTCATTAGGTAATCCTGGTCCTGCAGTTGATATTTCTCAATGCATTTGCTGTTCTCTTTTTACAGCATGGTTACTCATGCTTTATTTTTATCATTTATTATTTACAAAGAACCATGTGTTCCTCGTTCTTCACAAAACAGCAAATGTTCCAGGTCTCTGCTCAGAAAAGCTCAGGATTTATGATCAAAAGGATGCGGATTCATGTGCTTTGAAATGTTTTTGAATGTTACATCACAGAACAACCAGCAGGAAAGCCAACAGCCCATCCCAGCCCACTGCTGGCCAACAAGCCCACCCCAACCCAGGCCTTATTTGTCACCATAAAGCCCCAATCCATTTTCTTTCCATGATTTCCATTCTTTCAGCACTGCAGAGCTGATATTTCCACCACATTTTGGCACCCATCTCTAAAGTGTGTTTGGATGCTGATTTGTCCTTACATCTGTTCACTGAAATCTGAATTTAAAGAGCTTGAAAAGTGACCACGACCCAGAGCTGCATTGCAGAGCATCACATTGAATTTCTTTGTTCTTTTAAGTGCAACTCACCAGCACTCGCTGGATATCTGGCTTATGTGGATGATAGGTCTATAAATGTAACTTATAGCTCTTTAAACTTGTTCATTCCATCCATGTCTGAGTGCCAGAGACATCTCATTAATGTTCCTGATATGCCAATGAACACGATGAAGAATTGCATGAACATGCAGAATTGATTTTTACCCTTCTTTTTACATTTGTTCATGAACAGTTCATCCTGTGATAACAGAAGTTAAATCCCTTACCAGCTTTCTAAACTGTCTTGCTCTTTGTTTAACCAATTCAGGTTTTCAATGAGCTCCAATTTTGTAACTTCTGAGACGCGGAAAACCCATGCACTTGAATTTCTCAACATTAAAATAGACAAACCAGTGGTAAATGCTGTTACAGCCACAATCATCTAGGATGAGAGACAGACCAAGGAGAGTAGCTGCCAAAATTAGAGGGGCTTTCAGGTGTGCCAACTTTTCTTGAGTTCTGAAATAGGAGTTAAATTTGAAGGCACATCAAGGCCCTCTTAGAGTTTCAAGTTTATAAAACAGGCAAGTGTTACCTGTAAGAGGGAAAGGAAATTTCCCAACCTCCCACATTTATTCTCAGATATGATATAATTGTGCTCTTCTTTCTAGAGAAAGAATTGTTTTTTTCTGAAACATCTGGTTCAGTTGCACAGCACTACTTGGACCTCATCACTCACTTAAATAGCCACATTATTGTATTTTATTTTCCCTATTTTTCTCCAACAAAGACCATATGTATCTCAGTGTCAGTTTTGCTTGGTGACCCCAGCAGGACATTGTGGCACCTTACAGAAGAACCACTTAAGATAGGCATTTTTGTAGCATGTTAATAGAGTGAATAAAGCTAAAATATGGACAAGAAGAGAACGAAGAGGTCACCTATGAGAAGAAATTCACTTTGTGACAGAGTTATGGCTACAGAGGAAGTCCAGGCCACAGAGCAAAGTCAGTTCTGGAAATACAGTCTCATCTCACCAACTGTATCCTTCCCTTTGTGTCTAACATTTAAAAATTCAAAGCTGATGGGGGAATAAATGCAGTTTACTTGATGTTGAAGCTAAATTCAACATTTTTACTCTTCTGTTAAGTTCCTGACTGAACCAAGAATTCCTTTTGGTTTGAGGTAAGATGTATTTCTTCTGTCAGTCATTAGACTTTGCATTTTTGGGCAAACAAAACCATAAATGTTTCCCTACAGATTAAGAGACTTAGTAATAGGTGAGAAACCTATTATCTAATTTGGTTTTTAACAAAGCCCAAAACCAAAGGAAAAAAGGTCTGAAGAGGTAACAATACTGATTCATCTTACCTCTACTCATGTTTTTAAAGGAAGCAGTCAATCATCCTTTATTTTATTAACAGCTCAGTTTCTACAGTATGGCCAAGTAAGAACTGGTTGCAACTGTGAATTGCAGAAAGTGATTGACTTCCCAGCCCAAAATGGCTTCAGTCATACCTAAGATATTTAGGTATTTTCAGGCTTATATAAACACTCTTCTGACTCCCTTTCAGAAATAAAAAGTCATATTTTGGGAACAGTTTTGCTTCAATGACAAATGATTTTAAATTTCAGGAAAAAGATTATTTCAAAACTGAAGTTGTCAGTACTTCAAAGTTTCCAATTCATTTAACTTTCCTCTGAGATTCAGTAAATTCCTCGTGCAAATGAAGATAACGATAACTTCTAAAACTTTTAAAAGGTTTTGCAGTGCTTAAGAGAAAAATGTTACAAAAAATTGAAAGAAGTTTTGCTTTATTAGTTAGAATAGAAGAGTGACACCTTGGTTGAACTGCAGTTCACACTTTAAAGAGATTACAGGTGCTTTTGTCACATTATTTTTGTAAATGTTTTTAGCTCTGAAAATATTTTAATTTCTCTACTGCAAACGACACAGATATAAAAGCACACCAAATGCACAGTGCCAACACAGCTCCCAGAAACATTCACTTATCTGGCCTTAGTTCTTCATATTTTTATCTGAAATTGTACAGCTGTATTGGAAAGAAATAACTCATGTGTTGCCTTTTCTCCCAAGAAAGTGCTGTGAAAATGAACTTGTAGATTGCATGGAGGAGTCATGAGCAGAGCTCCATAGCCTGGCAGCTCCAGTGACTGCTCAGCAGGTTGGGGCAGAAATAAAGGATAAATACGGGAGCTGAAGGCGTGCTGAGTGCTTTGGAAGGAGCTACAATTAAGGTGGGCAGAACATAATTTTTTTTTTTACCTGGAATTTAAGCAAGACAGCAGAGCCAACATGCCAGTAATGTAAGGAAATTGAGATGTAGGCACAGTAGATATTTTGATCACTATTAACTCACTTCACAGTTATTGTAGAGTGATAGCACAATCTGTTACCACTGGAAGAATTGTGAAGCTTTAATTGAACACATTAAACTCTCTTTATCCATTATTGGAGCAAAGACTTCAATATTATACAGCTGAAGTGCATTTTCTGAATCCTAAATGGAAACACCACTCAGTTTCTGAACCAAAGTTTGCATAAACAGTGCTTAAGCAGCAATTTCCTTGATCTGATTTATGAAGAGGCACTGAGACTGGAGCATCAGTATTCCAGAATCAGCTTCTGGAAGGATTTTTAGCACATCAGTAAGAAACATCCTGTCACAAGGAGTAGATAGATACACACTAGGCAAGGTATCTTTAGCAAAAGAAAACAGCAGACAAGCAGTAATACATAAAATAAAGCAAAAAATCAGATGAAATCACTCCATACTTCGGAGAAGGACAAGGGATTTGAGAGCTTCTAAAGCAGAGAAAGACAAGACCCAAACGTTTCTCCAAAGTGCCTCCATCTATTCATTTGGTTAAAGAGCAAAGCAGGATGATATGCAGTAATCCAAATAAAGTGAGTAAAGGGGGATGCATTAAAAAAATTAGGCTGTTGCCTCCTCCTTGGACCTATCCAGTAGTTCTTTTGCCAAAGCACAAATTCTCTACATGCCCTGCAGCTTCCCCACATCAGCAGTGTTTTTGCTCTCCTCATCAGGCAGACACTTCCCAAGTTAATTCTTTTGCCATGAGCTGGGCTAAACAAATCTCCCAGCACACACTGCATCTTCCTCCCTGCCTCATGAAACAGGGATCTCACTCCATCCCTATTTTCTCCCTTTTATCTAAGCAAATGCATATGTCTACTACACATGATATCTTAATCACTAGTACCTCCTGAAGAAAAGTTTCAACATCTGCTGTATCTTAATTATAGCATCTCAAGGGACACCAGCTGACTCTGACATTAGTTAGCAAAGCCCTTCCTATTAGGAATTCTTTGGAGGCCAAATTGTTCATCTGAACAATGCAACAACACAGCAGGTGAAATACTCTGATGCAGCAAAGCAGCACAAGATCTATTTGCCTTCCAACCCCTCGTGCAGAATTTACTTGCTAAGCCCACACCAGGGAAGGTAAATACCTCCTGCAAAAAGATGAATTCCACTCTGAAAGAGGTGGAGTTGTTCTGTAAAGAGCAAGCCTTTGTCAGGTATAAATTATCACAATGCTGTTGTCATGGAGCTGGGAGAATTTATCCCTGCTCCAGGATTTTCCAGCTTTTATGGCTGTGTATGTATTGTTGTAGTGAAAGGTTGTCTGTCATGGTGAAAACGAGCACAGCACAATGATTTGTTTGTATTTATAGTTATAGCTCTGTGGCTTTGTGTCTGTTAGTCATTGGTTTTTTTGTATTTTCCTAATCACATCTGCTCATGCTACTTTCTGAACCTGAAATCCCCCATTAAGATGAGCTGTCAGTAACAGCTTTTTATCAGAGTTTATAACTCTCTGCTGGTCCTGGGACATGTGCAGCTAATGACATGATTGCAACTGAGAAAGCAGAGGTAGGGAGGCTGTGCTAGTGACAAGTTTAAAAGAGAAGCAGTGCTGGGAAAGTTTAGATAAAATCCTGGTCTAAGTCCTCAGTTTACATGACCAGGTAACATCCCTGACAAAGTGAGGAAGTGTTTCTTTTTGAAAATGATGAAAATTAATAGTTACTGAGAATCAAATCAAATGCAACTGAACAAAGCTTTACATATGTCCTGTAAAGCTTTGTTCAGTTGCACAGCTGTGCAGAATCTCTCTTACATAGCTGGTTGTAATGAGAATGTCTTATTTTTTGGGATTAGATTTATAAAAGCACCAAGAGACCTGTAAGTGCAAATCTCATGTCTTTTATCTGAGTCTTGTGTTATTTTATCAGTCACATTTGCTTTGAAAATAACCTCTCCTTATTCCAGTGGGGTTTTTATTCTGCTCTTCACAATCAGGACAGGTAGTCAAACTGGCCCAAAGCCAAAGTAAAAATATTTCCCCTGCACTGGAATATTATATCATCATATAGATGTGAAAGAATTCCTAAAATGAAACCAGTTTCCCTGGCACTGACAAACTAGAAGGCAGCTTTCAAAGAATCAGTTTTTCAAAAGAGAGACTTCAGAGCCCAGTGATGCACTTTAATCACTTGTTTTACAGAGATATTTCTCACATAAGCATAAGATGCAAATTATTATTCTCACCCTATCTCAGCCTGTTAGACCTGATTGCTGCTGATGCAAGTTCCTTAAAGAACTTTAAAGTCCAGAGTGAGCTTTTTATTCCCTCTTTGTCAAAGAACCCCAGTCAAATTTTGTCTGCTACCATCTATGCATCCCAATATGTTAATATTTTGTTAGCAACTGAAAAAATGATGCCTTATTTTCCCTCTCTGTAGTCAAAATGAAAATCTGCTATGAATATGCCTAGAACCATAAAATAATGAGCCTGAAACACAGGTTATTTGTGAATGACAAAAAACCCAAAAAGAAAAAAGCAGCAGGATTTGTTTGTGGCAGACCAGTCTGACACGCTGAGTCTGACATTTACAAACTCCTGCTATTTAAAAGTTACTTCCTTGCTATTAATCCTGCCTTGCCATTTTTGTAACAGCCGAAGAAAAGATGAACTGAAGCTGCTGTATTACCATAACTGGTGGCCCAGCAGCTTTTCCCTTGGCAGGTGTTCCCCAGCCCCCTGCACCAGCCTGTGCTGGAATCAAATGAGGATCTGTTCTCCTCTCGACGAGCTGATGTGCACACTTCTCTGCACGGCTGCCCCTCTTGCTGTGAAACGCTGTAAAACACAGAGATCCTTGCGCTGCCACTCCACATGACACCACATCCAACATAAAGAATACCAAATGACTTCAGGGGTGACACTGAATCACTCTGGAACTGGCCCAGCCGGACTGAAAAATGTCAGAGCACCTCTCATATTCCAGCAGCTGAGCAAGGGCACAGGGATTTGGCCTTTTGAGCTGGTGGGACAGACACACATTTAGCATCCCACTAAAACAGGTCTCAGAAGAGTGTTTCCTTATATCCTCCCTTTTTCTGTCTGTCAGCAAACAATTCCTGATCTGTGTGATTGGAACTATTTAACCAACACAGGTGTTTCAGTTTAAAAAAAAAAAAGGAGGGGGGGGGAAAGAAAGATCTATCATTAAAAGAAGTTATTGTTAGGGGTTGAAATTGAACATGCATTATGAAAAAGGAGCATCTGAAACACAAACTTCCTGCTCAGCAGAGGAAAGTAATGACTTGGGAGCCAGTGCAGTAGAGGAAAGCCAAAAATTGTAATGAAAAAAGCTTTGATGGCTCCAAGGGAACTGAGGAAAGCACATTCTTCATCTGATACGGGGTGTATGAGGGAGATGAGCCCTGACTTCCAAGAAGAGCCTTCCCAGAGTGACATCAGCTGTCTGGAGGCCACAGAATGAGGTTCAGCTTGGCCCTGGCTGGGGTTCCACAATTGTGCACTCACCCAGCACAAAGTGCTGAGAAGCTGCTCCTGGGAAGGTGCACAGGTGCGGAAAGAGCTCCCCTCACCTCTCCCTCTGAGCATGGAGGCAGGACTCTCACATTTACATCCACGTGTAAAAACCATATATTGAACAAATTCCAGCCTTTCCACTAATTAGTAGGAAGTTATGTGGTATAGAGGATAACACCCCAGGCCGGGAATCTGTAGGAACTGGTACTATCCTGTCAGTGTCCCACTGGGTAGGCTTGAGTAAATCAGTTTAGAAATTCCAAAAACCGTTCTAACAATGATCAGTAACACAATGATCAATAACATGACACAGTGTTCCCATAACACAACTACAGGTTCAGTCTAAATCAATTCCTACTTGAAGTAGATTATGTTTTCCAGAAAAAATAAAACCCAAGGAATCTTGATTTTAAAATCTCCAGGTAGAGGACCCACAATGATCCTTTAAAAATAATTTGAATGGTTTATTACCATTACTACAGAAATTTGCACCTAGAGTCTAACTTTGCCTAACTTCCAACTTTACACTATTTAATTTCCTTACAACTGCTATGTTGAAGTTTTCCAGTCTCATAGTCTATGCCTTATATAGACACAGACTGGGACAAATTACCTCTGCCTAAACTAAAAAGATTCAAGTCCTTGAGTATCTTGCTGCAAAGAATCATTCTCTAAGCTCTCACCAACTCTTTATCCCTGTCTGACACGTGAATCTGTATCTTCTCATGGACTCAGCTGCAGGGGAAGTTATCACATCACTACTGACACAGGATGCTCCATCATCACTGTGGGAAGGTTCTCTTTGGCCCTCTTCTAGGCCTTTGGTGGGACAGTAAAACCCTATATTCCCCCAGTTATCTATCATGATCCCCCATATAACTTTCTGTTATTATTTCACAGGTCAGTCATTCATCCTGCAATAATAATTTAGAATCACAGATCCATAAAATGGCCTGAGTTGGAAGGGAGCCATAAAGATCATCAAAGTCCAGTTCCTTGCCCTTCAAAGGACAGGGGTATACCTTCAGTTTTACCTGATTTATTAATCACTTCATACACTAGATTTATTTCCAAAGGCCCAAAATTTATTCTATCTACATAAATTTACCATTAATTATTTTTAAAACAATTTCCCAGTCTTTAAAAGAAACGGGAAACAGAGCATGACCCAACAATCCCTAAGGGAGCCTATTAGATATTAATTCCCATTTTGCATATTAAAACTACCAGATAAGAAGTTTTAGGTTTTTGTAATATGTTGCCGAGTTTAATTTGCTTTATTCTCATTCCTTAATCAAAGGTTGTGCGGTACCATGACAAATGCCCCAAGAAAGTCCATTACATCAGCACCAGAACATTCATCAACCAAACCTCATATATCAGAAGAAAGTTATTGAGTTAGTCCAACAAGATATATTTTCCATAAACCAATAAGAACTGCCATATATTACATTATTCCTGATTATTTTGCTAATAATATCCCATATCAGTCTTCCATTATTTTGCCAGAGATTGGCACCAGGCTGAAAGGCCTGTAATTATGAAGCCATCCCATTTAAAATTCTGGCACAGTATTTGCCTTCCCAGTGCTGTATCAATTAATAAAAACCAACATTAACAGTCCAGAGACATCCTTAAGCAGTTCCTTGAATACTCCCTGATGAATGTTTTTGGAACTGCTCATCATAAAATGTCTCAACTTTCTGAGCTGTTTAACAACTTGCTCAGTCAGTGATGGAATTTCCCAATCTCTTTCTCTGCCTGCATAAAATGCTGATAACAGCACTTACACCCAAAATGCCTCGAGATCTGTAGTTTAAAGACTGTTCTTAAGACCCAGGTATTTGGGTTTTCTAACTCCTCTGTGTTGCAGCACCTCTCCAGTGAGTAAGAACATTCCTACTTCAATAAAAATATTTCTTTCTTTTATATTGAGCAGGATCTGAGGAACAAAGTGCTCTCATATCTTTTTCGTGCTGCCTACCATGAATTTATATGGCAACATTAAACCTTTCACTGCCAGGAAGTCCCTTATGTCAGTAACCATGTGGAGTGGCTCTAAAAATGGGTGCTCTGATGATTCCAGTAATTCCTGAAGGTTTGTTAAGTACAACAAACAGAAAAGCAGTTCTAGATAGTAAGAGGACTGTGTCTCATCTATATCACCAGCAATCACTAGTGGATAAAATCTAATTAGAGCCAAATTTTCACTTTGAGATCTGAGGAGAGTTTTTGTACTCAAGAAAAAAATGATCAGAAGAAAATCCTTTCAAATCTTCCTTTCATTTCAGGGCCAGCATGGTTTAGGTACTAGTACAGCAGAAACATTTTTAGCAATACTCAACTATTTAAGCCAGACTTTCATCAACTCTACGAACAAGTTTTCTGCCTAAGCAATTTTCCCTAATTTAGGGTAAATTTATGTGTTTAAATTGCTCTCATTTATGTAATGGCAATGCAGTGCAGATACACCAAAGCTAGGTGTAAATCACAGCCAGGCTGGATATGTCACCCATCCAGCACAGACACCAGGAGCCTGGAGTAGATAAATGCCCGCATACTTATGCAGCTTCTAAAACATGTTTTGGAACTCCCAGTGAGCTATATGAAACTGGTATCTCAAAAAAAAGGTAGATTTCAATTACCTAAGATGGTCAGGTGTAATGGGAAGCACAACAGACCCAATAATAGTGATGGGAAAACACAGACTTTAAGTATTTAGGCAAGTCAGTTGTCTTCAGAATACTCCACCTGATCAAAATTGCCCTCAGATACTCTGAGCATAAATAGAAACAATCTCAGAAGCATTAAACAGAATTATAAACAGGTACAAACACAGTGCTTATCATTAAAAATAGGGCAAGAAGAGCTAGGAAGCTTATTTCTAGTTACAGCAGAAATACTGTAACAAATAAATAGTTTTAATACCCAGATTAAAATAAGAGAGGAGTAATCAGCATTGCAGACTGATTTTTCTCTACAGTACTGCCAGGTATTACAGGCAGGCAAAACACAGTAGGTATATTTAATAAGAACTTTATAATCTAGTCATAAAGAGCTGGGGGAAAAACATAAGTCTAGAAAAATCCCACTTACATGATTGCTTAGCTTTACTCAGAAAATAGCTCCTGATGATTCACTGTCAGACTAGAGGGTTTTCCTGAGTGGCATTCCAGCATCAAATCCAGTATTTTGATTAATGATTTGGCTAAAGGAATAGAAGAATATTAGTTAAATTTACAGGGAACCTAAATCTAGAAAAAGATTAAGAGAATAAGACAAGGATGTGCCCAAAATTTAAAAACATCTAAATAAAGGTGGAAAATGGTTTTGAAGAAGCAGAATACAAGTGGTTAAGTACATCATCAAAATTCTAAAGTTAGGTAGGACTAATCAGCCACAAAAAACACTGTGGCTAAGAAAATGATTCAGTAATATCATCAGAGGTAAGAGGATCACAAGATTAACACCACTCAACAGGATCCTGGTGTTGCAACACCACACTGAGATGTGGAAACAGAAATACTGCATGTAACACACATGAAGAATTTCTTCTGGTACTTGTCCAGTTTGGGTCATTACTGAAGTAAACCTGTCTAAGAGAAGTAACAAAAGAGATTATCAAGATCTAGAAAACCCAACCTGTGTGACAAGGTTTAAAGACCTAGCATTGCTTACTCTTTTAGAAAAGAGAAAATTACAGGAAGATGCAGTAATTTTATTAAAATGTGTACAGAGCAGCCACTAAAGAAAATGGAATATATCCTTCTTCACATAAATTTTGTCTAAAGCAAACAGAATAAAGGGCATAAACTTCATCAGTGCCTGTTTAAATAAGGTCAATAGTAAAAACTCAAATAGTAGGATAGTTAAGAACTGGAGCTGATTATCTGTTGGGTTGTGGATTTCCAAAGTTGTGAGACTTTCAATGGGGTTGCAGAATCAACCCCAAGACATTTGTGCTACACTGCAGTCACAGCAGCTGCAGGACCAGTGTATCTCTGGGGGTTCTAGATCTTCCATGAAACCTTTTCCTACTCTGTAGATGAGGAATGGTGGGGTTACAAGTCTGCAGCACTCGTGTAGAGGAGGCCCCTATCCATGCACTCTGTTCAATGGAGTCAGTGAAAGGTTTGTATTCACTTCAGCAGACACACACCGGGGTCCAAATTCAGGAAAACTTCCAAGAATGGCCGTTTGGCCATTGACATGGAGCTTCCTTGGGATCTGCAGTCAGGTGCCTGGTGAGAGTGGACAGCCATGATTTCTCCTCTTTTCTTGGTCTACACTGGCAGATGATCCTTCCTGCATGAGGCATTTCTGCGTGGAGAACAGCATCACTACACATCCAAACCAGCTCCTCTGCAAACAAAGAAAACCTCCTGTGCTGGAGCCGACAGTGTGGCTGCACGAACAGCAGTAACTATGGCGCTGAGAAACACAACCACGCGGGGTAAAGGCAGGACAGACCCACTGGGAGCCAATTTCCTGTTCTCCTGGTTGATGATTTGATGTGGATGATGCGTTACTCTCTGACCATGGCTTGTATCCTCTCCCAGTGGCTGCTCACAGATTCCATCACAGATACAGAGATGCACGTGTATAAAACTGGTGTATTTACAAACAGATACAGAGCTGCAGGCAAATAAAAGTGGTGTGACTCCAACATAATGAAGAATTATACTGTTAGTATTCTACTTGCACTATCTACACCCTAATTGTCATTTGTTACTGTGGCTGGTGGTTTTTACACTGAGTCTTTTTAATTAAACATTGTATATGCACCATTAGCAAAACTTTTAGAATTTTAAAATTAATTTTGGATTGTGTCTTGTTCACATTTATTATTCATTAAAGCACGTAAAGGATCTCAAAAATCTTCTTTATATGTATTCCCTAAACATATGTAAACACATTAGCATAGGAAAGGAATGTGTAAATACACATAATATAATTAGCACTTCCACTAATGTGTGGTTGTACCTTTCATACCTTATAACTGCCACTAGAAAACAGAGTATAAAGTGTAATTAGAATCTGTCAGAACTAACAATATTAAAAATCCTAATTGTATGTTATTGATAAAGTTTAACACTATTAATATATTAATTTTGACAGTTTTTTGCAACCTCACTTGAGTCTAAGAATAAGCTAGGTTATTTTCAGTAGTTAATTTTTAATCAGCTCCATGTTTTCACAAATTAGGCCAATTATTCTCAGTTAGAAGAAAACAACATTAACGAAAAAAATTATTAATAATAATAATTTCTTAACAAAATATAGGCACTAGGCATAAATTAACCCAAAGAGTTTCCATGTACGCAAATTACTTATCTCCATGGTTACATGAGCTAATAGACTAAAGTTTTATACAACATATATGCACCAGAACATTAACCCATTATTGAACAAAGCAGCAAATCTGTGTCTTTATGACCAAACATGTGCTATTGTTGGATGCTGGCAGCACAACCTGTTGTCACACCTGAGAAGCAGCAGAGATTCAGAGGGATCTGAGAAGCCCCCTTGAGTGATGGGTACAGCACCTGCTGCGCATCCAGAGGCACAAGTTCCCCAAAGTGGCCCTTCCAAGTCTCCAGTGCTGCAACTCATCCTCCTCAAATTGCATTTCCAACTCTTCCATTGAACGCTTCTTTGCACACAACACATCGAGGATATTTTCACTTTTCTCCATGAAGTCTGCAGGCCTGTTTATCTCTTCATGTTTAAGATTTTCCTCATAAAAATCAGGACTTACCCTTGCCATGTGGTTTCTTGGAAATCCCAGACCCTGCCATTCCCATCACTGGGTTAATGAAGAACGTTAGAATAAGTGTTCTTAACTTGGAATCTATAGAAATGGTTGTGTGCAGCTTCACAGTCAGTGATTTAAGAGTATTTTAAGTTTACAGGATGACAGAAATATCAGTAAGGTCGAAAGGAATGAAATCTCTACCACCTCCCAGGGGTAGGTAAGTGTCAGGGTTTTGACAGTAACTAGGTAGCTGCCAGCTTCTCCAAAATCACCTTAGGCACTTTGTATTTCTGAGAGGGCCCTCCTATTACTGTCTTTCAACTTCCCAATAGTCCCAATTGCGCCAGCAATGTATTCAAAAACAAAATCTGAGCATTTATTTGTAAAATAAAGGATTTTTATTTTACTTCCCTCAAAATTTCCCCTGGCAATTTAATATTAATTAAAATCTGTTGAACCATATGGTAACTTTTCTTTTTCTTAACAAACATTATGACTTTCATATTCTCTACCATGATTTTTTTTCCATTTTTGCCATAACAAACAACAAAGCTTAGAGAGATCATAGCACACAGACATCACTGGTTCAAATATTAATGCAGCCACAGAGACAGACCAAAAGGGAACACAAAAGAAAAATGTTTTCAAAGCATTTTAAAGCAAGTGAACCTTGTGCGATTACCTCTGCCCTGCAACAAAACAGATTTTCACATTCACAAACAGAGCAGAGTCAGAGAAGATTATGGATCCTGGCACTCACTTGTATCTAAGCTGTAAAGAACTTGCCTTTATATGCATGGTACAGAATTACACATTAATGCTTTCTGTGGCACCCAGCACTGCATTTTTTAGTTGCAGTATAACTGAGCAAGAAGGATCATACATTGATGGCAGGTTAGGACTAGATGGCGAGAGAAACAATCTCACTGAAGCCTCCTCTTGTGAAGAGCGAGTGCAGAGGCAGAGCTCACACCTGTGGAAGCAGAGCCCTTGTGAGAGTGTGCCTTGGGCTGAACCACATTTGAGGACCAGCTCTGAAGCAGGAGGAGCCCCCGGCAGCCCCTGTGTCCCTCCACTGCTCTCCCTCCATCTCTGCTCTGCACCCACTGCTGCTCTGCCCTGCCAGCTTCCTCCTTGGCCACTGCCAAGGGATTTAGCCCTGCTAAGGAAAAAGGCAAAAGCTGGATCTGTCTGGCTTTACTGGATCACTCAAATCCTGCCAAAATGTGACATCAACATGCCATTGCATCAACAAAATTGTGCAACAAATTGGGCTTCAGATGCATTAGGAAAAATGCCTGTAACACACTACACTATTAATCTCTAGCATTTGGATCCTGAAAAATTCTACCAATGTTTGTCTTGCGCTCACAAATAACATAGCATGAATAACCATTGCTAAATTAACAACTCTTCTACTACAAGTGTGATTTTTATACCCTGTAGAAAAAATTTAAGTTACAATGCATATACTTAGACTTAGAGAAAGGAGATATTCCTACACATTGGCATTGACAAATTTCCCCCAGTTCTCCCCCTGAGAAAAACACAAGAGCCTCAGACTTAAAACAACAATAACAATAAAAAAACAGTAAGGAAAAGATATTTTCAAGTGCCTTAGAAACATTTAGCTACTATAGAAAACCTGCACACTGACAAAGGAATGGACACTCTGGATCTACTCTAGTCAGAGTGAAAAATCGCACCTTCAAGATTACTAAAAGCTTAAGAGTCTAATAAATCTCAACAAACAGCAAAGACATCGGGGCTCCAAGTTTAAATAGGACTTGGTTGTTTTCACCTGGATCTAAACCTATAAATTGAGCACAAAAGCAGCCAGATATTTACATCTGGAAAATCTGTTCTCCATATCATGCCTTTTAAGTGAAACCATGGTAATTCAAATCTGATACTTTCACCTAAGTGCAGTCACCCTTTGTGAGATTTTACAGTAATATATGTCTAACATGTATGGACAATCCCAAAGATGTATTTTAAGCTCATCAGCTCCTAATTGAGGTTTTCAAAGCAGCTTAAGGGATTTAGACAAAAAATATATTCATTTCTTCTTTCCTTTTGTCACCAATACATGGCTAAACTCCTCGGCTGCTCTGAAAATCTCAGTGAGCTGGATACGTATTCACTGGATGTAAGAGAACTGTCACTTTTGCTATTTATCTAAAAGATAAAACTCTTAAGCCTAAGTGAAAAAAATAATTGGATAGATTTTGCTTATGCCATCACTGAAGACTTTACGAACTCATGTTCTGCAAAACCCCATTTTTTTAGCTGAATGGGAACACTTCAAAAAGGCTTTTTTAGTCAGCTGAAATGAGAGCTGTGATGATACAAATGTGCTGCTTTCAGGAATAAGAAATCTATTTTGCATTGCTCTAGTACAGGAGCATGCTTAAAGTTGGATTGCTCTGGTCTATCAAAAGCATCATAAAGTTTAGTGTAGTTTAATAGTGAAACTTGAGAGCTCAGAGCCAAGAAATTACACAATCTAGCAAATTCCAGGCGCTGGAGGTTTTCTGTGCTACTGAATATAGACACACTGGGTAGGACAGAAATTTACGATGAAATTGAAGCAGCTGCTCCTTTTAGCAGATGGGGAGTTTCAGGTTTGAGGCGGTGAAGTAGAGAAAAAAGCTGGATCCAAGATGATGCAGGTGTCTCCTTCAGGATTTAGCCAGGCCTGTTGTGCCAGTTTACAAGGTCAGAATTTTGCACGCACGGGCCGGTGCCAGATTTTTGCCTATATAACGGCGTCTTTGGCAAGCGTTGAAAAACGCTACTAAGCGCTACTACCAAGGCAGAACAAGAGTCTCCTGACATTTTCTGGGAATCACAAGAGATCACGTTCGCTCTCCATACGCAGAGCACAAGGTAGGGCCCGGTCCTTTCGCCGAAACCCGGTTAATCGCGGCCGGGAGCGCGGCGCTGCCGCTCCCGCTCCGCTCCGGGATGCGCCCGCGCCGGAGCCGCTCCCTGCGCGCCCCCTCCGCTTCCAGCCGGGGAGCGAAACTCGCGACCCGGTGCCACAGCCGGGTTTTGCCGGGTCCTGCCTCCGGGACGCTCCGATTTTTGCTGTGATGCTTAGCAGGTTTTTTGTGTTTTGTTTTGTTTTTTTTTTTCCGCTTTGTTTTGTATTTTTTTCTTTTAATGACTGCAGCGAGAGCCGCCAGCCCTGGCGGGGCGGTGGGGCCGGGGCTCCGCGGCTGCAGCGGGACCCGCCCGGCGGCCGCGGGGCTCCGCGCGTTCCCTGGATGCTGCGCGCTCCCCCTGCGGAGGGAGAGAGGGAGGGAAGAAGGGAGGAGAGAAGGAAGGAGGAGGAGGGAAGGGGGGCGGGAAGGAGGCCGGGGCTGCCGGCGGGAGGGAGGCGGGGGAGGGCGGCCGGGGCCGGGGCCGCCAGGCCGGGGCGGCTGCAGCGGGACGAGGCGCGGCGCGGGCGGGCGGGCGAGGCCCGGCAGCAGCGGCGGCCCCGCTCCGCCCCGCGGCTCTCCCCGCCCGGCCGCCCGCAGCCCTGCCCGGGTCCGCCCGCCTGCCCAGCGCCCCCGAGCACTGCCCTGGGCAGCGCCGGCACCGCCTCACGGGGGGAAACAGGCAGCGAGGCGAGAGGAGGGCGCCGAACAGCTCTGGCTTACTGAAACCAGTACACGAGCTGCCAGGACAAATTTTGCTATTTAGCCAAAAATAGCTCGTTCAGGCTTAGGCTTTTTTTATTTTTTTCCTTTTTGCTTTTTTTTTTCCCCCTTTTTTTTTTTTTTTTTTTTTTTTTTTCCTTTCTTGTAGTGGAGCGGCCGGAGCAGTGCCCCCCGCGCAGCGCGGAGCCGACTGCCGGCCTGAGGGCAGCCGGGGGCCGGGCAGCATGTACCAGGGACACATGCAGGTAAGCGGCCGCGCACCGGCGGCTCCGGGCGGGCTCCGGGGAACGCGGCTCCGGGAAGTTTCGGTGGGCTGAGCGGAGGGGAGATGCCACCCTGGCACTGTGCAACAAGTGACCTGGTGCGGTGTGACCGTAGCGCTCAGGGCCGGAGGGAGCGGCGTGCCCGGGGCTGGCGCTGCTCGGCGGGGGTGGATGGCAAAGGGGTTCTGTCAACTTTGTAACTAGGTGAAGTTCTCTGTGTGTTTTTCCGTGTGCGATGCCTGCTTGTTCAAACAGATTCAAGGGAGTATTCCAGGGCAAACATTGTTATGGCATGCTTTAAGTGACACATGTCTCCTGCCATCCTCTTGATGCATCTCTTCCTGTATGTCAAGTGAAGGGCAAACAATAAGGGAAAAGACAGAGCACTTGCTTTGCAAAATCTGCAAAGGTTTCACAACACACTCAAACTGTCGATTTGCTCAGTGTGTTGTGTTTAAAGGGGATGGATTTCTAGTCCTCTCTCCCCACACGGGATGAGGATTAATTTTGCTAAGCTACGGAATGACTTTGTAGAATGAATTCAAACACATGGCAAAGAGACTTCAAGATTTTAGGCAGAAATCTTGTCTGATGATCCTACTGATCTGTTGCCTTGGCAGAATACACCCCTCCCTGATAAAAACATTCCACTGCCTTGGACCTGATGGCTTTAACCTTGACTCCCGCTCTCCTTCACATGGCTCTTCCTTGGAAAGCCAGGTCTGTTTTGAAGGAGGAACTATCAAAGTGGAGTAAAGGTTTTCATTGATCTCCCAGATTCATCCCTTTGCTTTGACCCAATCTGGCTTAGTGTTCACCGCCAGGAGCAATCCAATGCTTTTATCAGGCACCAGCCTTGTGTGTGGCGTTAGCACCGAGGCTGTTCAGAGGGGAGCTGCAGCCTCGGGAGGTGCGAGCTGAGCACTTGTGTTGGGTTTGCACAGCATTTAAACCCCGGCTGAGCGGCCTTGGGGACAGCAGGAGTGCCAGAGCCCGGGCTGGGCACAGTCCAGAGGAGTTCAGGCAGGACTCTGACCCAGCACTGCCTTCCAGAGCTGAATGACACCGGTTACTCTCTCGTGTTTGTGTTATCTGGTCGCAGCAGTGATAAATAATGTGACATAACACTGTTTGTAACAGGAGAGCAAACAGGTTTTAACAGGAGATGTAATCAATGCATGTTTACCGTTTATTTCTGATAATAAGGTTAAAACACAAAACCAGTCCTATAAACAGTGCTGCTGAATGGGACGTTGCCAAATAGGTATTTACATCCTTAAGAAAGCAGATGTTCTTTGCTGTGAGTGACATCTTGCAAGATTTCAGTAAACATATAGCAGTTTGTAAAAGGGAATCCAATGGAATCTTGAGGTGTCTCACAGCACTGTAAATTTTGTGAGTCATTAAAAGATTGAAGTCAAACTTGCAACAGGAAATAAGGTCAAAACATGCAAATATGTTGTGACTGATGTACACTTTAATTTTTTCTTTCAAAATACTTTTATTTTTTACCTCAATTAAATAAATTATACATATATATAAAGAAATTAAATAAATTATAACCAAATTCTCTTAAAAGGCATGTTGAAGTAAAAATTCTATTCCTGTTGAATACACTTAGATTTTTTAAAAACAAAAGCCCACCTCGGTTCATCGTCCAAACTTTTGAATACATTTTTGTCTTAACAGGAAGCATTAATGAGCTTCAGATAACATCTACAAAGCTTAAAGCCTTAGGAGAGATTTTCATGTTTAGTATATCCTTAATTAGATCCTTTAAGTGAGTCAGGCAAAGACAATAAAAAGCTAATTTCTTTGCAATGAGATGATCTACTGTAATGTTGATTAAACCATGTTAGAAAATAAGCTAAGTTACCATACAAATACATGTAAAATAAAAAAAAGAAAAATGTCAGCACATTTTAAGCATTATAGGTTCTTTCTTACTATCCAAGACTTCTTCTAAGACTTTTACTAATTTAGGAAGAGCTATTTGCTATTACCTAAAATAAGGTGAACCATAAACCCATCCCAGTTTGGGTGGATCAAGTCAGACACATAGGTCAGCACCCTGGATTCCTAAGCAAAAATGATCTGATTTTTAAAGCACTGAGCCCTTAATAGAACTTACAGTTCTTGAAGAGAAGGTGTTTAGCTGGGTAAACTGCACTGGGTACATCCAAATGCAAAATGATGGGCCAATATCCAACACCTGATCCTGAACGCCTTAGAGCAATCGCTTTTCTGAAATTATTGGGGTTAAATGTAGGATCTGATTTAGAATTCCAGTAGTCATTCCCTTTTTGCTATTCTGTTCTCAGATATAAAAGTAAAATCTGCAGAATTAATTCCGTAGTCCCCTTATTTTAAAAGAAGCTTGCAGAGCCCCTGTTTCACTAATAACCTGCTGTAACTCAGCTAATTCTTGGAATATTTCTAAAAGGGGAGAACCTTAACAACCGTAACAAGGTAATAAGCATAATTACAGAGATTGGGGTTTTACCTCTCTTGGAGAGGCATCAATCATTATCAGCTTCAGTGGGGAATTTCTGACTAAGCTCAGTAAATTGTGCAAGTGTAGATGAAATATACTTTGCATTTAAGCTCTGCTGAAGTCCATCACCGAAAGTACTTAACCACATCAGGCCATAATGTGTGTATCTCTTCTTAATTTTTTGTTTACAGTACAGATTAGGTTTGTTGTTTGGTTGTTTGTTTTTTGTTTTCTTTTTTTCCCAAAAGCCGGAAAATCACTTTGTTTATTCCAAAGACCTAGGTTTAGATTTTTTTCTTACTGGTTTCTAAGTGAAGCCTCACAACACAGGAATACTAAAGAGGTCCTAAGCTAAAATTCCAAGGGCAATTTAAAACATCTAACAGGAAGGTATGTCCTGCCTTCACATTTCCAAGTGCCTTTCTGTAGGATTTGCTTTTGCCATCACCTGTGCAGCACATCCATGAGCAGCACTGGGATGCAGGGAAGTGCAGCGCCACGGGAGCTCTTTCAAAGCTGTCTCGCCATCCTCATGAGATTAAGCCTTTGATTTCTCCACGTTTGCTGGCTGGGTTTGCACAGTGACCTCAGGGACTGCCCTGGGTCCCGAGGCAGCAGCTGCCCCTCCTGAGCCCTGGGGGTGAGGCTTCTGCATGAGAGAGAGAACTTCAGATGAGATGCACGGGTTGTTTGTCCACCAATGTACAACCTCAGTTATGTAAGGAGTCCTGTTTAATTCCGTAGATGTAGGCTCTGACAGGATGGAACCTGATGGATACAGGAGCACACCCTGGGATTCACAGATAAGGCAGAAGAGCCAAGTCTAAATGCTAAACTGTACAGGTGAAAGGGAGTATTTGTCTCCCAGGATTGTGTGTGCAATCCTGTGTGTGTGGTTTTCCATCTTCAACAGAGGGAAGCAGAACACAAGCTGAGTTCAACCCCCAATCACTGCTCTCAAATTGCTGTCATTTTAACAACCAGTTATAAGATGTTTTAAAGTCTTTACAGTATATTATAGATCTGGTGCCAGTCCTCCTGTTGACTTCTATGAAAGTACTATAAATGAACAGGGGGCAAATTTCAGTCACAGAATGGGATTTGCACAGCATTTGGCTTCCTATGAAATTCAAAATAAATGCTTTCAAAACTGTTTGCCCTGATGCTGTATTTAGTCAGCCTTCCCCAGCACAAATGCTTGAACAGAAGAAGTGCTTTGCCAAATGTTGGCATGGGGTTTTATATATGGCAGTGTTATGTTTTGAGATGGCTTAATTTAGACAAAGCAGAAATCTTGACCACACAGGGGTATCAGAATTCCTCTGGCACTTTTTTGCAGGAGCAGCCTTGTTAGTCAAGATGCCTTGGCCAGGTTCCAGATCAGATAGTTTGTCTCCTAAACTTTTAATTGCATAGGCAATCAGCTTCATGCCCTTAATTCTTGTGTTGTGATATTTAACATTGTGCCATTGGCATTTCCTGTTTACATGAAATGATCCCTATTAATATTCCCATCTAATTTCAATTTGTCTAACACACACCTATATGTTTTTAGAGGGTCTACAAAAAATAAGTATGTGTACATGAAAATTCTTGCAAGTTGGAACCTCAAGGGCTTCACATTTTTAGTGGGCATGAAAAGTATTGCTCAATATTTTATAAAAGGCATTTTTGCACTGATTTCTCAACATTTAAGACACAGCTAAGTCACTGAGGAAAGGAAAGCAGAACAATCCCAATATGAACTGCAGATGCAAAGCCCATTTTGGTTTACTTGGAAACTTATTACAAATATTTCAACAATGTTGGTGACACTGCTACCTAAAATAAATAAACCCCAAGCTATTAAACAGTTGTGAATAAAAAGAAATAAGTAATGTGCATTTTTACATTTATAAAATGGCCCACAAAGAATATGCACAGTGTAAAATTCAATTCAATGCTAAGTTGAATCTTTGCTCAGCTGTTAATACCAACATAAACTTAATAAGTTCAAGCTACAAAATTTTAAAAATCTGGGCACATGGCTGGAATCTTAACTGATCTCTAGTGGTGTCTATGAATCATAACTGCTATCCTACATAAAATTACATTATGATAAGCTGATAATATTTTATTATTACAACTCTTTTCTAAAAGTACTCACAGCACTAGGGAAGTCTTTATGGTGGTATGTTTTCCATTTTGCCGTGATATTTTCCAGTATTTCAGTAGCAGCCCTACCAAGTTTTGAACAGCAGATTATGAACTGCTTGTAAATTGAAAAAAGGTAAAACTAATGAGCTCACTTTCATAGAATGAAGTTAATTCAAAGAAAGTAGATGATAAATTGCATTTGGCAAAGGCACAGACTGAGACTGTAAAAATTGTGAGCATTTGCAATGCTGGTAGAGGAAGCGTTGCTTGAAGCTGTTGAGTGGTTTTATAAGAGCATAGTAGAAAATCTTGCAAAGGCTCAGAAATTCTTGGCTCATGCTGTATTTTTACTGGATGTAAATTAGGAAGAACTTTTACTAACTAACTAAGGATCCACCCCTCTATTCTGGAATTAAATTCATTCAGAAAATAGAAAAACAACAGCCCCTACGTAGTCCCTGTCTTACATTAATATCTAAACCCAGTATATAGCTTTCACCAAAGAGGCACTGTTTACTCAAGAACCATGCTGTACTTTATCTTTTTAATCTACCACTATTGTCACAATTTACTATGCAAAGGAGGAGGATAAAAGTTGGGATAAAGTCTACCAGCTCTATCAGGATGAATTGTTCTAATAGAACAGGCAAGAAAGGATGGAAAAAAAAATTAATGCAGAAATTTAGAGTTTAAAAAATGCAGTCTCATAACTTGGCTTTAGATTATTTTGTAATTTATAACAATATTGTTTCTAAGCAAGCTTTAAAAAAGGGGGCATTGATGTACAAACCAGGTCCATTTAAAATCCTCTGTCCAGCTTGATTTGCTACTCTTTTTGCAAATGTTGAAAATGAAAAAGGTAAAAGCATTGAAATAGTGCTTAGAATTAATCTACCCAGCATACAAAGTACGTACTAATTGTTTGTATCACAGAATCTAATTTTGCACAGTCTGCCTCAGAAACAGGTGATGCAAAACTGAGAGAAACACTTGTCTACCAAATTAGAGTAATGGCATGTAAACTAGGAGGTGACTTTCTGTAGCTATGGATTTTCATCTTTGTCCAGTAATATTTCTAATAAAATGCCTAAGGATCATAAATACCAAATTCAGCAAATATTTTCTGCCAGGTTAGAATTATTATAAACAGTCTAACGTTTCATTGCTCTGCTCTCAGGCTTTTGAAGTTCTGAGTCATTGGTACATTAGTTTTACTTCCAGTGGTTTATTTGCATATAAATAAAGTAAATTCTAAAATATCAAGTAAGTGAAACTCATTATATGCAATGGAAAAAAAAAATCCATGTCTCATCAGTTTACCCATGCCCAAAAATACAAATCACAGCTCAAAGTTTAATGCTAGCCCCTGAATGGATTTTCCCAAAGTTTGCACAATTAATCATGTATCAGCATTGCTGCAGCTCCTCTCAAAAAAAAAAACCATTTTGTGCCAAACTTCTTTAGGTTGGCATAGTGGATGTAAGCATTAAGTTTTCTTCCTCTACTTCTCCATTGCCTGTCACGACACTCAGATTTGCCACTGCTGCTCCTCTCACTGTCCCGTTTGCTGATTTTCTCCTCCTTGCTGCAGCTTGAAGGCTTTCATGAGATGTTTTTCCCCCTGCCACGGTTGTCGTGTTTTCCCTGCTGCTGCCCAGGGCAGGGCAGCCCGATCACCACCCCTGCAGCAGGGGCTGGGTCCCCTCTCAGCCCCACTTGGGCACAGAGCAAAAGCGTTCCACAGCCAAGTTCTGCTCTCTGAGCAGTGGGTCACTCACATCATTAGAGAGAGGTGAGCTGGTGGTGGAACATTTGCCACCAGCAGAGCTCCCTCTTCACAAGCTCAGTGAGGATTAGGAAGCAATAGGGGACTCCCATGAGAAGGGAGGTAGCCAGCTTTAAAAAAAAACACCTGAATTTTATCTGTTTGCAGGGTAGCCCTGTGCACGTAAACCTCACTTTTCTCACATGCTTCTCTGTTTTGGCAATCCCTAGGGGAAGAGAGCCACACTAAATAAAGTGTTTGTGAGTTTCTCTGTAAAATGTGGAACACTCTACTGCTTCACATTCACTTGTCTTAGAGCAGTCTGCTTCATTTGTGTTCATGTTCGTCTCATATAATTTCCTTTTTATAACTCTTACCCCAATGTGGATGTTGAATACAAGTTACAAACACTTTTGGACAGCATTTTTTAATAAAATATGCATTTAGAACAGAGTAACACCTAGTGTACATTTAGAACAACAGCAAAAGCATGTGTGATAAGGAAAGTGCAATACAATGAATTTAGACAAATTACCTTCCTTGATTACATTAGGACTTTGCTGTTTTGAGGTACATAAAAGAAATTTAGATGCTCTTGTCCACTGACATTTAAAAATGAGACCTTCAGAATCATTTTGACATGCATTTACTATCAATCATTTGGCTTTATAGACTTTAATCATTTTCAAAAGCTGAGGAAACAAACTTTAAAATTTGCCTCACCAACAATAGAGCCAGCTGTATCTTAACCTTTATATCAGTGTATCTAATTTGAAATTAGACTGTTGTAAAAAACGCAGTAATTTGCTTGCATGTCTTTTTCATGTTAATTTCTGTCTTCCCAATGTCACCAGTCGGGTTCAAAGCTACAGTGTCAAGCAGTGAATACAGAATTTCCTGGATAGGGGTAGGAAAGCTGTCACAAAATGCATTTTCAAATTCAGCATTTTCTGACTAGTAGTGTATCAATAAAAGATCCAGGAACTCTTACTCACTGTTAATTAAAAATCAATTGAGGGGGAATACTTGCCCATTTAAGCTTAGCCTGAAATACAGAAATATGATTCTCAATAAGTAATGCTGAATATTAGAGTTTAACTTCACAGAATTTCCTGTGGTCAATTTTGCTAATATTAATGTAGGAATAAACAAAGACTATAGTCATAAATAGAAGTTTTTTGAATATTTCTGAGTATTATGTAAAACTGAGTGTAAACATCACATTTTAATAGGTTAATAATCTGTCAGAACCTCTTAAAACTGAAAAAAATAATATTTTAAACAAAAGAACAGATTAATATTATTTATGCTAGGTAGGAGATGGCCTTAGCCCTCAATATGGCCTTGGACACCATTGTTCTAGGAGTAATGGCAGAAATGTGACAGAAATGATTAATAAAATAAAAAATACAGCTTGACATGTGTCTCATCAAAGTGACAGGTTATTTCTGCTGTCATTCATGGAAGTTTAACAAGGAATATAATTTTCCAGTTGCAGGCTTGAGATGTAGATGACATCTTTCATCTTTTGCTATTTGTTGTCTAACACTCCTTTTAAGAACCAGGACAATTTTAAGAAGGCTTTGAAAAAGGAACACAAGAAAGAATGTATAATAAAAGAAAGGGGGAAAATCATGATGTACAACAGAGAAAACAATGCAAAAGTATGGGAACTAGGAAATAAGTGGATGCTGGTTTTGTTCTGAACACTTGATATTATCACTCTACCCAATCCAGGTAATGCACACAACATGGCAAGTTATATACAGCTGGAAGAGATGCAGAGGATTGCCTGAACCTGTGCAAACAAAAGAAATCATAATTATTAGAAGACAGGTAGATACTACATGGAAACAGTGAGAGAACAATAATCCATGTAATACTCACAAAAAGGGATTACATGCTGTTCAGGAAGGGCAGAAAAACAAAGGTGTTGGTTGTATTAAGAACCTGGACCCAAAGAAAATGAGCAAAAAATTTTTAGAAGATTCACAACTAATATTTTCAATTTTTTATATTGTTGAGGTTATGCCTTAATACAGAGTGTGGAGAGCACACGGAGGATGAAGATAGTCCCTCATATGCAGAAGGAAAAAGTTGCCTAAAGCAAAGCTTATTTAGATCTTAGAAAAATATTAACGTATATTAAAACAATCACTGGAAGTTTTTTGGTTATCTCATGAAAAAGTGGGAGGAGAAGTAAAACGTACTCAAAGTGGCATCTGCATTATGGATAACCTAATTTATGGTGCAAAACCAAAATGTTTAAGAGGGTATAAATTCTTCAGCTATTACAAATGTGTTATATTAAATTGGAGACTTGATAGAAAATATGTTATAGTCTAGTTACAAATGTGAACAGAACAACATAAAGTATACCAGATTTAAGATAAGGTGAGAAAAATGGTAAGACAGCTAGCAGCCCAGATACCCATATGGCTATCTGTAATCTTCAAGGTTTTAGGGAACAGATTTCAAGGAGAGCTAAACAAACCTAGACCAAAAAAAAAAAAAAAAGAATTTGTCAGGAAAACATAATGTCAGACTAACCTGACAGCATTTTCTGTTATCATAGCTGGGTTTTAGGCAAGAGAAGTATAACTGGCATGATCTATATGATTTTTGGTAAGCATTTGTTATGGTGTTACAAAAGAAATTATTATTGAAGTTGGAGAAAGTAAAGAATAGCACTAAATCTGTAAAGAAGGCAGGAAACTTGTTCATGGGGAAATGAAAAATAGAGCACTAAAGGAAGGACTGTCAGGCTGAGAAAAGTTTAAGAGGCAAGGATTTTGTGGATCACTGTTGGAAGTAGTTTTTTCTGATGTTTCATCCACAAACACACAAGAAGCAGGAAGATGGTGACTGCATTTGTTGATTACTCAGGGCTGGAAAACATTGTCAATATTGGGAAACATTCAGTACTGCTGAGCTGCAGTCACCACACAGAGGGACCTGTCTGTACTTCAGCAATAAAAATACAATTTCATTTAACACTATCATCAATAACAGAAAGCCTACCCTAAGCCATGGACTATCATTTAGAAATTACTGAGAAGAACGACTTGCACACACATAATGACTGCAAGTTGTCGATAAAATACATCCATAAAAAAGACAGATGCAGATCTAGTTTTAGAAGAGTTTTTTTTCCAGAATAGTCAGGAAAATATCAGTGCCAGTTGACAATGCCAGCAGCAGATTTTCAGTTGAGAATCTTGTACAGAAGAGAGGCATGGAAACGGCTCCAAAGAAGGATGATCAAGGAGAAGGGAAAGTCTATCTTGCAAGAAGAGACCAAAAGATTTTGGCTTATTTCATTGAGCAGAATGACAGCTCAGCAGGACCATAATCACAGCATGTAAATGCATCAGGGACATAAACACCAGATATGGAAAAAACTAAATTAGCTAAGAACAAAACTGGCACGGAAACAAATGGATATTAACCAGCTGTGAATAAATTTAGGTTGGAAATTAGAAGAAAGTTTCTGATCATTAGAGCAATCAAGACTTCCAATAGCCTTCCAACTGGAATAGTGGAAGCAAAAAAAAAACATTACTTTTAAGATGAAACACAGTCAGTTTCTGAAAGATTTGGTATGACATGCTGCCTATGAGACCAGAAGATTGAAGCTCCAAGGAAGGAACAGCACCTTCCTTGTCTTAACAGAATCACAGAATGGTTCAGGTGGATCACCTGGTTCAGGTGGACCACAGTGGATCATCTGGTGCTACTTCCCAGCTCAAGGAGGGTCATCCAGAGCACATGGTGCATGATTGTGTGCAGATGGTGCTGGGGTGTCTCCAGTGATGGAGACTCCACATCCTCTCTGGGTAATCTGCTCCAATGCACAGTCACTGCAAGGAAATTTCTTTCTAATGTTCAGGTGGAACTTCCTGTGCATCCATTTCTGCTCATTGCCTCTTGTTCTGTTGTTTGGCACCATCAAGAAGAGCCTGGTGCATCCTCTTGACCCCCTCCCTTTAGATATTTATACAAATGAATGAGGTCCCCTCTCCATTGCCCCTCTGAAGTTCTCTTCAGAAGCCTTTCAGAAATTGCATTCTCAAATTTCTGTGACTTCAGCAGAAACACACCCCGAGTCTGGTTCAGAAAAACCAAAATACTCAACATCAAGGAGTCAAAAGTCTTCCTGTTACAGCTGTGGAAGGTTGGACTGCATTCACAGTTTGAGTAACCTCCTGCTAGGAGACCCACACAGGCAGTGACAAATTTGTACCACTTTGCCAAGTCCAAAACATTATTTTGAGTAGAGCTGAGCACTAAAGTTTGAATATTCTCTCTGCCAGCTTTCTTATCAAGTCTCCCACTCTGCTGAACTCATGTTTTGCTTCGTCTAAAACCTTTACAATCAGAGGAAATGTATTTCCCCCATACAGCTAAACTCAATGGCTCGTGTTGGAGACATTGAAGCCTTTCACCACCTCGTATTCATGTGGGCACTGAGGGCTGGAAATCACCAGCTGTGTCAACATTGTGTAACAGGATGCTTAAATGTATTTCAATAAAGCCAAATTTTGTGTGCATGAGGATATAAACTAGAACCTGTCAGAACCAGCAGTGATATTTTCCCTGACACTGGCTGAGTCAGGACTAAGCTCTTTTTCCATACTACCACCAGCTCACTTTTCTCTCCTGAGCTCCAGAAACAAATGCATTGGTTATTATTTAGAGCATGTGGTCTTAAATAAGAGAACTCTGTTTTCTGTTTTGCAGTCCTAGTCAGAAAAAACTGCTGAACTCACTTTGGACAGTTCTTTTGGAAGGGATCACAAAGCCACATCTTAGTGTCAGTGCTCCTTCCCTGTACTGAGTCAGAAAATTACTTCTGGATTGATTCAGACTCATAAAGGTATCTCAGGATCTGATTTCTGGAGTTCCTGTCCCATCTCATCTCTGTGATTTGCATCCCACAATGTATCAGGGAGACAGACGTCCCTGAACACTCCATCACAACCTGATAACATCACTGCGGCCTTGCAGCTCTTGGTCATTATCAGTTCTGTGCTCTAGCGTACTGAGCATCACTCTGCTACTCAGATCTTAGAATTTCAAGACTCACACCAGCAAAAGAGTTTGCAAATAGGTGAGATCACTGGATTTTGGCTAGACAAAGATATGCAAAAGCATATCACTACATTTACTGAGTAGAGGAATAAGTTTTTTTTTCCTGCCATTACACAAAAAATGAGTATTTTTTTCCAAAGTGTTTTATAGTTGTCAAAGAGAAAGCAAATTTCACTGCCTTTTTCTCAAGTAGTCACTGACAAATACCAGAAATAAAAATTCAAATAAAACTTCAAATAATTTAAGATTAATTCTTTTATTTCACTTGGGACACATCCTTAGCCATGTGATTTTCATTTTATTACAGTGTCAAAAAGCAGCTGTGAGAGGGGCCAGGCAGTTGACGCACATGGCCCCAGGTGCTGGAGCACTTCACTGGGAGGAGGAATCTGCCAAAGGCATCCTGAATATCACTGTGGTCACCAGCTGCTTTAACAGCTGGGATAAATCTCAGCCTGCCCCGTGGGCAGGGGATGTGTACGTTCACTTCACCCTCTTTTCTCAAGCTGTGTTAGGAATGACAGTTTCAACAAAACCTGCTGTTAAAAGACCACGGCTTTAGCTTTAAGTTGTTCTCAGCTCTGAACACAGTTGTTTGTCATTAGACTGTGTGAGCTGTAGGCTGCTGCTTGTAGAATCCCAGACCAGCTCTCCAGGGAGCATCAACAATCTCTCAAAAAAGGTAATAAGGAAAGATGTGTACTTGGAACTCAATTCCCTAGGGATTCTTGTTTAGGAGGAGAAAGGAGTCCTGAGTTCCTTCTTCCTCTTTAGGCTGCACTGCCTTTAGAGCTATTACTACTAATGATACCAAAAATTACCTGTAGTGGATCTTAGAGATGGAAAATCAAATCAAATAGATCTTGAGTGGAATAGATCACTGCAAGCTGCTGAGCTATACCCCGCCCTGACATCTGCACAGTCCCTTTGAGTTCAAGGGATGATACAGATGTAATTAGAAGATAACCTGATGGAAGATATTAATAACAAAAGCTAAATAAAATAATGTCATGGATTAATATCGAGAAGCTATTTAGGAATAAAGGATTTTTTTTCACAAAATGCTAAAATAAAGAAACCATTAAATCCAATCATTTTAAGACAAACCTACATTGCTTTTTTAGGAAAAAGAGAACGAACAGAGGGCACTGCTGCCAGCTAGGTGTTTGTTAATTTTTCATGTGAATTTATTGCATATGTAAGTGATTGAATTAGTAGCACTGACAGGAACCCAGGCACGGTAAAAGCTTCCTGCTACTGACACAGCAGTGCTCAAGCTGTGCACTCCTGACCATTAGCAGCCCTGCTGTGGGAGCCTGAGCCTGGCTCAGCCCGGGCTGCAGAGCTGCCTGGAACGGGACCGAGCCCTCCGGAACCAGGGCTAGCATGAGACCACTGCACTCCTCTAGATTAATGACCTCATTTGGACTCTGATGCCAGGCTCCAGGGAAGAAGGTCCAGTGCAAGCTAATATGCTGCCAAAATACTGCAAGGTAAGTTTGGGGGGGGGGAAATTGTTAGGAGGATTTTGTGTTTTGTGGTAAAGAGACTGAATGCGGAAGGGAGTCAGAAACGGGCGGCTCGCAGGAGAGAGCGTAAGCTTAGTTCAGGAATCAGAATGTTTTCTCACCTTTGAGAAAAGAAAGTCATTTCCAAACACTCAGAGGCTGAGCAGCGAGATCTGGATCTTCTGTCACCAAGCAGTAGATTGCTTCAGAACAGCGAGGCTTTGAGAGCAAACTGGGGGAATATAAATTGCACATATAATAATTTAAGCATGCCGGTGTGTTGCCAGATATTACCATCTAAAAGGAATATGAGTATCATGGCTGCTGTGAAGTCCTTAGGGAGTCTCATAACCTTTTGGGAACCCTTTCCTCCTCCCCTGCAATGTATTAACCTTTTGACCACGTCGGTGCTTAGAAGTACATAACGAAATGGTACATGCAGACAGATACAGTTGGGAGAGGTAGGAACAAAACATCAGGGATGCAGGATGTTGTGTGAATTCTTTATCAAAATCTCATAGCCAAGAATAGATACAGAGCTAAAAAAAAAAAGGTATTTCTGATGTATTATGAATGTGCAGATGAGCGGCGATGGAAAAACATTTCATGGCTGTCTTACAAACTCTGTTCCTGTAGCGTCAGATTGTGACAACTGAAAGGAGCAAAAATGAGCTTTTTGTACAAGTAGCACTGCTGGATTTAATGGTGCTGCTAATGGAGTAAGATTTTTCTTGGAGTAAGGGTGCCATAAACCAGCCCTCAGCCACCACTTCCTGTTTACTTGTGGTTTATTCTCTAGAGCAAATCCAAGTGTCTCTCACTGCAAATTTCTACTCGTTACAAAAAATAATTCTTGTTTAGTATTTTCCTTTTCATACCATTAATCCTCATGGAGGGCTTTCTTTTCTAGTCACTCATTTGACATGTGGAAGAATGAATGAATGAACTGTTCCTTGATTAAAGTGGTACTCTGCTTTACTCTGCTGAGAGGTAGAGCTTCACTTAACATGTTCTTTTCAGTAGGTCTAGACAGCCACTTCTAAAATTTCATTTAGATATCATTTGTAATTAATTTGAACAATCCTAGTCACTTAGTAAAGTTGCTTCAATACTTTCCTTTTTATTGAAAGTTATTTCACTGCTGCAAGCAAGGTATTTTATTTTATGATTTTCCATATGGTTGGTCCCAAAGGAGAAAACACAAAAGAGTTCCAAATTAAATTCTAATCCAATTTAACAACAGCTGTAAGGGAAATGAAGATATATTAGCTACTCTAGAACCTCAGCCTCCTGGAAAAATGAAAAATGAAGCTGATCATCCCAGAATTTTTACTAGTTTGAGTTTTCTTATACAAATGTATATACATTTCCTATTCCTATATACAAATGTACAGTGGGCAGCTAGAGACAAAACTAGGCAGAAGCTCCCATTGAACTATGACATTGTACCATTTAAAAGACTGTAAATATACCCTGTGATGCATAGCTAATAGCAAAACCAGCAAATGTTTTTGACATTTGGACCAGACTTGAAGTTACAAAAAAAAATTTGTGTTCCAACACCTTGACAGATTTTGAGGCTGGGAGGATCTATTTATTGACCTGCCATGTGAACTGTAACATAATACAGGCTGATGGACTTCACACACTTGACACAATTGATCTTGAACATCATCATTTGAATGGGAGCAGCATGTGCTCTGGAAAAGCATTTATTTTAAGCTTAAAGATTTAAGTGATACAAAAATCCACTATCACTTGCTCAAGGTACTCCTGCAGTGATTCTCCAGACTCTTTGAAGTATTCTCAGCATCAACAAAATATTTGTTTCGTACACACACAAAATACATTAGAAACTACCTTAGAGTAATGTAATAAAGCAGATAATATTTTTAGAATTCTCAGGTAAGCTGTGTTGCAATGTAAAGTCTTGAAATTACATTTATAGCCACGAAGCATGCAGCTGACTCAGGAGCTGTGCAAACAAGCACACAAAGAATCAGTCAGAAGAGCTTTCTTGTTCCCACTCAGTTTTCCAGTTCACTTGCAGTGGTTGAAAGTGGCACTTGGAGGAGTTAGAGGGAAAACCCTCAGGGCATCAGCAGCCTCCTGCTGTACAGGGCACAAAATGAGCTCACAGTGTAAAAGTGTCCACTGCCTCTGGAGGAGCCAGGATTTCACCTCCAGTCTTGTGGGAGGGAATTCTGATCAACTCTTAGGAAACAGCTGGGTCATGTAACAGGAGAGCTAATCTGCGGAGAAAATATAAAATCTATTCACATCTGTATCAGGAGTGGTTATCTCTATATTGCAGTAGGCAAAATGAGGTCTTACCTCCTCTGAGGTGGTTTGATCATCTATTTTAGCATTTTCTGAGAAAGTTCTTGCCAATGAGGGGTTTTACAGTCCAATTAACACAACAGGGAGTGACAGTCTGTAAGCCTGGAAACAGTTCTCCCTAACAGTGATGTGGACAAGGCTGCAGATAAGAAACTCCTCTCTTATGCATGGAAAGGTAATAAGGTTATTCAACCAGTTGCAAAACATGGAAGAACCATTTTTACCCACACTAAGAGTGGAAGAAAAAGAC
The DNA here is from genome assembly GCF_028018845.1 of Melospiza georgiana. Taxonomy (NCBI): domain Eukaryota; kingdom Metazoa; phylum Chordata; class Aves; order Passeriformes; family Passerellidae; genus Melospiza; species Melospiza georgiana. The sequence goes on along the minus strand of NC_080439.1, from coordinate 7,002,093 downwards.
AAGGAAGTTTGTACTTGTCAGGGAAAGAAATAGGTTACCATGTGTCCTGATTTGGGAAGAAGAATAATCAATATTTAAAGACACTGAACAGACTAGAGTTGGAGACAATCCTCTATCCAGGAGAATGTCAGAAGCCAAGAAAGGACCAGAGGGAGGCTGAAAGGGGAAATTGCACTGTGCTGGTAAATCAAGGTAATGATCAACACAGGTCAGAACAGCAGAAGCATTGACTCCACCACTAAGCTATCATTTCCCTGTTCAGTGGAAATTACATACAATATCACCTACTGCCCTGCTTTATTTATGATAACCAAGCCAATACTCCCAGCACTTAAAACAATATTTCATGCTTTCCAGTTGCATTCTCTGGATTCATTTCTATCCTGTTAACTCATCAAGTCACCAGTTTCTTGGGCTAATTCCCTTCTCATTTCTTGGCATAAATATTAGTAATTTCTGTGAAACTAATACCAAAATGCAGTGCACTGATTTGGAAATGTTTTGTGTACACATAAAACAGAAATAGAGTGACCTTGCCTGAAAAGTACATTACTAAGTGCTTGAATATTTATCAGGACTAATCAGCTAAGAAATACTGAATTTCAGAAGCTTATATATTTCAGACAGTATATTTACTTCCTTTCACAGAAATTATTCAGTATCATTAATTCAAACCAAAATACATCTACCATATCTTTTTAATGCTGGATTAGGACTTAAGGGATGTTTTTATTATATCTTCATGACAGTATAAAGGCCAAAAAAAATTCCTTTTCAGAGACTCAGTAGATGAGTCCTCTTGTTTATGAAGCAAAGCCTACTTGTTTTATTTAGAACAGGCTCAGCAGAGTGAAATGAATCTCTGCCTGGATGCTGTCAGCCTGACTAAGCTAAATCTGTGCCTTACCTTGAATTTCTAACATTTTGACCAACAACTTTTTTTTTTTTCTCCCAGGTATTTTATTTGTATTTATCCAGCAGCAAAAGCTGATACTTAATAATTTGCTGACAAAATTGTGTGCCTGCACCTTTCCCTTGCAGCTGTATTTACCCAAAACAAAGCTATTCAAATGAGCCTTAATCAAGACACATCATTCTGCTCACTGTGTGAGCAAATCCACCCGGATCCCCTCAGTGGGAATGCCAGCAGTGAAGCCCCAGACAGGAATTCTGGCCACTTCTCTGACAGGGCAGACTGGATCCATTGGGATGTGGCGTTAATGCCACATTGAGCTGATTTAGGATTCACCTGGGTCCCCTGAGTACTCAGCAGGAATTTTGGTCCTCCTGTGCCTGTTGAGCCATTCTTGGAAGCTGATGGAGGAGCTCCTTAATGCTTGACCCTTTGTTTTGGCAGCACAGCTCTTCCAGAGTGTCCCTCTGGGTCAGTCTGTGTCCTGCCCTGTGACCAGCTCCACAGTTCCACGTGGAGAGCAGTGTCACTTGTTACCTGGAAATTCCCAGGGAAAGATAATCTCTTTTTAAAGCTTACTTTAAATACAATTAGGGTTGAAATTACAGTTTTAAAATACTATGATAAAGTAAAAGCTTTATCAATAGCTACAGAGTGCCAGGTGTTTTGCTTAAGGGAGTGCCTGTCTCCTACATGCCATCCATCAGTGTTATTTAAATAACATTTTGACAGCTCAGCATAGCAGGTTATACTGAAGAGTTTTCACAGGAGCTGAATGGGATATGTTAATAACTCAGACAGGCTGTGAGGTGTTTGTGATTCCCAGTATGTCAGACTTGTTGGATTCTGCCAGGCTGCCCCGTGTAACTCAGTCACAGCTAACTGCCCATGGCTGTGTGTGAGTTAACAAGACACAGATGTTCTTAAAAAAAAAAACACTTTACGTGTTCTTTTAAACACTTATACTCCACTTTCACTCCATCACCTCCCACAAAAAATAGTGTCTAAAGTGCCTTCTGTGTGGAGTGGCTGTGAGCTGGAGTTAATTCAGTGCCTGAGACTTACCAATACATCAAACAGCATGGAAAGAAATAGCAAATTTCCAATGGCTCCAACAAAACAGCTTGAACACCCTGCCATGAGACACAACCTTTTATCTTTTCACTTGGAGCTGTGGATCCTGTATATATTGTGCTCTAAGCACTAAGGAAAGATTAGAATGGGCAGGTGCCAGAGGGAAGAGAACCATTTTGTGAAACGTTCCAACCCTGAGCAGCAGCTCTCTGTGCCAGCCTGCAGCTGGGGGAGCTTTCTGCTCCTTGGCATCCATCTGCACATGGAGCTCGTGGCAATGAGTGGGCAAGGCCACAACTGCTGCAGCTCACACTGCAGAGCTGCACCCCTCTCAAACTTCTTAAAATAAATCCCTGTTTCTTTTATCAGTGCAGCAATCTGAAGTGCAAGTGTCTTGAAAGATTTCTGGCTTTATCTAAAATATGAAATGTATTTAAAGAATAAAGTTTTCGTGTAGAGCTGGGAAGATAATGTGAGCATGGTGGGAAATTAAGCTATTTGTGTAAGGAACCTTTTCCAGCCTGAGTGCTTCTGAACATGCTCAGCTCTATAGCCAGAGGTACTTGGGAAATGTGGCTTTAACTTTGTGACTAATCTCCAATGGCAGATTTAAGAATAAACTAGAGAAATCAATCAAAATCTGTTTCCACATGAAGTTTAGGTCATTTGTAAATAGAACTAAAGAACTTTTCTAAATAGGCTACCTGTATGACTAATGCTTCAGGCAGATAAATGCAGGATTAAACAGAATCATTTGGAAGGTCACAGAAAGAGACTGCAAAAAATTTCCATTCTCCCTTCCTACCAGACCTCTAATGGAAAAATAGTTTGTGTTGTTATAAAAATTTGTAGGACTGTAACCTCTACATAATAAGAGTACTCCTGTCCCCAGAAAATCAATAGGTGTATCTTCACTAGAGGTAATCACTAAGGCTAAAATTCTAAGTGCATTTTGGAAAAGCAAGCTCTTATTTATATATGTGCTTTTATATATGTAACCAGAAAAGTAAAATTAAAGAAGATCTATTATATCAGTCTAAAACTACCAGCAAACACCACAATATCGTCTCCAAAACAATTCTAAAAGTTATTCTTCTCTGTGTGTGGACTTTAATATTTTCTCATCAACCCCTCTGCCTTGAACATGAACTTTTGGTGTCATGCTGGAAGTTACCCCCTGCAGACCACAGAGCTGGCAAATCAACAGTAAATCCACATTTCATACCAATATTTATTGGTGTGTTGTCAGCTTGGCATACACCAAAGATCTTTTATTGGGATCCCAAGGTGTTTGAAGAGTGAGTCTCACTGGACACAAGGTTCACTGTGCCTGTAAATACAATCCCCTGTTCTCTATGCCTTAGTTCCTCTCTTTTATAAACACCTCAGGGACAGTTCCAACCCATCTGAGAGAGATAATCATGTGGTTACATTCACTGATGCCTGTCAAGTTCTTCTCTTAGATCCTTTGATATAATCTGAAATAATATCTCAAAATAGTGAGAATAATTAGCTACAACAATATAGCGAGTTATTTAGTTTTTAAGCCATAGGACAGGAAATACTAAATCTTGCACCATTAAAAGTTATTCAGGACATCCATAGCTTTAGTCCAAGATGAACATACATTCCCAGACTAAAAAAACCTATTGTTTCAGCACATCCAGAGGGTTATGTGGGAAAATAACAGCTCAACCTGTTAAGAAACAGTTCACATCAGCACTTTCTGCAGTGACCCAGCTACTTCATCTTAGTGAGCTTCAGCCTGTTTTTCTGGCTGGCAGTGGTGAGCAGAGATACTGAGGGAGAAAAACAAAATGAAAGTAGGGGTGAGACATTAGCTTGAGAACTGCAGAGGGAATGTCTCTAACTCCATTATTCCCAGGTTTGCAGGCACTCAGCAGTGGGCTTGCTTGTTTTCCACACATACATGCAACAAAAAAGAAAATCACTGAAGATTTAGTGTCTTTTGAAAAATACATGGGGAGCCTCAAGCTATTTAGTGCCTAACAGGAAAATTATTGCCAAATTTCACCCCAGCTGATAGATTTGTAGACAGATGGCCTCTATGCACTACCCTGTGGTCTCCTCCAAGTTGTTTTGGGACTCAGGCCCTTGGATCAGGCAAAAGAAGAAAGAGCTCTCTGGTTTTGTTGGTCTGTGGGTATGTTATAAATATGAGTGCCTTTATTTCTTCTATTTATCACCATGAAAACTGGATTTCACAGTGATGTGCCTGTTGCTGGGTTCTACAAACAGCCATCCACTGCCTCCAGAATCCCACTCAATAATGCTGCCTTTTCCTTCAGTGTGTTCCTTCCCTCTTCCAAACACCAGTGCCTGAAAGAAACATGGCATTTGCAATTCCAGAAAGCCCATGCCATGTGTGGATGAGGCTGAAAACTCCAGCAGTCCCCCATGAGGAAACTATCTGACAAATTCATGCTTTTGGAACACACACCACTTTGTGGTCAGAAGTTTAATCAAATGTCCAAGTCACATTTTCCATTGCAAATCCTAACATTGCTGCCTCCTCATTCTGATGCTCCAGTATTCTGCAACTGTCCATGAATCTTCCTGAAACACATTGTCTGTCTGCTTTAGAAGTGGTGTTCAAAAACACCAAGTCATGGAGAGCAATCCTGAGCTGTGAGCAGAGAAAGCAGCATAACATGCAGCGTTTTCCCACCTCTCAGGTTTAGGAAGCAGTTATATTAAAGCAGCCTCAAAGAGCTTTCAAGCTTCATTTTTCAAAATCTAGCCTTTTTTTAAAATAATAACTCATACATGGCTAGCAACCTCCAGGCAGTAATCCTGAGCACGGAGTCAGAGAAATTAGGCTAAATGCTGTTGCCCCACAGGTTTTATTTATGCTGGTAAAAGGTCAGGGAAGGGCCTGGATGCTGGGCTGGAATAATTTCTGCAGGGCTGCCATAATGGCCCCTGACAGCCTTTCACCCTCTGTTAGCCCTGTGCAGCCTTCCAAGCAATTCCCAGGCAGGATTCAGGAGGTGGCAGAGGACAGTGACCCCTTCCAGTGGCAGCTGCACAAACCACAGAATGAGACTCCAGTTCCTCAGCTGAGACCAAGAGAATCTGTTCAGAGTGCATCCTTCAGAAAGCCAAGCAGTCTTGACAGAAACAAGAGACAGACAAGCTGCATTCCCCCGTGCAATCCCAGCTAAACAGGATGCAACAATCACTTCAAATGCACATGGCTGGGGTGGTTTTAGCACTGATACCTGCTTTGCCTAATTAGTTATTCCTAATTGTATAACCCAGCACTAACTTCATGGTAATGACAACTTTGGAAGAAGCTTCTCATAGCTGAGAGAGAAGGTGGTTTGCTTTAAAATCTCTAAACTGAAAATGTACTCATAGAAATTATAGCATGCCCATTATGCAAAAATATGCAGAATTATGTGAAAACAAGCAGTCAGCAGAGGGCAGGTAGACTGTGCTGATGTCTCTGGGTGATATGTATGTTTTGCTGTCTTAGCCATTCTCAGCAGTTTCTTTTGTCAAAAAAAATAAGTGATGCTGTCTGGAAAAATCAGTCTGTCTAGTGCTCGTTGCAGATTTGTCACTAAGAATTTATTTGACATACCTTTTCCTCAGACTAGGACACAGAGAGGGTTCATTCCCTACATAATATTGATATGATTGATATTGATATTCCCTACAAAAACACTGATACTATAGTGATTTCATGTCTCAAAATATCTGCTTAAGTTATACCAGTCAACTAAAGACACCACTACGAGTCAGCATCAGCTTCTGTTTTCTGTGACCAACTCCTGTTACCAACTAACAAATCTTCTTTAAGATTACCTCCCTGCAAGACTGATTCTCACTCTTAATAATTAGATAATCATAAGATCTACCCAGTTGTCTCCTAAAAACAAATAGAGAAACAACAGAAGCAGCTGTCCAAGGGGTCCAATCTAATTTAACATTGTAAGGAACATTGCTACTCTCAAAGCTATTCCTGTCTTCCCTACTGATGGAAGTGCTTGGGATCTCTCAGTGCCAGCAGCATGAAGTAATGTAACTACTCTAGCATAGAGCATGACATCAGATCTGTCACTGCAATCCAGAAAATCCATCACACTGAGGCTTTGTTCCCTCAAATAGTCATTTACTACATATCATCGAGCTGCTTATTTAATATTTATGCAAATTTTTCAAGACATTGCACTGCACCATGCATCAGAGACAGTCTGTTACAGAGGACCAGAGAAATCAGAGGGAAGTCTTTTCCCTTTACATTCTTCCCAAACACAAACAGTCACCCTAACTGTGGTTTCCCAATTACAGTTTTCTCTCCAGCACAATTTCCAAATTGGAAGCCCAGTATAAACCCAATTGCCTTTGAAATTGGCCTACTCAGCACAGCAATAAAAATAAAATCTCAGATGCCACACTGTCAATCAACCTGGCCCTTATAAAACTGGGAGTTCCACTCTTACATAATGTCACAAATGCCACAATTAGTATCAGCCCATGCCATAGGAATGGGGATCAGAATCTGTGTTATTTGATCATTTGGTTTTGATCAAAACTCACTTTTGGAAAAGCAAAAAAAGATAAAAGTAAAAAAATTCACTTTGATCAGGGCTTATTTTGCATCATTTTGATTATGAGACTTCATCTGTGTTTGCAAACTCTAACAGGGGTGTCTGACTTACACCTTACAGTACCAAGTAATTCCTAAAATAAACATAAAATTAAAATCTCCTTAACTCTTGAAGTTTTAGAGGTATTTGGGATACAGACAATGTTTAACTAACACCTTCTCCCTTGGAGTTATTACACTAATATTATTATTCCTGTCATGTTCTGTCAGTTTAATTGGATAATATCTGCAGTCAGATTATTGCCTTGTAAGTGCATACAAGCACCTAACAATGTTTATGCAAAGAAGCCCATGTGCCTTGCTGGTTAAATGGGAACATCAGATTTTGGATGTACAACAAGGGCTGGTGACTTCCTTCAGGAGTGCAAATCACAGAGGGGTGAGCAGGACAAAGGGTGAATGAATGAGGATGCTGAGATCCGACCGCTGCTCACTGCTGCCAGTGACAGAATGAGAACTGAGCAGCACAAGGGCTGCTCCTGGCCATGGCTTTCCATGATCTTCCGTGATTTTCCTTCTTGCCTTGTGGCTTTCCATGATCTTCCATAATTTTCCTTCTCGCCTTGTGGCTTTCCATGATCTTCCATGATTTTCCTTCTTGCCTTGTGCTTGTTGGATCCGCAGAGCAGGGAGGAAACTTGAGCACAGGCACTGGGAGTTTGGGCTTTCCCCTCCACAAACTGTGTTATATTTGACAGCACAACAGGTTTCCATGTGCCAGGGATTTTTGCTGCCTAGTGTGGCAGAAATCCCACAAAACAGGTAAAGTGCAGTTACCTCAGTCCAGCTGCTGGGTATAGGTCAGACCCAAATCAGTCAAAATTCTCGACAACTCCACTGATTCCTGTAGCTTATTATTAACACACAAAACAGATTATACACATTTCTTTTACTGTAACATCCTAGATTCTGAAGACACTGGGTAAAACCCACGACAGCACTTTGCCATCATTTATGTTGAAGTTAAGCACAATCTGAGAGCAATAGCACTGAAAGCTCTCACAGAGAAGTTATCAAATGCTCACTTCATATTCATATAATGCTTGATTTGCATCAGTTTAATATTTTATATGTAGGGGAGCACTTTCTAGAGGGTTTCAGATAGTTTCTCACAGAGAAATTGGGAGAGCTATAATTTTAATTACAATGTCAATATAAATACTCTTTTTATATCATTTTAGGGAAAAGTTTCTCCTCCTACTGTACACTGAGATAGATTTGAAAGAAAAAAAGGTTCAGTTGACACTCTCTAAACATATGTTTTCCCCATCTGAGCTCATTCTACTTCACAGAAGTCAGAATGCTGGTGGAGAAAACTGAAAATGCAACCCAGTCTTGAAGCACTAATGTAAATGATTGGTTCTGACACCAGTAAAGGCATGTTGTTTTCCCTCCAGGTTGCCTACTTTTCACATAGGCGAGAAGGATTAAAGACATAAGATTTCTCTTCATGTGGGGAGTTGATAACCTGCCTTCTCAGAGGGGTTTTGTTACCTCAGAACATGTGCAAAGGAAAAAAAGCACAAGCAACTTCAAGAAGCAGACTGTTTTGTGAAAAGTTTTTTGCCTTTTAGCTGAATTATCATTAGGGGAAACTGTTTCAGTATCTTTTTTGAGGCTAAAGGTAGATTTCTCTTTCAATTCATAGTAACCAAGTGGCTCCAGTGGTCGATGCAAAATGAAAAAGTCCTCACTCCTTGATTTAAATCCTGACTTACAGCACTCAAATAATAAATCTAGTTGTGAGTTCTAAGTACCAACTAGTGAAGAGAAAGTAAGAATTTCAGAACCTCCAACACTACATGTAAGGACAATATTCCATCTATATAACAATCAACATCTCTGGAAGAGGACACTGCCTGCTAGGGAGGTTCAATAGAAGAATATCTATAAGACATATTCTGCCAAATATCTGTCAGTGTGATTTGGTGGGCTTTTCTCATGCTCCACAAGGCAGTGAGTGCATGACCCAAAGAAATTTCAGGTTTCTGAAGCACTTTGCAATTCCTGGTGTTCATGAGCATCCCCAGTACCACACTGGGCTCGTGTTGCTGGAAGTGCTTTGATTTCAAATAATGAGCACTGAATGAACAGTTGGGGATGAACCATTTCGAGGACTTATAAAATTTCTGACATTCCCTTAGAAGGTTCCACTTAAGAAGCTGAAGAAGGAGAGAGAAAAAAAAAAGAGCAAAATATTGTGAATTTGTGATTTCTTTTACATGCAAGTAATTACAGAATAAGCATTTGAAAGGTTATAACAACATCTCAGAATCCTACATATTCAGCTGAGGAGTGAAAGTTTATATACAAGTGAATATTTTCATTACATTGTATGAAATTCAAGGGAATAGTGCCTCACTAACTGCAGGACTGTGGATTAGTCAACACATCGTTAGGAGATATTTGCTTGAAAGCCTCTGGCTTACACTGAAGAAATGTGCTTGTAATCTCTTTACCTGCCATGTATTTCATTTATTTACAGCAATACTGAAATGTTCAGTACCAATCAGGCCTACAAGAATGAAATACATCTGCAGTGTCAGGTGGTGTGTGAAATTGTACTGCTCTGAACAGTTATGCTCTTAGGGAAGGAATCAGTAAACAATTTACCATGCCATTTCACATGGCTCTAGGATTCACTGTCTGTACATAAATAAGTCTTTTATGCAAAGTAAGAAAATTACCTTCTGGAAAAAAAAAATCCAGGTCCTTGACTCTGCCTTGGTTTTCTTCCTAGCAGTTGTCTCCCAGATAAAATAGTGCAGATGTATAGCCAGATTCTTAAGGTATTTTGCATGGTGTGCCTGGGAACCTGCCACAAAACAAGCCTGGTTTATTTTTAGATACCCTTAACTTTATTTATTGATTTAGGAGGATATGAGGAATGGGCATAAGCAAAGAGAGTATTTTGAAAATGGTATCTTTTATTAGATTAGCTGATACAGCTTGAAAAAAGCAAGTATGCTTTTGGGTATAAGCTGCTTTCTTCAGCAAAATCTAAGTCAATTCAGGCAATTTCAATTTAATCTTATTACCTTGATAACAATGCTGTTATGATGTGAGTGTGGAAATGAGTAAGAAGAGGGGCATTTTGAAAGTTTTTTTATTTACTCTGAAATGTCAAACTTCCATGTAAAGCCAAATGAAATTCCTTGGTCAAGATTATGGGAGGAAAATAACAAGATTTGTTCCAGCCCCTCCCATTCTCCTCTCCTCCAAGAGCTGTCTGTGGCTGTTGCTGGGAGTGATAACTCTCAGAAAAGCAATATTTACTCTAAAGTTTCCATGCAGCAGCAGAGATTCTGTTGCCAGCATGTGTTTTTACTGAACCCATAAAATAACCAGTGAAGTCCCATTGCCTTGCATGGTCCTGCTCCTCTTGCAGATCCTGTTAGGAGAAGGCTGTGGGAGCAGCAGGGGGGAGATACCCAAGCCTGGATTGCTGGTGGGACTCTGCCAGACTGAGGAACAAAGTGCAGGGAATAAAAGACCATCACTATTGAGAGATCAAATGGTGACAGAGAGGCTGCACTTAAAATGAAGAGAAGGAGAAGGAGCCAAGGAAGAATAGAGAGAAACTGCTGAGGCCAGTAGGGAAAGGTCAGGAGAGGAATAAAGGCAGATTGCCTGGAAGAGGTAAGAGGTGCAAAGAAAGACTTATAAATTGATGAGAGGAGAGAAAAATGATGACAGTAGAGAAAATACCAGATAGCAATCCCGTTAATAAGTGGAGACCAGCCTCCATGGTGATTCCTGGCAGTGCCACTAATAGCTGACAATTAGATTTTTCCACAGCAAAACATAACTGAACATCTAAGCAAAAATAAACAATTTTTTGTAAGTCAGCAGAAAAACAGCGCAGCAGTGTCAGTCAAAATTATCCTAATTAATTTACATCTAACTAGATGTGAGTCCAAAGAACCAGGTATTTATTAGACAAATTACAGCAAGCAAATTAAGTGCAGCACTGATTATTGCACCAGCACAATGTTTTTATTCATCTTCATCAAGCACAAGACTTTGTCTTCTAATTCTTTCTGACTCTGCTGCTAGATAACTCCTTCCTGAAAGCAGGACCATGAAAGTGGCATTTAGGCTGAGAAGGGCAAAAAGCTTTGCAATCTGTCTCACAAAGATCTTCCTAAGCACACAAGGCTGCAGAAGAACATGATGCAGGTGAAAGGAAAGATCCAAAGGAGCATCAAAGCTGACAATTTCAGGACTACATGGGAGGATGTGTCACTGTGTACAGAGGGTGACACTGCTCTCTGTTTTCTTTCCATCCTGTCCAGGCTTCAGCTTCCATCAAAGTTCATTAATAGCAAATATTTCCATTCACTATTCATTAAGTTGAAAATGAATAGGCAGAAGAATTCTGGCTGGTTTTATTTCTGTCCCTGGTATTAGCGAGCTGCAGAAACCGCAGGCGAGTTATTTATCACCTTGTAATGAGCCGCTGCCTGGAGTGCTGAGGGAGGAGGCAGAGCACCCCAAGTGCCTCTAGAGGCTTCCAAGGAGAAAGAACAACATTGCATCCAGATGGGAGAGGAGGCAGGCTCACTCAGCTCAGATATGTCTGGCTTTATCTGGGTTTACTATAAAACAGGATCAGCAATGGGTGTGGCAGCACATCCCAGCTCTTCTCTGCCCTTGTTGTTGTACACCTGGTGAGATTCATGGTTTGCCTCTGAGCTAAAAGAAACAAAGGACATTTCTGTATGTCCTCTGCTTTTGTGCTTTTACTCCTCTTTGCTTTGAATTATCTCCTCTGTAAAAGAGGAGCAAAGTAGTTCTTTACTGTACCTGCAAGTGTTGCTGTGGCTGTGCAGCTCAAGCACTGCAGAAGGTCACGTGAAGTGCTGCTTTAACAGAAGTCAGAGCTCTTTATTTACAGCCTTTTATCCAACAGTGCTGTGCTCTGCTTCCCTGACTGGTGCGATCTTCACTAAGGCATTTCATGTGTGTTTTGGCATGTGCTTCTCAAATTGCATCCTTAAAAGCACAGCCTGTTTGCTCCATGTACTATTGCCAGTGATTTTGATCATTTGAGCAACCATTTTATTTTATTATTGTGAATATTCTGAAAATTATTGTGGATAAAACAATGCTTAAAGCTGAAAAAAAAAAAAAGGAGGAAAGAGATTAAATCTTTGGAAAAATCTTGCTGATTAGGATTCTAATCTTTCCATGAAGCACGTGGTCAGGGCAGGAGAAGCAGAGGCACGGTGGTGCTGAACAGAGCATCATCTAACACACAAGTGCTGCACTGTGCCCTGAAATCCTCAGCTCAAGCTGTGCCCCAGACACCTGAGGTGAATGTGTGCCTGAAATCACCATTCACAGCCATTCAGAGCTGGAGCTGGAGCTGCTCAGGAAATCCACTGCTCAAAAAAGACAGGTTTGGCTTTTTACTGAGACAGAGGAAAGATTTCTTCTGACCCCCTTGCTGAGAATCCAGCGCCCAACGTGTCCCTGTCAAACTGAGGTGGCCCAAGTCCCCCTCCCCAGCACCTCAGGCTCCAGGGGAGAGCTCCCCTCTTCCAGGGGGTGTCTGTGGAGTCCACAGCAACATCTGCCACCTCCAAGGTGTCCCCAAGCCAGCAGATGTAGGGCAATCTGCTGTATTAATGGAATTTTCATTCCTTCCTGCCGAATCTGCTCCACTGCATGGAGCTGATGAAATATTCATAGCACCAGTCAGAAGAGGGATAAAAGCAAACTTGGATGTAACCCAGAGGCCAAAGTAGTTATGCTGGGCAGAACACCCCAGTTTTAGTCTTTCTTGTGCTGATTATTTGAAAATAAAAAATGAAGTGTTCAGTAAAGCAAGATTCTGAAACTCAGGGTATTCTCCTCTTAGTTTTACTCCCGCTAGGTTTTCTCTATATTCATAAACAGGGTTTTCTACAGTCCACTGAAAAACATTTATTCCGTACAAAGTAGAGTTGTTTCAATAAAAAAGTAGTAAGAATGACTTCCACTACACCAGGGTGTCCTACAGTTTGGCACATGAGCACTCTGATGGAGCGAGGAAAATTAAATAATTTTGGAAAATGGACAGAATGGGGTAGAAGATGATTATTCTAACCATGGCACTCCTGGGTGAAATAGAAGGATGTTGTGTGAACATGATATGCTCCCCAAAGGCCTCCCAGATTAAACTAAGAAGGCAAAAGAGATACAAGAACATTTATTTGTTAATATTACAGACACAGAATGAGACCTATCAAGATGGGAATGTCCAGAAGTAAAACCTAGGTAATCAAGAAACTGCAAAATAATTAATTTTACTGTAGGACATCCATTCTCCACAAAAAAACCAAACCTTCTGAAACAAAGAGCCTTTACTTCATTTAGAAGCTCTTTGGGCAAGACAGCATTTTTTAGAGAAATGAAAATTAGGACTTACATGATTTGAGTAGAAATTTTCTGTCTAAAATCTGCCCGCCTAAGGAAATTGTCACAGCAAAAGAAAGGAGGTGCATAGAAGAGGACGTTTATACAATATATAATTAGTATTTAATAAATTTGAAAAAATAACCAATATCTTTTGGAGACTGTGTAAAGCTAAAGGGATATGGACTGTCTTGCTGTACAGCCGTGTAACAAGAAAGATCTCACAAGCACTCATGAGCTTTGCAGCACAAACCACTCGTGGATGTCCCACGTATGGGCCAGTACAGACACAATAAAATCATGGTAGTTTACATATTGTTGGAATCTTGGCTGAAATGCAAACAGGTGGATCCTAATACCTGAAAGTGACTGAAAAACAACTGTACCAAGGAGAAGAACTTCACTTAGCACTCTGTGCTGTAAGTTGCACACTCTGGACTTCAGTACTGTATTAATTGCCCTCATTTGTCAGTGTTTAACACACAAAGTGCAGAACAAAATCATTTTGCCAATTCAGTGTAAGTAATTAGCTATTTTACATCCTTTTTAATGTGAAAGGATCTGGTCCTTCATTTTATGGCTTGGAAAACCATTCACTATCCATTTAGTGATAATATATTAATAATTGTGTGATGTTCCAAGCAGTTTCAATGGATGATGTCACATCCACAGAACAGCTTATTATCAAGAGAACAAATGTGAGATGGAAATCTGAGTGAGAATTTAATTATGTTTAAAAAGACAGATGCTTTGCCATTCACCAAGCCATCTACTGACAGCATTCAATAAAACACAAATTGAATGCACATTTTTACACACAACTGTCACTTCCTCATCTGCATCAGTTGTCCCCTTCCTGTACACGTGCTCCTGGCTTAATAAAAAAAATATCCACACACAATGGATGCCAGCTGACTTCCATCCACAACTGTGTGCCACACAAAGGAGCTTTCTTCCATAAATTTCATTTTTAATGTTATTGCATCCTTTTCCATTTTCACCAATTTGCTTTTTGGTCTCATTCTGTTCTTTTTTGAACAGCCAGCCTCTAGAGTCACACGTCTTTGATTCTGGCAAAATGTGTTTAGCTTTTCTTGGTTGTGGAGAGGAACTTTAAAATGTAGACTTAAAAAGTCACAAAGCAAGCAGAATAATTGACAGTTTTATTTTTACTATCTCATTATTTTTAATGAGTTCGTTTGTATTCCTAAAGAATACAGGAATTCTTGACTTTCAGTGCCACTTTAGGACAACACTGAATCTAAATCTGCAATGTTCTTTTCAGAGAGAAAATTTTCAGAAGATACAGACCTGCAAGTAGGACTAGTTCAGGAATTTGAAAGTGTAAAACTCCTCATATTGAAAATAATTGTGTGTGCAAAGGGAATCTCAAACATACTCCTAGAGTGCTTGAGCACATACAAAGAATTATTTATTTGTTCCCACATGAGTTTAAAAAAAAAAGCCATGTTTAAGCTGATTTGATTTTGCTTCACATGGAACTACTAATAAAGCACACTGAAAAAACAGAATTTCTTTTAAAACCAAGAGTGGAAGTACCTTTAAACTTGCTGACTGAAGAGAGAGTTACTAAAGGAACAAAATATTTTGATAGTGAGAATGTTCATTGAAACCTGACTGCTGCCACATAAATCCAAGTAACAGCAAGCTGAAAAAATCCCTTCTGATCTTTTCCACTGTAAATGGGCTTTTCCATATCCACATCTCACTCAGCTGAAAATTGCCTTCACAGAGCTGAATACAGCATTCACTCCTGCCCTGACACAACAGGACAGATTAATCAGGTTACTTCTTCCCTCCCTGGAATTGCCTGGATCATTCTTTCCCCTGATCTCTCCTTGCCCCCAGTTCCAGCACTGAAAAGCACCTTACAGTAAGCAGCCCTTCTGTACTTAAGTCCAAAGCAGTCAGATGTGAATCACTGTTCAAGGCTTTTCTGCAGCTTCTCTCAGCTGTTCCAGCAGCATTTGGCTCTGAAAGATGGCTCAATGTACATTAAACTGGGAAAATATCTGGGGATTGATTATTATCAGCAAGATGTAGATGCTTTTTCCTATTCACCCTGTTTAGTTATTTTCATAACCTGAAAGACTGTGTAAAATATTGGCTACATAAACTAATTAGCTGTTACCAAATCTGCATTCCAAAGAGGGATCTGCTTCTTAATGAAAGCTGCAAGAAGCAGGTGACTGGTGGTGTCTTGGAGCAAGTTAATTTGTACTGGGCTTTAATCTAGAACAGTCTTTCAAGTTCTCACCTCTTTCTTGTGATGGGTACATAAAGCAAGGCACCCCTTGTTGAAGGCGACAGGAATGCCAATAAATGCAGATTACCATGCTGTGGAAAGCTGTATCAGATTTATTGTAATACAGGAAGCATGTATGTTGAGATTTGTATAAATGTAATAAGTAGAACAGTTTCTATTAGTACAGGCTGAGCACAGATAAATCAGCGTGGCTTTTGGATATTTCTCTTTAAGCATTTTTCAGCCATTAGTGTCTCATCACGATCACCCACTGACTTTCAGCTTCAATCTGTGCTTTTCTGACCCTGCCCATGGTACCAAGATCCAAAGTTTCCAGCCCCTACACTGTTCAATTCCTGACCAGACACCTGCACTTGTGCAGCAGACATCTCCTTCAATGCTGCCTTTGCTGTTCTTCTCCCTCATTGTGCTGAAATCAATACCTAGCCTTAATGTGAATCAAAAAAATAAGTAGCATTTGAATCTGACATTGACAGCTTTAATTAGGATTGGAGTACAATTTGTTGCCAAATTGTTCCCTCAGTTTCAACTCCTCCAAGCTAAATCCTATGCTATACTCTATACTCCTATACTCTATGCATTGGAAGGATTCACATGAACAATTATTTGGCTGAAAATTAATGTAAATTAGAAAGTTTGGTGTATCTTATATATATTTTTTTTTTTTCTCAGCAGAGTGGATATATTTCAGTATGTAGACTTCAACTGGCTTAGAATAATAAATTCCACAACTGTGGAAAATACATATTTGTGCTATGCTTTCTCCAACATCATAGTGTGTAGTCTCAACAATTTCATGTCCTTTTTGGTAAAAACTGCAAAGGCTCAATGTATTGTAATCTACTGTGAATTCAGCATCTGTTTGTGATATTCTCAGCAGGAAAATTTGTTTCTTTTCATCACCTGCAGATGCAATTATACCAGCAAGTCCTGCAAAGTGCTCAGATATGAGATGTGTAAGCTTGGCAAAAACCCTGGAATGAAACGTTACTTTTGTCATAAAAAAGGTCCCTTGGGTTCTTCTGTTCAGAGCCCTTTAGCTGGAGAGTAAATATCATGTAACTGTAATACTTTGCACCTTTGTTTCACCTCCCATCCAAGGCTCTCAGCTGGCTTGGCAAACATAGCTGGATTAGGGATTCCAGCAGGGAGAAGCATCCTGCCAAAGCAGAACGCCCTAGAGGTCACACTCACACATTGAGCTCTGCATGTCTACCACTGTTCACACACAAATATGCTAACACTCTACATAAAAATATAGAAAGTTAAACTTTTCTAAGCTAACATGCCTATTTTCAAAAAAAATGTGAGAGTACATGGAGATTCGGAGCTGCTCATCACAATAAGATCTGAGAGTTTGTCAGGAAGTGTCAATGAATGGCTCAGGGAGAGTTCAGAGCCATATTCCCCACAAATAAAAAACACATTCTCACATCAAAGGCTTTACATAAATCTGTCAAAGTTAGCTGTATAATTAAGGACACCGTGGGCTTAGACACATGGAAGTGCCATGAGTGAGTTAACACACCAGGCTACAAGGATTCACTCGTCTAGATTGCACAAAATAGAAAACAACTCCAGTTAATTCAACCTTTCTTCATCACTTCCACAGGATCATGTAAGTGTTGATGTGGGAGGAACCTCTAGAGATGGTGTAGATCTCTGCTGGGAGAAGAGTTAACAAAAGCAAGTTGCCAAGGACGGTGTCCATTGGGATTTTGAGTGTCTCCAAGGATGGGAGTCCACAGCCTCTCTAGGCAACCTGTTCTGGTGCTCTCTCTGACATCCCTCTTATTTAAAATTCTCCAGTTCTCTTCAACATCTACACTGCTCTTTTCTGGACTCAATTTGGTGCCCACTGGGAGCCCCCAGGCCTTTTTCTGCCAGGCTCCCTTTTAGCCAGGCACCCCATGGCCCTGGTGCAGGGGTCATTCCCCACCAGGCCCAGCACTTTGTTGAGCTCAGGAGCCCATTTTCCCCATTTTCCCCATTTTCCCAGCCTCCTGAGGTCCCTCTAAGCAGCAGCACAACCATTTGGTGACCCAGCCACTCCCAGTTCAGTGTCTGCAGCCCTGCTGGGCTCACCGTGGCCCACAAGGCAGGTCATTAATGGAGATGTTTAACAGTGTTCATCCACTATTGATCCCTGGGGTAGACAAGCAGACGTGGACTGTTTTCCTACAGCTCAAGCAATTTATTTTTGTCTGAGTCTTAGTCCCACTTCATTAAGTGCCTAACGATGAGGCTTTGCAGTAGTCAGAGAATCACCAAACAACTATCTTCCCAACTTTATTTAGGATCAGCGAGCTAATCTTTGTAAATAACTTTTAAAATATCAAAAACTTGTTATCTGCATCTTTTGGTAATGAAAATGTTGGGATAAATCTAACAGGAATTGTGTTTCAAATGAAATGTCTGCTGCCAAAAAGCCTGCCACTTTTGAAATTTTTATTCTTACTTCATAAATGGGCAAATAGTTACCACTGTGCATTTAGTGGTGACAAATGGAAACATTAAAAATCCGGGCAAAGTTTCACAAAAACATTGTAGCAGAGCCAGGAGCTGAACTTAATCACATTGATTTAAGCATCATTGCTCTCAGAATTAAGTTGTGGGTAAATGACTGAAGATATATGAAGGTTATGCAGATTATATATATCCATTCTTGTTACAAGGAACAGACAGCTTAGTTTTCATTGAAATTAGGTTTGTGCTTTATCTTTGGACATCTCCTTGCTGCTGATTTCCTCCAGCTCTGTCCTCCTGCCTCACGTCTGGTTCACAAGTCTGCCACAGCCTGGAGCAGCAGAGTGACAGAAGGAGCAATCAGAGGAAGGTGAGCGGAAAAGCAGGAGAAATTTCCTTCGTTTTTCACTCGCTTGGTGCTGAGTTCATGTGGTTCCAGATAGGAAGTTCAGCCCAAACAAGACCTCTGAGAGCACAAAAGGCAAGTAAGTGAAGGACAGACTTTACAGAGGTGGAACTGGTGGAAGTTCTTGTGTGCAAGACAGGCGACTGCTGCACACCTCCAGATTATGCAACCTTAGTAGATCCTAAGAAAGTTTTTTCTATCACTGATTAAAACTACCTCAAATTCTCCTGTCAGTTTTCAGTGGGTTGATTCTGGAAAGATGAGTAAGTGTGAAGTTACAGGAAGCAGTGTGGTTTCTGATCAGATGGCAGATAGTTACTCAAAGACAGACATTTTACTGGAGAAGACCTCATCTCATTTCTTGCCATGCAATAGTGGTCAAATTTAACTAAAAATCTGCATAAAGGAATTAAACTTTACCACAAGGGTAGTAAAGGTAAAAGTTTAAATAACCATTTATTGTGAAGGAGCACATGAGACAGGGGCAATGATTCAGAATGTCCAAGAAACTACAGAGCCATCCAGGCAGCAGTAGCAAAATACAAAACAGAGACAGAAATACCACCTTTACTTCTTAGTCCACACCAGTGGTTTTCAACCTATGGCTCAGAGGAAGAAAAAATCACAAAGAAGGAAAACCCATGGATGATATCTGGAGAGACTTAGAAATGCAGTTAATAAAGCAATGTCACAGTTGTTAGGCCTAAATTCCCTCTGCAAAGGTTCCAACCTCCACTAGAAACACACACACACATCTACAAGTGAAAATTATTTACAAACAGTGCCCACACTTCCCACCTAGGGAAACAATTCATTTTTTAGAAAGCGAGCTCATGAGCTGGAGAGAAAATATTCCTACCCCTGCCTTGCTGTGCACTTCCCTGACCTTTAGAAAATCAATGCCTCTGCTCCTGTGCCTGCAGCACAGGGCATGCACTGCCCTGGATCTCCAGATCCTCGTGAATGGCACTGAAGGTGTGCACTTCAAATGGGTTGTTGTCAATAGGTGCCACAGGCTGGAGGAGCAGCTGTCCATGGAATTATTTTAGAAGCATTTGTAAAGGAAGCTGCCTGTAATTACCAGTGGGTTTATTGGCCACACTGAGGAAGAAGGAATATTAGAAACAGCATCTAGTCATCTGTGTAGTCATTTATGAGACAGCTATGAATAAATGAAAGGTTTTTGTGGGGAAAAATATGGGGGAAAAAAGCCAGAAGTATCCCTCAAGTGCCATATATGAGATTAATCACAGGATAAAATCAGTCACTCTGCATTGCACTGCTCAAACCCTTTATTAAACCAAAGAGCCTACAGGAAGCAAGAGAAAATCAATCAGTAGCTTAAAATTATTTGGGATATGCTCAGTCACAGCATAAAAGGATTTCATTTTGCACTTGCAAGGAAGACAGTACTTCTACAGGAACTTGTTTCTTCACTGTTTCTAGACACTAAAGTATGATAATAAAATGCTTTCCGTAACTATTTATAAGTTCAAAGACAGTCAAAGCCTCCAGTATTTAAACAGTCCTGCATGGCCAATTTTACGATACTCTGTATTTCCTCCTCCAGCAGAAATGTTGATGTCCAAACTGTCAAAAGTTTTTTTGCATTCACTTGTCAGTAAGGAAATACAAGCTAAAAAGGGATATAAATTGAAATGTGTTGCCAGTGGAGTTATTCCAGGTAGTAACAATCAAGGATTCTTTTTCCCAGATGCCCAAGATGAAACATACATCTACCAAGTGCACAAAAACAAAAAACATAAAAAATATTAAATAGGGGCAGAAGAAGTAACATAATGTAAAATGTTTTGCAATGCACTAAATAATGCTCTGAGGATTCTGGCAGCTTTGGTCAACTCAGTTGCTCAGCTACTCACTGAGTCATTCCAGGCTGCTAAGGACTTGAGTATTTATCTAAATATCTTTGTGCAGGGTGCCTCTGCCTCTTGGCTATGCTGTGAATTCAGAAATCTGTGTTTGAACAGGCAGCACTGGATTTCAGAGGTGTTAGATAGTGCAGGCCAGAGCATTAAAATTCAGTTTGTGTGATTGCCAGTGCCCAGGCAGGATGACTTCCAGTGCCAGCATCCATGTGCTGACACAGGCAGGGTTAATGCTGCCCTTGGCAGGGCCCAGACTGATCTGGTGAGGGAATGCAAAGATAAATATTTGTGAAACATTCACACACTGCAGTGATAAACACAAATAACAGAAAGGTGATCACAAGAATAACCTCACTCATAAAACATCTTCAGAAGCAATAAAAATCTCACTAGGGCTTATCCTGATTTATTCAAATGAAAATATGTGAGTGGTATTCCATAAAATATACAAAATTAAAAACAACATTCAAATCTGAGAAACAAAGCAATAAATCATACTTACTCAGCAGCTTTATGTCTAACAATCCTCCTCGAAAAATCTTATTTGCTCATTTGCTTGGTTGCCAAATTTTTGAAGCAGAACCACCCAGGTTTTCTGTAGTGAAGGTTTCCTGAGGTTTCTCTTTGAATACAGGGTGCCCTGCCCCTGATAAATTTCTCAGAAAATTGTTTCTGCATCTTGAGCAGCACTGTTAGCTTCCAGTTCTATTTCAAGTCAAAATAGGCTGAATAGTCTTCAGGAAGATGACAAGTCTTGGAATAACATCATTTTCTCATCAGAAAAACAGGAAGACCATTAAAAGGTCTATAAAAGCAGAAGGTAATAAAGAATGCACTGCTTCATGAAGCATCTGCAAATAACTTTGTCATCTCAAAAGGGATGGTGCAGCCTGGTTTCATGGGTCTCATTTTGCCTACCAAAATAAATGCTTTTGGCTCTGCACATGCAAGTGGAAACACACACCTGAAACTGCTCATGTAGTCAATCAACACTAGTATTTAAACCAAAATAAACACTTGACTGCACATTTTTCTCAAAATTCTCAAAATTTTAAGGCATCTGCAACTCAAAATTTCTCTGACTTTAAGCTTTCAGAGGAATAAGATTGAGAAGTTTTCCAGTAAATTGCTAGAGATTGTTTGAATGCCAATCCACCTAGTAACACTTGTATTGTAATGCAATCCAGGACCTAAATCACATTTCAGAGTCTGCTAAATGTCAATAATTAATACAGCAATTCCCTCACAATGAGTTTATGAAAGTTCAGTACCTTTGTTGGGAGAAATGCAGGAAGAATTCAAGAAACATGTATTATTTTCTTGTAATTTCCTCCCCCCCAAAAAATCGATATCTGATTTCCAATATAACTGGTTTTAGAAGAATTTTCCACAAGCTGGCTGTGTGTATAACCCTGAAAGCCTTCAAGGAGATATCATTTGTCCAAAATATTCAGTTTCAATAAAATGTCAGTCTCCTACAGATTGTACAGTAGCAAATACTCAAAGTATTTTAGATAGGTGGAAAAACAAAACCATCCTTGGAAATGAAAGAAAAAGAAAGGTGTTTTAGAAGAGTCCATGTGTTCATATGAAAACAGTTGCACCAAGCCTGAGCCCCACTCCCCCTTTAAGTACTGCACCAGTTTAGGGAAGAAAAAACATGCAAGCTCAGTAGAAATTTGCAATAAGCAAATCAGTGAACAAATTGTTTCATAAACTTTCTAAGGAGATAAATTCGAGGAGAGATTAACAGTACACACAGGCAAGGAGAATTAGTTTCTCACAGTAAATTGTAAATTTCACCACGTACATCCTAGCACATATCTTTCTCAGCTTTTGGCAACATCATCAACCATTTCTTATCCTGTTAAATATCATTTTAGATATATCCTGCTAAAAATAATTTCCCTACACCCTATATTTTCCCCCAGAATGTCTGAGCACAGGCAGCACAATTCCAGGACAATACCAATATCTGTGACACGATAATGTGAGTTATATGCACAGAGTTAAGTTTATTTGCTTGGCAAACTCTTTCCTCCTTCATGTTTTATCACCTTTAGCTTGCAAAACTTGGTGATGATTAGCAGAGCACTGCAGAGGCTAATGCTTAATGGATTTAACAGAAGGGCTTGAAGAAGTGTCCTCAATGCCTGGGGCTTAAGTCCTGACACAGAAATGCAAACGCATACATATGCTTTAAATTTCACCACATTAAATATTATACAGGACATTTTCTCCTTGTAACAATGCCTCTAGCAAAGTTCAGCTCAGGAAAACCAGAAGAGAATATGTAAAGATCCTTTACTCAGCCAGCCTTCCTCTATCAGCCTTTTAAAAATGTTTATAGCTCTGATAATGTTTCTCCAGGCTTTGCTAGAGCTGCATTCATCCAACCACAAAACACAGAGAGCCAACGCCACATCCTGAGAGGAACAAATCACACAGGAGCTGAATGCTGAAATCACATTTGTAATTCTTCACTAGACTGAAATATGTTTACATGAGAATCCATTCAGTAATTCTGAATAAAATTCTGAATAAAAAGTCTGGAATTGAAAATGAAGAACTGTTCACATGTGGCTTCTCAAGGAGGACAGACAGGATACTCAACCCATCTCTAGCACCACTTATAAAGTAGTTTATGATTCATTATTTATATCAAATACTCACTGGAGGAAAAGGTTTACACTCCAAGCTGTTAGCCTTTTAGGCATGCTTTCCTTATTTGAAGATTTATTTCACGTCAGTGGTTATATGAGTGACACGCAACTAAGTCAAAAGATCATCCACAATTTGCAGCCTAACATTGAGATTTGGTTATTTTTGTGTTGTGGCTCACCGTGGATTTCAAGCTAGGATGCAAAGAGGGGCCAGTGCCTATTTCAATGTTAATATGAGTGGAAAGAACATGAAATTTAGGAGAAGAAACAGAGCCTGACTGCTCCAGGCACAGAGGAACTGGGTGGATTCTTGTAACAGCAACAAAATTTGGTGAGCATGGATCTGTTCCAGTATTTCTGTGATAACTTACACCCAATGATGTGCATCTACATGAAGAATTCATGGTCCAAATCAACTACAACACAAGAAGAGATGAAAACCAAGACCTGGAAACATGTGGCCATTTTTCTTGTTAGAATTTCACCTGTGAAAAAATCAAATGAATGTAAACATCAGTACTCAAAGGGCTACTTGAAAACAGTGAATCTGGAGACATTATTGCTCTCACACAAGCAACAGAAATTAATTTCTTAGTTCAGTGATTCTGTAGGGCACTGAGAATTTTCTAGAAGCGTGAAAATGAAGGTGATCATTATCTCCTAGGAGACAATAATCTTTAGTAGAATCATGCTTCTGAACATAGCTAGCAATTCTGTAGGGTTCAATTTTTTTAGAAGAAAAATTCAGAGTTTACCTGCACTTTTAAACGTGTCTGATGGGTGGATAACAACTGAAGCTTTAATATAGCTTTTAAAAGATCTGTAAAATGAAATTATTGGAGAGGGACCAATACCATTTATGATTATTTCTTGTTTATAGTCTTCTGACAAAACATAGAAACCAAATGTATTTCTTCAGCAGCCTTATTTTTACCTTTGTTTTGCAGATGTCATCCTTTTGTCCCTACAGCCATAATAGTTTATCAATTCCATCAGAAACCATGTAACAATTTCGCTTTTCAGAACAAAGACACATTTCAAAACTCCCAACAGAAATCTAAAGGTCAGGCATTTACATTTTCACCAGTTAGCACCTTGCCAGCAAAAAGCTCCCATTGTCTGTTCAGCACATTCCTCATTATTCTGACATTTTTTACCCTTTAGAGGGTGATGTCCCTTTTTTAATGAGAATATCAGTGGAGAGCAATTGTTAAAGAGAGTCATTTTCTCTTCATGCTGAAACAAACAGTTTATAATTTTAAAGATCATTGCCTTGTGTAACAAACACAGATTGTAACATTTCTTTCCTCTGGAAATGCCCTAATGAGGCACTGTGTTCTCTGCACCAGAGAACTGCTCCTATCCATCAACCCTGAAATATATCAGAGACTTTTGCTTCTTTGACCCAGGCTAATCTTAAATCATCAGCTTTGAGGCTGCAGAACGTCCTTGCAAAAATTAATCAAAGTGACAGAGAGGGGAGAGGAGCTGATCCAGCGGTGCCATCTGCAGTTTGAGCATCCCTGGAGGGCTGGTCCTGGGCCCTCTCCCTGCTCTGGACCAAAAGGGCCCCGACCAGAGCAGGAGGGTGAGCAAGAAAAAGGGAAGCCCTAAAACATCCTGGCACCTCCCTGTGCTGGACAGGCTGGGTTTTTGCATTGGAGCTCAGCAGCAGGGATGGGGTTTCACACCCTTCCCTTCCAGATCAGTAATTACTGACTCTATCAGTTCCAGTGTTTCCAAATTCCCAGCTCATTCACGTTCCCTCACAGCTGCTTTTCCCTGAGTCAGGACCCCGTGTGCTGCAGCAAGTGTCTTCAGGATTATCCTGCAGTCTATACTTGATGTGACACACTGGAGATTAAATACTCCCACTATTTGTGAGAAAGTGATTTGCCAGATGGCATCAGCAGAACAGGAACCCCAGGCAGCTTGGTAAACACTGTCCCTGAGTTCTCACCCAGGTACTGAATGACTCACACCATGGGCGTGCTCCCTCACCTTGGGCCTACTGTTGAAATATAAAAGTTCTTCACCTAAAAGGAAACGAAGATTAAATTCAGGATAAGGGAATAGAATCAGAGAATAATTACATTTGGAAAGGCCTCTGGAGATCACCCGGTGCAAACCCCTTAGCCTCACCAAAGTAGGTATTTGTATTTATGTCATACAAAGAATCTGTAAATCTGCAGGAGAAAATCTTATAGAGTCACATATGAGAATATCCCTGATAGGACATAGAAATTAATTGAACTTATAACAAGTGCTAAAAAGCATCGACAACCTTTGTATTTTTGATATCTGGTGACTGACCTAATCAAAGGCTTTATCTGGGAAATGTATTCAGGCTCCTGGGATAAGTATTATCTACATTCTTCCTAAATATGAATGATTTCCTCCCTCTCTCACGATGCAGGTCCCACATATCCCACTGACAGCAGGAATGAACAGTTACAATAAAAGAACAAGTATTTTGCTTTGTCTTCCACCCTGGAGTAGGCAAAAAGGAAGCTCCATTCAGCAGCACCACAGCACAGCTAAAGGCACCAAGGAGCTGTGTCATCCCACTCTTCCCCACACAGACAGCAGCAGCCAAATGCAAATGACATTTAATTAAAACTCTCAAGTTAGTTTAAGTTTGGAGAGCTTCCACTGAAATACATTCTCTGACATAAAAAGAAAATTACAATCAGCCAGTATTGTGGGACCCACTGACAAGAGATCAACGGGCTTTCTGATGCTGCCTGCAGATTTCATTAGTGCTCTATTAAAAAATACCATTTAAAAATTATTTTTATGACAGAAATACAGCAAAATCAAAATAAAAAGAAATGGATTAGATGATTTTTAAAAATCCATAGATCCATCGTTTACTGTGACATTTTTGCAATAGCTTAGAACATACCCTGACACATTTTTAACTAAATGCTATGAAACCAATAAGCAAAATGCAAAGATCTGAAGCCAGTTTAGTCAGGTGCAGATCTGGTAAAGGTCATGCATTACTTCTAGTTCAAATGATTAAACCAGACTCAAAGGAGAGGTTAGGATCAGAGTACAGCACTTGAGTTAACCACAGGAAGTTTTTGTGCCCACAAACCATGGCTATACACCAGCAGCAATATTGGCTACAAACACACCCAGTGGAAAGCTGCACCCTGACAGAGCTCTCTGGGCCACATCTCCTGCTCTGTTTTATGTAGATCCACACTAAATGCAACACTTTAAAAAGATGAAAGTCTTTAGCTGCATCTGGGCACCAAAGTTCTCCCTTTGGTAAAACAGATTTAGTAACTCCTTTGAAGAAAGCTCCTAAATAGTCTTGTGAGTAGCTCTTCCAATGACACCATTCCAGCCCCATGCTGCAATGACCACAGTGCCTGGTCACAGCATAAGCAGGGAGGTGAGAGTTACAGAAAATGGGTTTAGAGCAGAATACAATAAAAAGAAACAGATAATTTATGCTCCTCTTGCTTGCACTCGTAGCTGGAGCTTTCCCAACTCACCTCCCAGGAAGGCTGCAGCCATTCCCAGGATCCACCCTAGGCAGTGGTGACAGGGACAGGGTGGCCTGGGGACAGCACAAAGTTGTCTTTCAGTGTCACTCATGGACACAGGGGCTGCATCCACCTACAAGAAACTCTGACTTCAACCCATCCATCAACAACTCTGCCTTCCACAAGAATGTCAAAGTCCACCTACGTTTTCCAAGAGGAGGATATAGAATCACAAGTGCTCCAAACTGGTCTAAAAGACACTGCGACAAAAGCACAAAGTACATTTTCCTGACAAAGATACATCTGGCACCTGAGAGCTACCAGCTCCAAGGCAGGCATATTGAAAAATTGCCAAGACAGAATTAGGAGGAGGGATGCACCTGGCCTTCCAGGTGTGGCAGACTCACAGGAGACATCCCATCACACCCCAGCCTTTCAGAAACAGGATCCTGAATTTATAACATATGTGAGGCTGAGGAGTCACACAATCTGGTGTGCCAAGGCATCTGATTAGTTTCAGAGGGTGCAAAAATATAGATAGGAGAAAAAAGAGGGAGGAGATGGGGAAACCAACCCCAAAACAAGCAGAAAACTCTCTACATTTTTATATTTTTTTTTCACCCAAAATTAAGTTTAATTTTTGAGAATAAATCGTCCTTTATGGGAAGGGGGGGTGGAGAGATGTTTCTAGAGTAGATTTTAAAACTTTGTTTTTTGGCATTCTCAGTGGGGTTTTTTCAGCTGCTGGATACCATCATGAACAGCTGCTCCCAGCCATAGAGCACTTACTGGTGCCAGACTGCATGCTGAGAGCTGGAAATCTACTGCAAGGGAGGATTGCAGGACCAAACCTCCACAGACTACATTTAAGGCTGATTTAGAACTATAGAGGTTAATAATTCAATTCCAGTTTTTACTGGAATTTTTACTGCTATCTTTGATTACGTGGTAGACCTTTAGTCCCAAGACAAGAGATTGCCCTGTGCAACTTGTCTCTTTTTGGAATTTACACCTGCAATGGGTAAAATAACATGGCAGTAAGAATCCAGCAAAATTTTGGAAATAATGGAACTCTCCAGTTGAAGTTTTCATACCTATTTACATCCTTGGGTACATTTAGGAAAGCATGATGGATAATGTGATTTATTGCAAATGTGTGCATGTGAAATACAGTCATGCAATAGTTAGAAGTTTTGAAACACTGATATTCATGTTTCTGCAGATACTGACTTTTCTCCCTAACTGGTCTTTTAAAAAGATTTCACTCTACAAAAATTAAGTGTCTCACTTCACTGTGTCTTTTCAATAATTTAAGCAGAATAAGAAGTTCATTATACAAGGTAGTTCAGAAATGTTTAAAAGCTTAATTCTCTAGATTATGACTTCTGACAGGCTATATATATAAATTCAGCTAATGTATCCCTATAGAGAAATGTTGTGCCTCAGAATAGAAAGTCTTTTGCAGGCAGCAGCTGGAGACAATATTTTCTTAGCACGTGCAGTGCATGGAGATGCAGAGCTGTGGGATTACTGCAGGCCTTATTTGTGCTATGGAGCTCTGGAGTTTGGGACAATCAGTTTTCACTCTTTACTACCAATCTGAACTTTCTCAAAGTTCAGGTAGATTTGTCGTCCAGAAACTGCCAAAGACTGGACACAAGATGTTTTTGAGCTTTAGCAAATTGCAGCAGAGCATCTGTTGAGAATGAACTGATAGGAGAACTTGCAAAGGTACCTTTAGCCATTGTAATTTTTGGCTGATTGGGAACAAACATCATCCCTCCTCCCTTGTGACAAGGTCCTGATGGAGCACAACTCCATATCCTTGCATATGTCTCAAAAGACTGCCAAACATAGGAGATTTACCTCCCTGAAAATACAAAAAAACAATTAAAAATAACATAAGAAAGACTAAAAATGACAACACACATACTAAGAGACAAAATAGAAATTGCACAAGCATATGTCGATTACCTGTCCACTTTAATAGAATTATTAGTTATTAAAAATGCATTCTTTCCAAAAAGATCACACAGGGAAACAGAGGCAGATGCAACTAGAACAAGGAGCTATAGCAATAGCTGGACACAGAACAAGTCCAGGTTATTTCACCTTCCCTCAAAGTCCATAGGACAAGTTGCAAGTGTGAGGTGCTAAGTTAGAGCAATGTGCTGTGCTGGAATTCCAATTTCACAGCTGCTGTCAGACTGCCCTAACCTGAGTTCTGAAATCCACAGGTTTTAATCACTGCCTGTAACTGTGAATAAAAGTGCACTGCCATGATGAATTCCTTATAGCACAGCTGAATTTCCTGACCTTCACTTGTTGTAGGTTCTTGGCTGCTCCCAATGCCTTTCAAACTCTCTATGCTGCAAGTTCTGTGGCAGACTCTTTGGAAATTTTAGACTAAGTCCATGGGAAAAATGGGTTTTTCCCTCTGAGCATTTAATCACAAACATTGAGGACAGCCCTGCAGAGAAGGGCTCGGGAGTGCTGTAAATTCTTTGCTCAGAGGGTGGTGAGACAGTGGCTGCCCAGAGAAGCTGTGGATGCCCCATCCTTGCAGGTGTTGCAGGCCAGACTGGATGGGAGCCTGGCTAACCTGAGCTGGTGGGTGGCATGCTGGCTCATGGCAGAAGGGTTGGAATTAGATAATTCTTAAGGTCCCTTCCAACCCCAGCCAATCTATGAAAAATGCTTTAAAAAATAGTAAAATTGTGCTGCAGATATGCAAGTATGTAAGCAGAGAAACTTGCAGTGTGTGGTGTGTGCTTGTTATCTCACCTCATCATGTCAGCCACCTTTGACATGACATACTTCATGAGGGCTGATGATCTCATCACTCTCATCTCCTCCTCACTTCTGACATTTTCCATTATCCCTGTTCTCTCTTCCTCTGTCTGGCGTTGGCAGTTTTCACAGCTGTCTCTGTTCTCCTGAAACCAGGAGACAAGCACTTCTCTGTAAGTATATACAATCCCTGATGGGATTTGGAACAGGGAGATGTGGTGAAACTGATAATAGGACTGTGAACTTCATCAACAACTCTTTTTTTTTTTTTTTACCTGTACCAAGAACTGATAAGGAGAATTTACCACCCAGGAGCTCTGGCTTGCTGCAGCTGTGCACACTGACTGGTGCTACCTCCAGGCTCTCCCAGTCCTAAATATTCCAGATGTTTCATTAGCATATTTCCCCATCATTCACAATACAATTATGAGCTTCATTTGTCACTGGGAACCAAGCAAAGCCTAAAGTTGGAAATTTCAGTCACAAATGGGTTTGTGCTGGCTGAATACAAACTTCAGGCTGCTTTTCGATGTTTATTTTTAATGGATTCTGAATGCTCCCACTAATTCAGGAACTCAAGTGATTAAAACAAGAGAAGGAGGACTTATTTTGCTAAATGTAATTCCTGCTTAGGGGATTTACTGAGCCCCCCTTATAGCTGGAGGAGGCAAGGGGATTGGGAGCATTTAACTTCTTACAGTGTCAAACCACAGGCATTGCCTAAATGCCTGCAGGTTAATGCTCTGAGGGCAGATAACAAGGCTGGCCTGGGTCCCACCCCTAACTACTGACAGGGAGTTATATTTAGGGTTTAAATATATGAGATTTAGTCTTTACACACATCAAAATAGGCTGTTATATCTTAGACAAGCTTTTATCTTTATATGTGAGTCGCATGTAACTACAACTACAATCCAGGGTATAGTTTCTGGTTCTGTAATTGCATTACTCAGACTTAGGAAATACTTCCAGAAAACACCATATTCATGTTCTCAGGGGCTTGTAAAACAGCAGTACCAGCTGTAGATAGGCAGCAGTATAAAATCTCACAATAGGAGAATCTGTAATATTTTAAACTGGCTTCTAGCCATTTTGATAATTGCTAGTTGATAACTGAACTGCTGGAGATACTGTTCTGGATTTCTCTGAGCAAAAAGGGTATTATTTTTCTATAGTTTTTTTGCATCATAATTTCCCAGCATCCTAGATGAGACAAAACATCTCTCTCGTGCTTGTGGCTCTTGATTCCTTTTCAATCATTTTATACATTAAAGAAGTAGAAGAATACAGACACAGTTATTGCAAAAAGGACAGTCTAATCTTTGATTTCACTTTAATAGCTGAAATTAGTTTAAAAAATAAAATGCTGTGGAAAAATATTTTCTCTTTAAAGTGGTGAGGGACAGCTGTGCTTATTCATTACTCTTTGTGCCACATTTCCTGATTTCTTTCAATTTGTCTTTCACACTGGAATCCTCTTAGGCAGTATGTTGCTGTATTGGCTCTGACCTTCCCAATTCTGAACAACTTTTAAGAAGCTAATAGTCCTTTGTAGATGTGTTTCCTCACATCCATCCCCCATCAGGACCCCAGGGAGAAAAACATCAAGCTCTCAAAAGTTGTTTTGTTCTACTGTAGAGATGACAACTGCATTGCAAAGATTTCCTGTTGAGCTCTGAATGTTGCCATAAAATTCAGAAATTCCATTACATCCATCTAGTCCTGATGGTTTTATTCCACTTGCTGCCAACTTTAGGTCGTTTTTACAAAATGAGCAATTGAGAAAGGAGATACAAGTTTTGAGTTTGGAATTCATCCATAGAAGAAGCAAGCCAGCAAAGGAAGAAAGATGAATCCAATGCAGCAAACACTGAAGTGGCATTGTTAAAAAAAAAAAAAAACCAACAAACCAAGAAAGTCCTTCTGGTTGAATATATGTTTGTTTTAAATGTCCATATTTCTTTTCACTGAAATATAATAAGGACTTGTTTAGCATGACTACAATTTTAATAAATATTTGATGTACAGAGATTTTTCAGGAAGGATACAGCACATATTAGGTTTATACCATCTCCAGCTTTTGGTAACTGTCTTCCATGGAAAATATCTTGAGATCTCAGTTCCAAATGTTCAGTTACTGATTTCTTTCTGAGCTATATATTTTTCTGTCACCTCTGTAACAGGATAACTTGGACTTAGGAAAACATCCCATTTGATTCAAAGCTAACTACTTTCATAATTTTGCATTGCATTGATAGTCACTTTAGCTCTGGGTCAAAACCCCAATATTTTCGTTGTGATTTTTCCAGTCAGACAATGAGCCAAAGACTCACAAGCCAGAGCAGGCAGATGCAGTCTGGACAGGAACATTTACAAGGATATTGTCATAGCATTTACACTGGTGCTGGTGCCAAATGAACAGAAGATCCAGCAGTTCTCCTGATAAATCCATGTTTCAACACTGCTTTATTCAGAACATCTTGTAAGGTGATCACTATTCCAGACCGCTCTTGTATGTTTTTCTAGATAATGATATTAAATCAATATATAAACATGGTAGGAGAAATGTCAACACTGTACTGTAGCTCCTGCAGCAGGATATGTGTCCCTGAGAGGCCACAGCTGAGATTTATTGGTCCACAGTGTAACTCCAACTCAGCAGTTTCAACAGAGAATGTTTCCCATCCCCCTATCCAAAGAGAACCTATTGTTTCTAGATATGATATTCTGTATAAGAAACAGAATAGGGGCAATAGACATCAGGGCAAACATCCTGGTAGTCACAAAGTGAAACAGAAATATCTCATTTTAGTTCTGTAACAGCATTTCTGACTCAGTGAACATCTAATTCTCAGAGGATGAATTTCAAGTGTTGATAGATTTATTGCAAAGTAAAATTAAGGATCAAAAACCAGCCTTCATTGCTATTTTATAGATTATCTCCTAGGAGGATTTATAGAAATCATACTTGAAGCAGACGGCAAGTGATTATCTGGAGTTCAACTACTGCATTCAACAGAGCCCTCCTGTGATAGCAGGGGCTCTGCTGCCTTTTGGGCTGCACTACAGAGACCAGAAAAGTAGCAACAAAATAAAAAAGAGGACATCCAGCAGAGAATCCTAAGGACACTGAAGGAAAATTCATGAAATGCTCTCAGCACAACATCACACCTGCCCTGAAGTGTGAACCCAGGAGAAGAAAGGTAGCAGTTTCCCAAAATAAAACTTTCCCCTCCAGATCAGTTGAGATCCTTTCTCCAGGCTGCTGAAATCCCTGCCTGTGGGAGTATTCAGCACCATCTACTCCCAGGGCACAAGTGAAGTGCTGACACGTTGATGTGAACAGCAGAATGGTTTTTGGGGATGTATCTCATGAGGAAGGTGGAGGGAGCAAATCAGTGTCTCCCTCTGAGCTTGGTTTTCTCCAAGCTGAAAGGTCAGAGAATCAGCAAAGGTGTTCCTCTGACTTAAGAGCAGCACCAGAGCACTTCACAAGCAGAATAATACAAATTCCACAAAAATTATGTGTGTGTATATATATATATGTCAGACAGGATATTCCCTGCAAGATACAAGTGATGTACAAAACAAAGAAAGGCTTTTTCTACCTGTAATATATGAGGCCAGCTAAGGTGAGCACAAAACATATCCTAACCTCAAAATCTAGGAATTACTAAGAATTGCTATATCCCATGGTATCACACAGCCCAGAAATTTAAAGCCATTTTCTCAATGGTACAAAAAAAACCTTGGGAAGAAAGTCCTTCTTGTGGCTCCCACAATATTTGTAACAATTTGAACTGTCAGCTGTAATTTGCTGATCTGGTGATATCTGTAATACTCCTCATTAGAGTTAAAGGGCTAACTTGATATAGTCTAAACAAGCCATGCTGAGTAATAGGAGCTCTAAATTAGGCAGCTACAAGATAAACAAAAGACCATCTTTTGTTCTTGATCCTTCTCTTGTGCACAGAAAACCAATCGTGCCCAGAGCTTTGGGTTCATAAATTAACCAGCAAAATTCAGATTGAAATTTCAAATTTACTCAAATGCAACACTTAATGCATTCATTGTCTGTGTCTGTTTTCTCCATTTACTCTTAAAGAGCTCACATTTGCACAGAACAAAATGCCTTGTTTTAATTAACAATTGATTTCCAGCTATCTTTGTGTGTGGAACATGCATATTTTTACATTTGCAAGCAGATCTTTAAGTGAGCTTCTAGAAACTCACAGCCTTTGGTAATGTAAGGATATTTACAGAGTGCAAAAAACTATGTAAAGCCTTTATATGGAAATAATGCACAGTTATACAATATGGTCACAGACAATAGAGAAATAAAAGGTCAGCATTTAAGAAAAACACCAACACAAAAAAATAGAAAATAGAAACAGCCTCAGCAGGTATATGGGAAGGTATTCCTCTACTATTCAGGGAACAGAAGCATGAAAAAGAGAGGGTTTTCTCCGAACACTTTCAGGATAACATGGTAATATTTGAAAGAAGATGGTCTTTCATCTACTGAGATAAAAGTTCTCAGTCTACCATAGCCAAACTCTGTCCAACCACTGGCACTGTTACTGACCAAAAAACTTATTCTATTAATGAAATGAGGCAAAATGTGTGTAAAAACTCAAGTGTAGCTGGTGAGTGGACAGTGCAATTCAGAAAGGAGTGTGTGAAAGCTGTTCCAAGCTGTTCTTTCCACTTCACTGACCAGGAATCAGCTGTTTTTCGTCTGCCAATGACTCCACAGGCACTTCAAGTTAAGGTGTGAACAGGAGGGGGAAAAAAAATCCTGATCTTGCTGCGGACAGTCTTAGTTCAGCTTTTAGACCAAGCAGAGCTTGGCAGGGTTTCAAGCAAGGCCACCTTGTGACCCAGGTGACACCCTCTGTCCCTCCCTCCCTCCCTTCCAGGGAAGCACCGGGATTTTCCGATCCTACTGGGCAGTGACACAATTACAGGTAATCCTTCCTCCCCCTGCCCAGGCAGTGCCTCCACAGTGCCAGAACCACAGGTTGCCTCTCTCTTGGAAATCCTCCTTCCCTCCTCTTTGCCAGGTGCTCTCTGGCACTGATCTCTTGGGACAGACACACGTTGCTCGCTTCTCTTTTCATCTCCTGAGAACCTCCCCATAGGAAGGAGGGATTCGACTCACTCTCTTCATGAATATGCAACTCTAATTAGCTAATGAGCATGTTTCTTGGAGTCTGAGATCCTGGCAGTAGCTCTGGTGTGTGATCCTACCTCAGTAACTCCCCTGTAGCAAACTTGGAGTTGATGCACATGTCACTGGGCCTCTCACTGCTATCACCATCTGCGGCAGCTCCTTTTATTCCTCAATTATGCTTGTGCTATCTGAGCTGAAAAAAAAACTTCCAGTCCTTGCCAGTCTAAGCATATGCCTGTGTATTTATTCAAGTAATTTTTAACGATCTGAGTTGACAATGCCATCTTTCATATCATTTCACTGCAGTTTCATTAATATGAAGTGTCTCACGCTTAATGGGAAGGAGTGAAGTTGGGATAAAACTTCCTTATTTACAAGATTTTCAGAGCGAAATGAAGCAGCAGAGTGTTTCAGTGAATACAAAATCCAGAGTACTGGCTGATAGACTGATTTCAGTCAGTCATAACACTGCCATTAGAGAAGCTATCTAAGGCCATTCTCTGTTCCTAAATACAAAAAGAGACAGGATAGTGAATTACTGCAGCACTACAACAGCAAAACGAACTTTCTTTCCGTGTGCTGGCTCAGTTGCTCTCCTCAGTGAGCAAAAAGCAAATGTATACATATGAAAACATATTTTATATATACAAAAACATATATAAACATATTTCATACAAATATTTATGTTTGAAGTTCCACAATTTCTCCTCTACACCTCACCCACCCCAGGTTTCAGAAACACCCAACCCCTCTCCAGGTGTTTGTCAGCCACATCCTGGGCTAGTCCTTGGTACAATGAGACGTGAGTGAGCTGCTGCACCCCTTTCCCTCAGCGACAAGCCTGCTAATTCTCTGATAAAAGCACATTTATTGAGGCTGCCTTCAAGCCATTCAGAAGATGGTTAACTCATCCCTGCTCTTTCATTTGAGCAAGATCGATTTTGATGTTCAAGAACAGTCTGTGGTAAATGAATGTGATCTTGTAGAAGGAGACACCAGCAGAGTACAGGACTGCACTGCACAATTGAGACAGATTTATTTGTTTTGTGGAACCTCTGAGGAGAAATATTTCTGACAATAGCTGTCGTGCTATTGTCAGGCCACTTAACCTCTGCAGCGTTAGGTTACTGTGCCCTGGGGTGCAGGGGAGATTCAGTTTGGCTTTAACTACACAGGACAGACTGTGTAGCTAGATTTGACATCCCAGCTGAAGAAGCACAATTAACTGGAGCAACTGTACCTCCACGGGGTTTTGTATCTGTCAGAACCCAGTTTTGAAATACAAGTAGCACCATTTACATCCCAAGAAAGTAATCGCAATGGAAACTTCCTGGAAAATATAACTGATGATTTAGCAATTGTTTTGCATATGAAACCTTAATTAAGATGTTTTGAGGATTAAGAATGTCTCCATAAGAGCCATTTGCTGTTACCAGCTGCTTTTACTACTTGGTCACGGATATCATGTTGTAGATACCCACAGAGTTTTTATTAAACAAAATTGCTACACTTCCAGCCAAACTAAGCTGCTGTAAAAAGTGTGGACTCACCACCTTTTTAATTACACTGCAGACATCCTCAAACTGATAGCTAACAACTGAATTTTGGGATACTGTTGAATTACAGAAACAAAACCAGAGAACTTGCTTCCCTAGTGAGTAACCTGCCAACCTAAGCACAAGTGGACCACAAAACACTGCACTTTATAAACATTGTACACTCTTAAAGCGCACATTTTAAAAGTGTGTATGAAGTGAGTGAATAAGTACATCATTTTCTTGATTTTTCTTCAATAGATATTTTTTACCATATAAGTATGCAAAAATAAATAAATTAGGTAAAAAATTTCTATAGGAGAGGGTAAATGCCTATTCAAGCAGAACAGTACAGAGAATATCCAGTATCAGTGATGTGCTGGCTATCAGAAATAGAGATGTTGCTTTCAGCTCCTTGTAGAGCAGGCCAGGTGCTAATTGCTGTCATTGATATGAAAATGAAATTAAATCCACCAAAGCAAAAAAGAGTATGGAGTACTTGCAAATGTAGGCAAAAGAGCAGATTTATACAAATGTAACTGATGTGGCCCATTATGCAAAAAAAATTATCTTAAAACAGTAAAGATAGATAACCAGGCCAGATGGGACTCTGAGCAACCTGATCTAGTAGAAGGTGTCCCTGTCCATGGCAGGGAACTGGAAATAGATGGTCTTTAAGATCCCTTCCAATTCAAATCAGTCTATGATTTTTTGCTTAGAACAAACTTTTAGTTGTCCAAGGCAGCTGAACTTATGATTAAGTCTCAAAGTAATTATCTACTAATGCACCTACTTTTTTTTTTTTTCATTTTCATGTCTGTAATTACAATGTATTTGCAATAATAGAGTAGAAAAATCCATTCTCCACACTAACAGTGCACGTCAGAGAATTAGGAACATCTTTTAAGAGCACAATCATAATACCTCAATTTTAAGAATTTCTCCCTGAAGGTTTCCAAACTGTGTAAATGAAGGGACAGTAGCATAATCCTCTCTAAATAGGTTTAAATGATGCTGCTAATGCTGCTTTTATATGATGCTGTTAATGTTGCATTTGCAGCATTTGCAGCATTAACGTACTTTGGAACATCAGATGAGATCATTGTGAAGCTGAAAGTGCATGCTGAGGCCGTGTCTAGGTCAGGGACATGAAGTTATTTTGCAGCCACACTGTTATTCAAATTCCTCATCTGCCATTGCCACTGTCTGATAAGTGACAATTTACTCTTTTCAGGGAATAAAAATATGGGGGTAAATATACTCTACTACACAGGTTAAAAATAGGGTTTTATTCTGGAGGTAAGTACACTCAGGCTCTGAACCCTTTGTTGCAGAGAACACACAGCACAAGAGAATCAGAATGAATTTTGGGTCAAGGATACAGCATAAAGACCCTTTATGACCAAAGTGCTAAAAGAGTTCTACTTTGAGACCATTCACTGTAGAAAGGACTCACATCTTAAGGTTGTGGCAAAAAATTACATAATAAATTCAAGGGTATCAAGAATTTATACTA
Source organism: Melospiza georgiana (assembly GCF_028018845.1). Lineage (NCBI taxonomy): Eukaryota > Metazoa > Chordata > Aves > Passeriformes > Passerellidae > Melospiza > Melospiza georgiana. The sequence continues at coordinate 6,964,852 of NC_080439.1, read as the reverse complement.
TGGTGGGAATCAAATGTTTGTATTACAGGAAGGGCTAAATTTATCCTGGCAGCATTTAGAACCATGGCTGGAGAAAAGTCATTTTTTCAGAAAATAAGTCTTAAAAGTATTTTTCAATCATAAACTATCCTGATCTGCTGTTTTCAAACCTGCGATCCAGTATGATATGTTTTCCTTATTTAATATGTACGGGTCTAATCACAGATGATGAGAAAGTAACATCAATCTGCTTCAAAAAACCCAATCACAAACTTCCAGCTACCCTTTGATACTTTTTTGTTCCATTAATTCTCTGCCTCATCATCTTTCTATCCTTTTACATGGTAGAATCACATCTATTGTTATGTTTGGATTAAATCTATTTTAGCTTTTCATGTTTATAAAAGCTTTCATTGTTTGTAATAGCCTTTGAGCAAGGTGTTTAACAAGCAAGCAAAGAAAAACAAAAATCCTAAACAGAATTAAATCTTGTATGGCTATACACAAACCATGAAAGAATCTGTATGAAAACATTAAACTGAGGACATGAATTTTGATCACATAATGTTTACCAAATATTTATAGAACTCAAATCCTGAGATTTTCATCCTAATCTTCAATAAGAGTTAATAGTGGTGACAATGCATTATGAACTGTCTTCTGAGCCCAAGCTGTCATCCTTCATAAACAAAACCAGAACAATCAAAATAAGTAATTTAAGAACTAATACTATTTTTAAATGGTTCTGAGATTAGGTACCTAGCAAAAGACATATTCCAATTCACTTATTTAAATACATACCTCATTTTTCAAAACAATATGCAGAATTTTATAACAGGTCATCTCATCAGTGACCCTCATTCAACATAACTCCACCTTTCCTAAACAACACCTTCCTTAAGGACTTCCAAAATAAGAGTAAAACCTTGACTATGAAAATAAGCAATTTGGACTCTTAATCTAGTAATGTAAAACAAGAGGAAACAACAGGCAACTGTTGTGCCCCTCCAACAGTTTTGATAAAAATTTCTGTTATATTCTTTAGAGGAGTACCAGTTAACTTCTGTGCAGAAAACCACAGTTTCAGGACTTGAAAATTATCTTAAAACTCTCACAGAACTGTATCTGTAGGATATGATCAGATTATTATGCATTCAGATTTTTTTCAAGCTCTGTCAGAGATTTTTTTCTTTTAAATTTTGTTTATTCCTTTGCCTGTCTTTTTCTCATTCTAAATGTCTGATAAGTGTCTGCCCAATCTAGAAAAAGTCTGCACTAACAAAAATATGGGGCTAATGGGACTTAATTCATTTTCTGGCTACACAGGTTTACAACTGTGAAGTGCAGGATTTAATAACGATATCTGGAACAAGAACAACAACTGGAAAAAATGCATATTTCTTCTATGTTCCAGGCTGGCAGAGTGCAGATTATACTATTTAAACATCAAAACCTGCATAACTTTGTTTTAAATATATCTTGCATCATATTCCAGACACACTTGTACTTCCAGACACACTACTTTACACATAAAGTGTAAAATAAACAGCTACCTTTTAAAACCTTGCCTGTTCCAGTTAACTTGGAACAATGTTTTATATTCTGCATTTCCTACAAAGATGTCCTGTATTCATGCTCACTGATGAGCTGCTGATTTTTTTCTACATAAAATACCACCACTTCTCAGTTTATTTCATTGCTTTTCCTAAACAGACTGCAGAGTTAGTCTGAGTTCTCTGAATGTTTCATGAAACAAAACCATAAAAATTCTGTTGCAGGAGGTGAGGAACCCCTACCACTTCAAAGAACAATACATCATGTGCTGGGAGGAAATGAGGGAGTAAAATCCATCATTTACACATCATGTGTGCAGTAAACATTTAAACAACAGACAGCACTTTAGCCACAATAGTTTATTTTGAAAGTGACCTGATCTCCTGGAATTTCACTGGAACTGGTACCAGAGGAATCTCTTATTCTAATTCAGCACATGCATCATCATGTCAATATAGCAAATAATAGCAAGTAATTCTGTTGCTATGTGTATGTTATGACTGGGATCATGATAGTGAAGTCAACATAAAAGGAACTCAAATTATGGGAGAGAAAATACCTCAGTATTAATTCTCTGCTGAAGACTACCAAACAAATTTAAAATTTCCAGTTGTTAAACCCAGTGATTTCACAAAGTTCCTTGACACAGACTAAGCAGAGATGAAAGGAACCCTGCAGCTATTCCCTCAGATTTTGAAGTCATATACCATTGTGCAGTCAAAGGACTCATCTCTTTGGTAAAGCAATTCCAAATTATTAAGTCAATCAAATAAGTGCTAAAAAATAGTTTCTACATATTCACAACGGTCTTATTAAAAGATGACAATTGCAAAGAAAGAAAAGACTGCAAAGCATCTCATCCAAGCCTTCTATCACAAGGAGATTGATTATATAACTCTTTCATAAAAGGAGCAGAACCTTAAACAACCTCTAAATATTAGTTCTGTCCCAGACCTCTTTCTTCTCACCAACCGTGCCCTATGTTTCCAGCTGGATTTACTATTTACAGTAAAAACAATCATTATTCCAATACTACAGTGTTGTTAACTTGTTATCTCAAACTGTGCACTCCCTATTATACCCCAAATAAAAATCTTTGACTTAAGAGAGGAAAAAACCTTATTTCACATCCTACTCCTCCTCCTCTTAGCCTGCAGGAATCATACTAGCTTATAGAAAATGAGTTGGATTTGACAGAATTGTTTATTAATTTCCAGTCATAATTTGTGTTCAGATGTATTGAGTCAAGTGACTTTGCAAGTTCTTGAGAGCAAAAATGGGTCTTGCAGAGGTTCCACCAGAGATGTTTGGAAGCTGTCCCACTTGGCTTTGGGGATGAAGCTATAGCTTCAGACTGAGACAGCTCCTCAAGGGAGCGCGCGTGATGCAACAGCTACTGAGAGTCAATAAACAGAAACCCTTCCAGTGCCATTTCCATGCAAATGCTTCTCAAACTGGAACTCAGTTTAACCACACTATTGACATTTAAGTGGGCATAAGACACAGCCCAGAGAGGGGAAATGTGAATATTTATGCTGATTGCCTTTTATAAGCTTATGTCCCTTTCTTTGCCATTTTTCCTGAATGCAGTAAAGTCTTCCCATTTTAACTCTGAAATCTGTTATTCCACCAACATAAGAATGAAAATATGGGGAAAGAGATGAAAGAGGAGTAGAACACTGTGAACTCAGCCAATATGGATTTAGCTGCTTTACTATAGATTACTTTTTGGGCAAGTCTTCCTATAGCTGCTTCCTTGTCTGTAACCAACTCTCTCTGTGTTTCATCATATTCTTGTAAGAATGAGCTACTGAAAGTCACGAGTCAAAAGAGTTTGGATAATCACAGAGAACTTGATAAGAGGTTCCAAATGATGCAAATACAATATCAAAATAGAAGCTCAGGTTCTGAAATCTAGTCTGAACCCTGACAATGCTGCTTCCAGTTCAAGACTGAGAGCTTGTTCAGTTTTCCTCACCATGGCCAAACAGGCACTGCCTAAAGGAATTGTGTTTCCATTTATCTTAGATATATACTTGACTTTATTAAGCTCATAATAAAAAAAATACCATAAGATTTGATGAAAACAGAATTTTCTGTTTAAATATCAATCTTGTATTTGTCCATAGAACTGCCTCACCATATGTTTCTTCATTATTTTTAATTATATAAAAAATGCAAGCAAAACCTCACTAGAAAAAAGTAGCAAAGTATAGATGAGAAGAAAGACATATGCAGAAAACATGAACATAAAAGCCTGAGAAGGGAAAATTTGAAGTCATAAACAGATCCTATGTAAATCAAGAGCTCACAGTTGTATTGTGGAGCCTGGAACTCCCATGGTACCTTTGCATAGCTCTGTGTGCTCATTTTGAGAGGTAAAAAACCTTAGCGCTGCACGATTTAAGAAAAAATAAAGCCAAGTTTTTCCCTTCATTTTTATTTTTAAGTTGCACAAAACAGGAAGATTTGTGGAGCATAAAGCCATTTGGAATAGGCTGCTTAGCTGGTGCTCTAATACATCAGCTGCTGGGGGATCTGGAGGGCAGCCAAGGCTCCCAGATCCAGCACGTTCTGCAGCTCTCCCTGCTCCTTCTCCCAGCACAGGAGAACAACAGCTCCTCAAACTCCAAGTTCTCACTAATGCATCTTTCACAAAGCTTCCTTTAAAAAGGCCCTTCCAACCTATTAAAGATATTTAAAGTGCAGATTGGTGCTTCAAGATGTCCTGAACTGGTGGGGTTTGGTTTTGTTTTGTTTTCAGACATTTCAATTCAACAGCCCAGTGGGAAAGGTCAGGAGATCTGGCCATATTTTTGGCATTACATTTATAAATGCTATTCTGTTTCTCCTCAGCTAGAAAGGGAGATGCCCATGAAAGCAGTAATCCTGCCACACCTGTACCAGCACTGCCTGAAGATGACTCTTTTATCTATCAAATTTATTTATAAGGAAAGCTGTCTTAAAACTTCTGTTTTACAGAAGCCTAAATTTAAACATGCCCATGCTGAGATGATTTCTGTGAACAGGGATGCATTGTAGTGTGTCAGTTAAAGCTGAAACAGCTTGGTAGGATCCTTGAAAAATAAATTACACTGACACAGGTCTGTGTAATGAAGGAATACTTTCTTCATGTATGCATGTTTAAAAAAATGAAAATCTGATCATTTCTTTCTGCTCACTTTCTCACAAGAACAGATGCTATAAATATTCCTGAAAAGTGATTTTAGGACTCAAGTACCTTAAATATTTGTCAAAAGCAAACTTAAAATTATGAAATGGTTTTAGATAAAATCCTTTTATTGCATAGATGACAACAAAGAATTTCTGCAATTAATCATTATAGTTTAAATACTGTTGTCAAAATGTTAAACATTTACACAGCACTGACTGACTGTTGGTTTTTGATATGCAAGAACAAATTTGCAAATCACTGTAATGAAGAAAATAATTACAGAATTATAGAGTCTTGCAATAAATAGTAATGTTTCAAGTGTGAACATGTGTTCATTCTGATCTGTCCATCAGGACCTCAAGGTGATCTGTTGGTCCCAAGTACTTTAAGCTTTATCCTGGATGAGCATGGTTACAAAGCTATATGCATCACTTGTTTTAAAAAATCAACTTTATGCTGCACTAAAAATTTACATTAAGATGCTCTTACAGTAATTTAATTAAATACTCATTACTAAGTACCACATCTAAATAGTGTGACTTGTACAAAATTGAATTTGGAACTATTTAGAAACAGCAGTAGAATAAAAGTATTTCCTTACAAAATCCTGCTAAATCAGCGTTCTCCTATGGAAATGTCTATTACTACTCATTATCTGATCCCAAAGGAAAAGCTTACAGAAATTGTTATTAAGTTTTGAACCCAATGCTGTTATAAGTATTTAGCATCAGGGGAATACTCTGAACTCTATTACTTATTTTACTATGGAGATATTACCTAAAGGAAATGCTGCATTTTTTAATGTATCAAATAACAAAACATTGACATCTTTCTCAGTTTCTCTTAAGGAGTATGTTCCATTAAAACATATAATACATTTTTTTCTTCATCAATTTACATTTGTTATAATTTGCACATGGGTTGTCATGTTCTACATCACAATTGTTTCCATTTCTATATTGCAAATCAATAGGGAATAATGAAATTTATTTACTAAATTGTTAAACTGTGGTTTACATGAGAAAGTAACTGACCTTGCAAACCTCCACGACCAACAAACTCTTTGTTTTGGAGTTCTGACATGTCTAAAATGAGTTGTTACAGAATTACAAGGTTTGAGCAATAAACTGCTGTGCCAGGTAAATTCATATAGCATTTTGGCTTGCTAAGAAACAACACTTAATATCAAAAGAGGCTAAGTAAATAGCACCTTAAAAATAATTCTTTAATGGTTATTGAAATAAATGTGCTGGAGATTTTAATTTCAGCTGCAGTTGACAACAGTAACAAGGTCATCCTGACCACAGAAAAACTGGTTTTATTTCTCTCCAATTCTTTGGCCTAACGGCTTCATAGGCAAGAATTGGGTACACAGTGGTCACTGCAGGAAAGAGAGAGCAACATTTTCAAGGTTACCTGCCTTACATAGGACAACAGTTTAATTTCTAGTCAACAGAATAAAAAGCTGCATTTCCAGTGAATTGTTCCCCTGTATACCTCTCCAGCAGAATCTGACAATTTAAACTATTCCACTGCATTGGCTTTCTCTTTGGCGTCCAGGAAATTGTTACCAAGTTCTAGTTTCAAAATGTTTCACACAGCATGGGCTAAACAGCCAGAAATGTCAACCTGACTTTCACACAGGAAAGTTTTTTAGGAAAGTTAAAGATCTAACTTTTAGGAAAGGCAAAGTTCTAACTTTTTTTAAAAAAAGTAGCATCAAACCACTTGCTTTGCCCAGCAAATAAACTAAGTCTGCTCATTAAAAACAACACAGAGGTATCCTTTGGGTTGCTTTTCTCCATTGTAGCATGGCCACTTTATACTGGTGAGACAGATTTTACATTTGGTGTCAGCCACTCCCAGGGCTTTGCAGTTACGTGTGCGGAGGATGAACAGCAGGCACTAATACGAGTATCATGACTCTTTTCAGGCAGTAGGTGAAACCTTGAAGAAAAAGTGGCTCTGTCTTCAAAAAAGTGACCTGACCTTTGCTTTGGTGGGTTTTTACTCTGCAAGAAATAAAAAGCACTGCATGCTTTCCAATGCATCCTTCCTAGCTGATAAACGATTTTGTTCTAGCACTCAGCACAAAAGGACTACATTTGATAAAGACCAATAGCATGCTATTAGTGCTAGCTAATGATAGCTCATGTGTCATACTGGAAACAAGCTTCATAGACCTGGAATATGTCATGTGAATCATGAACAAACATGTAATTGGCCCAGAACCTTTGATATGCTTACCAATTAAATGTAATTCTCATTGAATTTAATATATTTAATTTTACAATGACTTTGCAGTTCTTTGGATATCAAAGGCATCACAAGTCCAGCATGCTTATCATTTATGACACTTCTGCTCTGAGAATTTCTTACAGCATGCAAAGAACTCTCTGTAGGGTATCTGTGATGTGTTGCACAAGCAAGCTAATCTAATATTGACCTGACCAGTAATAAAACCTGTTTAGAACCTGCAATAGTACGTAATGGTTTTACCTGCAATTAATGAAATGTTCCTGAAACCATTTGTAGTTTGGTATAAGCAATAGTGGGGGTTTACCTGACACAGAATATATTGCTAGTGAAGATAACTCTTGTATATGATGTCTTAGCAAAGAACCCCTTCTGTTAATAGACTTTTAAGGATTTAAATATACTTAAGTCCAGTGTAAAATACTTCTTTTATGGAGCCAGATCCTGCAGTCTTTGCACAGCTAAAACTTCCATGGAAATCAATGGGAGCTTTTAAAGTGTAATAATAAGGACCTGCCCAGGGTCACTGGCATAATGCAGCTCTGCTGTGATGCTTTATGTGTAAGCTCCCACCTTCTCTGTCACTTGCAAGAGGCAGAGACCAAAATAAGACCAAAGATCAAGATACAGAAACCCATGTGAACCCAAGATGATAAAGACCCTTATTAAATAAAAAGAATGGCATCAAACAGCATGGCACATAATATTGGTGCACTTTTTATTTGGCTAATTTATATTAAAAAATGTTAAAATATCTTAACCTTGTCCAGAATGTTTATAATGTGTTAAGAGAAGTTTAAGAAAAGTGTAGCTTAAAAAAAAATCCTTACAGTAAGTTCTACAACAATGATCATTTTAGGGAGAGCTGTAGCAATGCCTACGATGGCAGAATTTGGCTCCGTATGTTCTGTTAGCAAAAACCCAGACTGTTTATACGATGTGAATTGCTTTTTAAAATGTTACTAGAGCTATAAACTCTGTGGGTCCAGATTATACATTCAAATTTCAGGGAGAGTTTGCCTCAGTGAACAACAAGGAACTGTGCTTTATTTGAAAACTCCACTTGACGCTATTTTTAAGAAAAACACAGAAAAAAACCACAAAGCGGTATTTTGGGTACAAACTTGGATAACTAAAATTAAATCAACGGGCTGATCCTCCAACCCCTGCTGCTCTGGGGATCCTATCCTGCAGAAGGTTGGCATGGGAGAACTTCCAGCAGGCCTTGGCCCAGCAGGAAAGTGCCGGATTCCTGTTGACTTCATTGAGGCAACTCGAACGAGCCACCAGACCACGGCTAGACCCCAACTGCCTCCTTAACCATTGGGTTGATGGACCACTTGTTACATTATTATTTTTGTTTTCACTATTTTTAACCAGTGTGTGTGTGTGTGTTCTGCTTCCAACCGAGCTTCGCTTCCAGGCGCAGGCGCGGCCGGGTCCCGCGGGCCGGGTCGGGAGCGCGCGTGAGGGCGGCCGGAGCCCGCTGCTGACCTGGCGCCGTTGTTGGTTTCGCTGTTGTAGGGCAAAGGCGCTAGGGCGGCCGATAAGGCTGTGGCCATGGTGATGAAGGAGATTCCGAGAGAGGAGTCTGCAGAAGAAAAGCCCCTCCTTACTGTGGCATCCCAGGTGGGCAGAGCGCGGGGCTCTGAGGGGGCCGCGGGCGCCGCGCGAGTCCCCGGCCCCGCTGGGTGACCCATCCCGCTGCTTCACTGAGGGGGGAAAATAGCTTGGGGTGAATATTGGGGGTGTAGATGGTTTGACGTGAAAATTTAAACAAAAATGCATTTTTTCTCCCCAGTTCAGTTACCAGAAAGTTGTTTAAAGCCAGTTTAAAATCTCGGTTCTAATTCATGCCATCAATTGTCACGCCATAAATACTCATTTGCAATTCATATATAAAATATTCCCATTCCATGCATATGTAAAATAAGAAACAACCCGTTCACAGTAGTGTCATTTCCAATATCTCGGATCCCATTCCTAAGCTCTCACTGGGGTTCTGCTCCTGGTCTGGATCAGAATATGTGACTTGGCACATCTCATTGCTTTCATTTCTACACCTCCAGTCAAAGGAAGGACGTACGTCCCCACACTAAACCTTACACCTACCTTGGAGTAGCCACCAAGCATTTGGTGGTTCCATTAGTTCCTTAAAGACAGTGACTGAACCCTGCTGTAAACCACAGCACTCTTTTTATGAGAGTGGGTTTTATTCCCTCATGTTGCTGACATGAATTTGTTCCCCAGGCAAGTGCATTTAGTTTACTGCCGATATTTACTGCACATAAATGCTCCCAGCTCATCAGGAATGGAAATTGCTGGAAGCTGGTTTTACATGAGAGCCTTAAACTAAATCCACAGTCTTGTTTTATTCCTCTCATGATTTAGGATAACAGCTACTGTACTTTAGAAAGTTCTAAGATACACACACACCAGCACGTACTTCTCCAGCAGAGCATCGCAGATATGCTGCACTAATACACATTCTAGAAATATCATCTACTAATTTGGAAACCAGGTCTGGCACCTCCTCCTCCAGGCCCTGTTGAACACCAAGTTTTGTTCATGGTGAACTCCAATGTCTGTGAAGAAATTGCACAGAGGAAAAAGATGCTCTGTTTAAGGCATCATTTATAATTTTCCATTAAGTGATTAATGAGCAATTAAAAACACACATAAAATGCCCCCCCCTCTAAACCTTCACTGCACTCCAAAAAAGATTGATGTGCAAAAATCTTCCATTGGCTTCAACAGGGCCAGGAGTTCAGCCTGGGTTCATTAAATGTTTAACACACCATTTGTAGTGGCTGTCTGTCAGTCTCCTCAGCAATAGTCTATGATAAATTTATGAGTAAAATGCTTGTGTCTGTTAGTCAGTGTAATTTCTTCCACTAAACACAAATACCTACTTCCCTGCTATGCACCAAAGGGGTGCAGAAGCCAAAAGGAAGCAGAATCAAGTGAAAAAGTGAGTATTTTCCATGGCCATCTCTGCATCATGTGTGTGTGATGTGCAGCTGTACGACCACGTTGCATCCATCGTTTGTCCCTGACTGTGGCTGAAGTGTTGGTTTGAGATGCTGTCCCTGCAGTGTGTCCGTGTGAGCCTCCATCCCCACCATCCGTGCAGGAACACGCTCTGCTGTGCCAGCCATCCCCATCCCAGTGTCTGTCTCTGCTCCCTACATGGTGAAACACGTGGATATCATTGCTGCTCATGGGGTGGAGCCAGTTCCAGATTCACTGCAAACTTCCCAAGCCAGATGGGTCAGGAGAACAAAGCCTGGTCTTTCCAAAGGTCCCAACACCACCAAACCCAGAGTGGGCAGGTCCACATCTTAAGAGTCATTTAATGCATTAGGTGTCCATGCTGCTCCAACCTTACAGCTACCTAAGAAAAACCTGAAATGAAAGGATCAAGCCCAGACAGAATACTGGCTTTTCCAAGAGAAAAAACAAGTGAAATCCCTCATTTCCAAAGTCCTTGATGAAAGAATGATTAATCATGTCTGACTGTGGAGACAGACTCCACAGGAAGCATAATTGGAATCTGATACACAAAGATGAGTCTCTAAAACTGCTTTTTTGATAATGTACATACGCCCCTGAATTTGTAATTCAAAATACATATCTTTGCTCTTTTCCTCTGGAAAGTGATAAAAACACATCCAGCACAGAACAAGACAGATAAATAGCCCCATTTTATTGTAATGCTCCCAGCAAACCCCCAGCTTTTAAAATATGACACCTACTTTTTGAATAAGTGCTGTGGATTAAATTTAAATTATGTTTCCAATTCACAGATTATTTTATACCATCAGATATGGTTTTATAGCATCAAAACTGAAGGCAAATCTTCAAATAACATGAACCAAAAATGTACTGCAGACTCCTGTGGGGCTGTGGCAGTATATGGCAACTGGGAACCTCAATCACCATTCCAGCAGTAATGAGTGTACTACAGTAGGCAGAGGAGTATTGCTGGTAATTGAATGGACCTCTCAGTATCTATTTTTTGTAATCCTGTCTCCCTGTCTCAATTACCTTCTATAAAAGTCACTTTCTTCACACTTACTGGTGTGAAAAAGGATTCAGTAGTTGCCAAATTTAATACTTTAAGCATCAAGAGAGCGATCTTTCAGTTCTAATGGGATTTTGTAGAATATAACTCTATCCGTGTTGCTGTCTCCCTTTATCTCTTAAAAGATAATTCATGAGACTGGGACAAATGAAAAAAAGGTATTTTTTTCATATGAATTGAACCTAAATAACGTGCAAGAAAGCTTGCTGAAGGTTCAAAGATTACCTGAATATTAAGCTATGAACCAATTACTTCTACCAGAAGTAGAGAAATAAATTAGAAAAATTATGCATAAATTTGGTTTAAATTGCAAAATAAAACTTTTGTTTTAACCTCTTCATAGCTACTTTGCATTTGTCAGGAGAAAAAAAATCTTACTTCAGAATTACTTCCTAATGAGAAATTTAAACCTAAATATGCCCTGAAGTCAAAGTTTAATTGTGCAGTCAGCTATGAAATTCCCAATTTACTACAGGTCAGTGAACTTCAAAGGATCTGATTCAATCACACACTTTGACCCAGACTTACACTTTAAATTATGATTAACTGCTTTATTGAGCAGTAAAAAAATTCATGCTTAAATGCTTTGCCAGCAAAAACAAAAGAAATCTCACAGTGTCACTGGAGTTATTTGTCCCAGATCCATCACACCTAATTTAGGTTCCTTATTAGAGTACACAGGTTGGAAAGATACTCATGGTAGGATCCCTATAAAGCCAACAGAAGGAAGAACTGCAGTGTTCCATGAAAGTCCTATGGCAAATACACTCTGGAATTATACAGAACAGAAATTGGAGTCCATGAAAACTTCACCAACAGCAAAAAGAAAAGCAAAGTTTATCTTGAAAGCCATTCCCCACTTTTGCTTTTATCTGAAAAATATTGGAGCTGCCTACTCAGAATTTATGGGACCCTCACAGACATTGCTCAGAGCACAGTTTTGATCTCAAGCACTTATGATTTAAAAAGTTAGCCCATAAAACACTTAGGGTTTAGAATTTGAATTGGAAAGAAGAAATTTAAAAAGCTGGAATTACATTATAAGAAAAACCCTGAAATTCATCCTCCCCTGTGAAAAATGCAGGCTACAGCACATGTCAGAAAAAGAGATATGTTTCATGACTACCCCCCAATTAACTCCACCAGATGCTTAAGGCTTTTTTAGGGTCTATAAGGTATTAGTTAGTATTCAAAGTAGGAACTATTATTTTTTTAAGGGAACTTCATTTGCATGCTGATACTTAGTTGATCTAAGCACATTTATATTTGCTTAAGGGCTTGTGAATAAAATACTTCAACATTTCCACTGCCTAAATTTCACTGTTTTGGTGTTTTGGTTTTCATTTGCTTTTTTGTATGTTTGTATGTATGTATGTATATATGTGTATATGTATTTATTTACTTATTTTGGCAGTGGTGGTATATTTCTGCTTAGGTCTAGTTTGGTTTTTTTTCTTGCTTGCTTTGTTAGCCTTTTCTTATATTTGTTTTGTTCTGTGGCTTTTTTGTGGGTTTTGGTGGGTTGTCTGGGGTTTTTTAAGTCTCTAACAGGAGATTTTTAAATGCTTCCATTCAATTTTATAAAGGAAACATATTAAAGATAGCTAATATTCAGCTCCCAATGTTGTTAGTAGATTTTCTGATGTGTGTATCAAGGGCTCACTACATGGATTTGATTGTATAATCACAGTTTTCCATATAAACTTAACAGTCCCATTTGAATCAATCATGTTCATTCTAAGCTTCTTAGCATTAGGCTTGCACTGACTTCCAGCCCACTCCATAAATGTGTTCTCAATAAGATTAAAGCAGAATGGTGGGAGGTTCCTGTGGATGCAATTAGCTTCCCTTCTCTTTTACACCTACCTAAACCAGAGTTCACTCTGTTTTATCTAAGTTAAATATGTTCAGGTAAAAAGGCAAAAATCATCCCAGTTGTAATTATTGTCATTATCAAAGTCTGGAGTGCAAGAATTCATTGTACATTCCTATCTGCCTTCTGAGAATAGTGGCAATTCCCTCACTGATCTTAGGATAACTAGGCTTGAGATCCTACTTCTTGGATTCTTTTTAAAGGATTAATGATATGTTTATTAGCAGTATGTTCTATACATCTCAAATCTGATTTATTACAGAAGCTTTGACTACTTTATCAGGAGACACATCCTCAGTCCTATTGATAACTCATTTCAATCTACCATTGGGACAGGGTAAATACACAAAGAGAAAAAAAAATATAAAAATGAATAAATGCATGCTTAGCAATACAAATATTAATTGATTCTTTACTTCTAAGTTAAATATTGCTCAACATTTATTGCTTTTAGGGCCATATGCATAATTTCAGCAGAAATATTCTCATGAGTACAATAAAATTGCCTTGACAATATCCTTAAGAGTCATAAATTGCCTGCTTTCCTGAAGTTATGTAGATCTCTCTGTCACATAAATTAAATACATTTTTCACAAAATTACAATTTTAGTTTGAAATTACCATGGGAATTGATGATGTATTTTTTAAATAAAGTTAAAAAATTACCCATACCATTTCATAACTGCAAAATTCCTTACTATTCCTTAAGGACAAAGATTGGACAAACTTTTTTTTGTGAATTATATAATATGTAAGTTTAGCTCTGGTTTTTATATTAATTTATAGGAGTTACTTTTCAGAAACTTTTTGGGTCTTCATTAATACTCCAAGCCTGAATATACTGCCCTATTAAAGAGTTGCAAACCATGTGCTACAGTTCTAGATTCACTGAATTTGCTGTTTTTCCAGTGAAACTGCTCTACTGAATTGCAATTCACTAACAGCTTATGAGTTTCAAGCTTTCCAATTTGCTGAAAACATCCCAAAGCAACCAGACATGCCATGACAGGGAAAGGCCATTTAACAAGAACTTGTGATTTGGTTCCTATGACCAGACACAGTAACACATCCAAAACCACAGCCTAACTCTAGATATGCTGCAGAACTTCATTTGAGAAGAAAAATCTACAGAGACGACAAGAAAAAAAAATCCATGTGGTTTTCAAGCAATTACAGTCCATATGCAAAAATAGAGGAGGGATCTCAAATTATCTGTGGTGATGACAAAATGTTGTCTAGATCACTGCTGTAGATCTTCAGCCTAGACAATGATATGGGGCAGGTGAGAGGCTAACACAGAAATCACCAGGTATCACCACAAAGAAAACTCATGGCCAGATGAGAAATAAAATCTTCTACCACCCAGGAGGGAGAGGCACTCCATTTTTGATAATAGTTTCCTTTAACTTAAAGAAGTGCATGGAGCATGCAGGCATGAATGCAAGTGGCAGATTTACAATAAATCACATTTCTGTGTGGGTAAAGGCCAAACTGTCAGTCACAGTCACAGTTAAAGTATGACAAGAGTGACTTTCCTCCTCCTCCTCTTCCCCCGTGGCTCTGATCCAGCAGGACAGTTAAGCACGTGCTTAACCTTGAGTTTTGCAGGGCAAGTTTAAGTGCTCAGCTGGAGCCAGGCCAAAATGCAGGAGCCAGACACGACTGCCATGTTAAACCTCCTTTCAGCAGAGCAGGTTGAACAGAGGGAAGGAGACACTGAGCTGTGAGATGTTTAATTTTACAACAACACACCATAACTTGCACAGGTCAGCATGTAGAAGCACAGGCAGGGTGTTGGTGTGACACAGAAATCACAAGAGTTGTCACTCAGAAAATCAACTGCTCTTTATGGAGATGCAACATTAACAAGGGTTTTAAACAACACAGCTGAATTCAAATATCCAATGCAGTGTCTACAGTAACCCTCCCACAGCTTCTCTGACTTCACACAAACCATGGCAGCTGGGGTGACTTGGCTTGTGTGATTTCAGGTAAGAATTGTCACCTCTGACTCACACCCCACACCTCCTCCTGCCCGGCCAGAGAGCATTGGTTATCACCTGGGCATTGGAGCACCTGGCCTCCAGACAGGCTGCAGCACCTGAGGGCTCTGTGAGGAGGGAGCAAAGAATTCATCTCAGTTTTAGAGCTTCCCACAGTTCATGAGAGGCAGAAGTCAGATATTCCATGTGAATCGATTCTCTCTTCTGGTGCAAACCAGATATTTGGCTCTTATGTCAGCTTCATTGGGACATACATTCACAGTAGAGTGATGGAGAAAAATAAATGCATCACTCTGGCACAAGGATGGGGCAAAAAGCCAAGAAAAATAGTAATCATAATCATGTAGTAATCATGCTTACTACAAAAGAGTAAATAAAGTGTGTGAAGCAGTAGTTTTGTTGTGAAATCTTTATAAACATACTATTAAAATGAGAAAAGAAGAAAAACAAAAGTCATGCAATTAAATTTTATCACGAGACTACTCAATTAGTCAGGACTTCCCTCTCCAAACACCTCTCTGCCACCAGGAAAGGAGCTCTTCCATTTCTTATCCTGCCAAGATAATGATCCCCAGACATGACTGTCAGGCCAATACTTCCAGTCATGCTCTAGAAAAAATAACCTACATTCTTAGTTGGGGCTCCCATTTATCAGTTTTTAGAAAGAGCCAGAAATCAATTGATTTGTTTCCTCCTATCCCAGGGAGCGTCACCAAAGTGCAGGGGGTGTGCAGGGAACCTGTCTGTGAGGAAATCATTGCTGTGTATCATAAAAATAATCAGTCCTTGAAATTAGCTGGTATCTCCCACTTAAAGCTGCTGGAATCAATCTGACCCTTGTTCCTGTTCCAGTGCCACCCAAAGAGCAGACAAGTTTCTCAGAGTAAAGTTCAAATACAGCATTTTTCCAGTAGAAAATCCGAGTTCAATGTTTCCTGCCTTCCCCCATGTTCATTATCACTCGGAGCCTTCTGGAGCAGCTCACATCCCTGAGGCAGCCCTGCCACCCTCTCACACACTGAGGGGGCACTACAGGGAAAAGCCTCAGAGCCCAGGAGCAGCTTTGATGCTGAACTGCACTGGGGATTACCCAGGAGTAGTTTGGGGTTTCCTAAATTAGTGCCATGAGTAATTCAGTCAGGCTCAGGCAACAAAATGGATCCAATCCAAAATTCAATCCAACTCACTTCAGTAGCAAATTACATCTAAATTTTAGATGCTCTTTGAGCCAGTCCTTCTAAAATAAATCCCATATATAGCAGGGGGAAAGCTAGGTGCCTTTGAGAGCCTCCTTAGGGACAGCCTAAATTGGGCAGGCAAAATCTCCCTCTGGAGTAGCTTTTCTAGGCATTTATCTCTCCCTATTGAACATGGAGGGAATTTAGGCACTTAATTTAAGAGAACTAGTTCACTCTGTGCTCAAAACATAGGTGCTAATTAGCTGCCCATGCCTGACTGGAAACCCTCCCAGTTTAGAGTCTAAATAATTTATCTTAAAGACTAGCATTGTGTTATGGCCTAGTAAAAGTTTAAAAAAGAAACAAACCAGCATGCTTTGTGCACTGCAAACAGATCAAGATCAGGAATGGTGTAGGAGAGAATACGAAATGGCATGGAAGGTCCATACCTTAGTTACTGCGAAATGCTCCTTGCTTTGCATATTTGGAAGCAGTGGGGCTGATATCAGACACTTTTGACTCTCCCAGTATCTCTCCCAAAGCGCCCAAAAGCCCCACTTAATTTAATTCCAAAAAGAACTTTCATGCTTTTTGGAATGAAAGATTACAATGGCAGCACTGGGGTAGGAAAACCACCTTTTTCTGCTGTGCTGCTCCCAGAAGACTCATTTGAATTTAGGAGTATCTTGTACTATGGATGAGTGTCTTCAGATGTGTTGGTAGTAGGAAATATCAGCCTCCACAGAATTCACAAATCCCTCAATTAAAGGAGTGTGTGGGCTTCTTCTTTAATTAAAGTGAATCTTACAGAGAGAATTTAAGTTCCTAGAGACATTATGAGAATTTATGGCACCCACTGGCTAAATTACTACTGAGATACCTCCATTTTCCCAGGCTGAGTTTACACGACTTGGTGTGTGTGCAGATATTGGGCACATAAATCCAGTGTGGGATCAGCTCCTGCCCCCAGTGCTGCTTCCCCAACACCCAGGAGTGCTGGGTCACTTCCCTAATTTCACTTTGCTCCCCTCATCTGCAACACAGAGATAATATTCCTCAGCTCTGCAGTGGTGCCAGCCTTGATTCATGAATGTTTTAAGGCATTCTGTGATTTTTCAGCCTGAAAGGTGCTTGAGAACCATAAATTATTGGTTTAATATAGATCATAGTTTTCATCTCATAAATCTTTTATGTACTACTCCAAATTCATGCCTGATATAACTCTAATAACTTGTGCAATATTAAGCAAGGGATAAATTTGGTACAGTATATGAGGCAGCAAAATGAAATTCCAAGTGTGAGACCAAGGGCTTAACAAGTGGCATTCCTTACAGAGTAATGTCAGAAACCTACCCCCCTGCCCACTTCTCTGCAGAAAAAATATCATCTCATGGCACTCTAACTTAAGTCTTAATTCATCATTAAATGTCTGCTTAATGTCAAAATAGTTTTTCTAATATTTTCTATTGCTATACGTAGGTAGTTTGTGTTTATTGAGAATTAGTGGCCGTGGTCGTGTTTTTGCAATCTGTTTTGACAAAAATGTTTGAATTGAAAGCAGATTATTTTTCACAGACATGAAATGTCTTTAAATAAGACATTCCTACAGCTTCTGGTCCTTAGCCATGGGAGCAAAAGACCCAGGACTAGGAGGGATCCAGTGGGTCACAGTCACATCACAAACAGCAATGTAGAAGGCTTGGCAAAAGCCATTTTAAATAGGTGGGCATTTTGTCCCCCCACAAGAAGAAAATAATCCTGTTCATAGAGTTCACTGATGTGATAGTTCAGCTCTTTTAATTCCCAGACCAGACGTTCTCATGCCCAGTTTAGAACTCTGTTATTGGGCCAGAATCTCTCTATAGCTGAAATAACTTTGCTCCCCTCCAGTGTCATCTGACCACTCCCCCTTTATGTGCACATGAAGAATAACTGCAGTCCTACTCAATCTTCATTTTTTTAGCCTAGGTTGAACTCTTATAGTGTTCCCTTAAATGTAATAAATCTAATGAACACAAGAAAGAAAATTCTAAGGACATGATAGCCATCTTTGAAAAGGAGAAAAAATTGTCAGACCTCATATTTCAGTTAGACCTTGGTAAAATTCAGCTCTTTATTAAGTCTTATCTCCTTCCCCTCCATGACTCTGATTCTTAACATTATTTCTGGTCTTCCCAGAGTTTATCCTCTGACCTCTGCAGCAGGTTTGGGCAATAAATTGCCTTTCTATTCTTCACTGTCTGCAATGAGTGAGTTTGGGTACTTTGGTTCTCATAATTCTTTCTTCATTTCATCCTTCCCCCATTCTTTCCTATTGAAGAAAATTTCCATGGAAGGTAATGGAAAACCTGATAAGCATCTGAATCTTATGTGATAATGTATCCCATTGATAGTCTTACAGATCAAGAAACTGTTATTTCCTAAGAAGTTTTTATATTTTCAATGATTCTTTTTCTTTTTTCCCTCCTGTCCTTCTCCAAATGATCTAGGACTTTTTTTATGCTGTGCAAATGCAAAAAGAAAAATATATACAAGCATCTTTTGCTGATATTGAGATAAAATTTTAAAAGACTAAAAGTAGTTTGGAAAAGACTCAACTCTTAAGGCATCCACATGTTTTTCAAAGTAGTCATGAGTAAGGATTGTCAGCAAATTATAGAAAGAAAATATAGGTCTGCTTAATTCCTAAACATAATCATTAGGTAAATTTTTAGACCAGGGCATAATGGAAATCAAAGGTGTGCAGTTGATATAAATGCAATTTCCAATGAAATTAAGCAGAAATTCTGTGCATTGAATGAGGCAACAACCTGTACAGGCAACCCAGAGTTAACCCCCCCCATGATGAATTCCCTGGTGAGCTGCATCTGCAGTCTGGGTTTAGCACATCTGGAGCTGGGACAGCATCACTGCCACATTTCTAAACTCAGATGCCACATCTGCACTCGGCTGGGCAGGCAATCCCTCCTCTGTGTTCCATGGAAACTTCCATGGTGTTTCAGGGCAGAGCTCTCAGGTCCTGGGCAGATGCATTTGGGCAAGGCTTGCAGCACAGCAAGTCAGTGCTGGATATCAGAGTAAAGGTTTGATCCAAAATAGTGGGTCTCTTATT
Source organism: Melospiza georgiana (assembly GCF_028018845.1). Classification (NCBI taxonomy): domain Eukaryota; kingdom Metazoa; phylum Chordata; class Aves; order Passeriformes; family Passerellidae; genus Melospiza; species Melospiza georgiana. The sequence continues at coordinate 6,945,638 of NC_080439.1, read as the reverse complement.
GCAATAGCTCCAGTATTTTGCTGCAGCTTTGCACTACAGAAATCAAGTACTGAACAGCAGTGAATCTAATCTGGTTTGCTGTAATAACTTTAGAGATAATCCTGCTGCTGGAGTAGCTCAGAGCCAGTATTTAACAAACATGAGGGTGAGTAAATACCCTTTTTGGCCAGTTTTAGTCCATGTTAGCATCCTAAATTTAAAAATTCTAACATATCTGAGAGAAAACTTTAAAAATTCAACAATGGAAGAAGAGTTAGAACAGAAGGTTGAGAAGAAGATGAAGAGGATAAAATGAAGCTGAAACACCTCCAGACAAAAGCAACAGTGGGAAAGCATTTTTTCAGATAAAGAAATTAAGATATTAAGATAATGTAAGTGCAGGGCACACCATCAGACATCCCTCCAGCTCAGCTGAGATCTTTATCCTCTAATCAGAGATAGATGGCAAAGAGGAGACTTTTATTTCTGAGATTTGTACAGATTTATCTTTTTAATTCTGAAACATTAAATAGCCTGTAACACAGAGATTTCTCTCAGGTAGCAGAGCACCAGTGCATTCATCCAATTAAAAATGGAAAACTGCTCATAAATAAAAAGCATTTTATGAGTCCTCCCACAGTCAGAGCTCATGCAGGAAGTTCATACACTCACCAGGCTCCATCCACTGTCATTCACATACCATTTATGGCAGAGAATTCCTGTCTCAGCAGGTTATTGTTTAGTGGGCTAATGCTTATTTACCAGATGAAACGCTATTGTGGAAGTTCTGTGGGGAAGCGTGTTATTTTGGGGGGAAAAAGCCCACCTCAAAAAAAGAAAAACAAGCCCTGCTTATCATCCTGGTGACAGAGAAGGGCAACTTCACCATGGATTTGAAGGGAGCTGCATCAGGCCCTGTAACTTTAGCCCTATAAGCAATAGTATGCAATAACTGCTAAGGAAAAATCATCTTGCTGCTTTATTTTTGTGTGATTTGTTAAACTGCAATATAATTTTGCCCCAAAAGAGTAACTAAAGCTTATTTTATTTTAATCCCAGTGCTATTTGTGCATAGTCTGATTGCAATATCTTACTCTCACAATTAAAAATAAAGCACATGATATCGTGAGAATATGTTTGATTTCTGTAAATTCTGCATCCCAAGAACACTCTGTGACCTAGGGTTCTTTGTTGCTAGCTGGTGAATGAGCAACAGGAAAGCAGACCCCTCCTGAGCCCCTCCATTGATGACTTTCTCTGTGAAACTAAGCCAGAAGCTGTTGCCAGGCCTGTAACATCAAATACTGCAGGTAAACAACATTTTTATTATCCCTCACTAGAGAAAAATAGTTTTAGTTTTAGCTTCATTATGGCAAATTTTTGTCAAGTGACTTCTCAGTTTGTTACTGTGTGCACAAAATCACAAGTTGGCATTAAATTGTAATTGCCTGACCTGTTATAAGAAAAACTTTGTTCATTACATTTTAGGGGAAATCTGATGTGATTCAAATCACATCAATTCTAGCAGATAGATGTGAAATTAATGACATATTTGGGGCTGAAATTAATGCAATTTGTTTAAGTTTCACAGGATGTACATATGAGTCTGAATCAATTCTCTGTATTTGGTTTTGCAACATTTTAACTTATGGGAAAACTCATATTTAGTCTGGTTTTAATCAAATTCATTCCTTACTCTAGAAAGATTTTTTTTTTAATAAAATCTTGGATGAGTTTTTAAAGAGAAAAATGGGGGAAGTATAAGAACACTTAAACCAGGCTGAGTTCAGACACTTTGTTAGTGAAAGGATTTAATATATTTCTTACCTTCTTTGTGTTGTAATGAGGCAGTAGAGAAGTGAATGAGTGAATCCTGAAAACCTTTTGAATTATACTGAATTCTATTTGAAATATATTGCCATTTGAAAGTATTTTTAGAAATCATCCCACTCCTCCTTGGTGTCTGTGCAGAGGTAATCAATGCTGTTGAGAGATCAGCTGAGACAATAATATCAGCACAGCCCTACTGGGCTCTCTTCCTGCCTCAGAAAAGGACTTGGCTTGTTAGAAGCCATTTAATTAAAATTTACACCCATGCAAATTATTAAATGAATAATTGACAGCTGAGTGATTATCTGCACATCTAATTAATGTGTCTGTAGTAACAAAAGCTGAAATACTGAATTAGATAACAATTGTAAGTAATAATTTTTTCCCTTTAAAAATATAGCTGAAGATATTAAAGGGATGAATAGAACTATTTCAGATTGTTTAAGAATGGTGTTTGTTTTAAAATTTACCTGTAAATTTTACACCTGCCTTGAATATCTATCAGATTGGGGTGGGAGTGTCAATTAGATTTATTTAATAGTAAAGTAAAAAAATATTCTATTAAGATTGTTGAAATTCAATGATTTCCAAGAACACAGATAAAGCACTGCAAGAGTTAATGCAAGTTGATTTGTCAAAAACACCTGCCCTGTAACATGATGATAAAAAATTAGTTTTTCTACCTTTTACATGCTAAAGAATTGTGAATGTTACACTTTAAGCAATTTTTAAAAGAAGAGCTGAAATTGAACATTTCTTCCATACTGATACAGTCCTTAATAGAAATGGCATTAGACTATATATTCAGTATTCATGGCCCAAAGGACAAACACCAACAACAGCAGAAAACATTAATAAACATCCACATTCCTTTTTGACCCAGGTCCACCCCGGGAGCTATTCCCAAATGGATTGTGGCAGAACAGCACTGCCCCAGGACTTAAAAAATCTGATATTAAAGCAAATCTTATCCAAAAGCTGAATTGAACAGGGAACCCTCACAAAAGAGGGAACCCTGTGAAGGCCCCAGCCATAAGACCTCAGATGTCTTTAAGATTTTCAGAGGAAAAGCCTTTTTTGCAAATCCACTAAACAGCATTCAGTTAAGCACTTGAAATCCCCAGGCAGATTTTAATATACTGGTCATCATCTTTAGCCAGGAAATACACACTTACTCTGGCCAAATACAAACACATCAGTAATTTTTTTCCCAACTAAAACAAATCTTAAAAAGTGAGCTATTTGAATTCAAACAACACTGAAATTTAACATTTTGTCTCTAAGTATTATCAACAGGTCTGGATCTCTTGGATCTTAGTGAACCTGTCTTACAAACCCAAAACAAAGCAAAGAAATCAGAGAATCCTTCAAGAACTGAAGGCGTAAAAGCTTCAACCCTCAGAAAGAAGACAGAGAATCCTGACCTGATCAGTGTGGATTCTGAGCAGAAAGTCCAGGCTGCCAGAGTTGCAGACAAGTCTTCTCTAGATTTAGGTAAGAGTGCAGCTGTTTCATCAGTGCTCCCTTGCCCTGCTCAGCACAAGTTTCTCCTGGCTACTTTCACAAAATAATGAGCAACACCAGAATTTTTGCTGCACCCCATTTCAGCAGTGTAGCCTTTGCTCCCCATTATAAACTACCTGAAGCACTTCAAACCTTAAACACATTTTTCATTTTGCCCCTGCCATTATACCTATTAAGTTGACACTAAGTGTGCTAATAAAGTTTTGGAATTTCTTTGGAAAAAGGAATTTAGTCAGGGTGTGTAAAATGGTAGAAAAATCTGTAGGGGTGTGATGAGAAATTGGTAAAGGACACAAATGAGAGGCACCCATGCTGATGTCCTTTTCAGAACTGCAGGTGTCAGAAATGCACAGTTATATTTGTAAATACTGCTTTATCTCTGCATAGGAGAGAAAAAAAATCATCCATTCTTGACAAAAGAGATATATTTATACAGACTGAAAAAAAATCCCCAAAACAACTCAATTTCCTGCCAAGCCTGATCTATTGACAAGCTTTGGAAAAGGTGAATTTGATTTAGTTCCATCCAAACTAAATTACTTGCAGTGCAACTGAGAAATTTGCAAGGTAAATGTAATTTATACCAAGGCAGCAAATTTTCCATTCATCATCACAGAAATTCTTTTAGAGACCTTTATCTTCAAACAGGAGCGGAACACCTGATCTTTGCAAAGTGAGTCTGACATGACTGAGTAATATCAGTTGCCTACATAGTCATTTTCACATGTTAGTCTCTAAAAGAAGCTTCATTTTTACAATTTGTCTAAAATACATAGAAATTACTGATTTGAAGTCAAGAATTACACTGACATTCTGACCATGAATGCTAACAGATTTAGAAAAGTGTTGTGAATTTCAAAATATTTTCACACCATGTCAATGAGAAAGGTGCACAATATTTCTTTATGTTGGATCTTCATAAAAAATATAGGCTTTGGTGGCATTATTTTCTCTATAACACACATTTTACAGAGGAGATAAAATTCTCAGCAGTAGTTTCTTTAAAAGAATCATATTTATTCTTGTTTTTCAGTTGACATTCAGACACAGATAGAGAAATGGGATGATGTCAGTTTTCATGGAGACAGGAGTAGCAAGGCTCACCCTTCTGCAGAGAGAACATCATCATCATCCAGAGCTCCATCAAAGGAGATTTTATGGTACAACTTTTTGCTTTCCTTAAAAAAATATTTCCAGTCCAGCTTTCTTAATTCACAGAGATGCTTGCTTGATAACAAATCATAATTTTAAACCTGTTATGGGGACATTAAATGTGTCCAAGCATATATTTTGGACAATGTGTCACAAACAAGTGCACAATAAAATGCCATTTTGCCAGCAATTTTAAATGGTGTGGAAAGTAGCAGGTGCAGTTACTTAATAAATGGTGGTGAGAATTCTACAGAGACATGCAGGGAAATCCTTTATTGTGGTGATTGATTTTTAGACACTGACTGAGGCACAGACTTGTGTCTTTGTCCAGCCTCAGTTGAAATGGAAGAGTGTGAGAGCACAAAGAAGGGCCCAGGCACTTTTGGTTAAGTGTTAGTGCAAGTTAAACAATTCAGTTGAAGGAAATAACCTGATTAATCACTGTCTGCTTGTGAACCTGAAGACACAGGGCAGTGTGTCCTAGTGCTGAGTGTGTAAATGCATTATTTCTAGGTCCACAGAAAACAGATCACAGTCTGAGCTGGCTAATGTCAAGAGTGCCTTGGACTCTGATTCAGCATCAGAATTAGAACTTGCACCTGCAATACAGGTAAGAGGGTTTGGTAGGTTTATTAACCATGAAAAGGCAAGGAGGAACTTCCCACTGGCTAACCACTGACATCCTGGGAGAATTGTTCATGGGATATTTTCAGTATCATCAGGGAAATTATCTTCACACACCTCTGAAATGAATAGGTTATGAAATTGAGTATGTCAGCACCTGAAACATTCAGAGTTTAATACTGCAGTGAACTGAGACTTTCCTGTACAGAGGGAAAAACTTCAAACTGCAATTCACAGCACCATCTTTTCTCCCCTCCCTGCAGCTCTGAAATTCAGACTTGTAGTGGTTCCCTACCCATATTAAATTCTATCCTTCGGGTCTCTTGGTCAGGCAGGAACCCCCAGAAGTGGGAAATTGCTGAGGAAAACAGGAAGCAATCATTGCAGCCATGTTCATTAGCAGTTTATCTCCACAGGTGGGGGAGCAGTGTGGTCACAGGACTTTTTCCTGCTGGAAAAGGAACTCTAATACCGAGGGCTCTGGGCTGAAGGTTTGTAGATTTGCCCAATTCCACTGTTGTATTGTGTCTTGGACAGGTCTTGTTGGAAATGATTGCTGAGGGTCGCATGCATGTATGCACACACAGGTACAAATATACACAAATACATTTATACGTGCATTCTGATAGGTCAGGCTGTTCACACACCTTCTTTGCTGCTTCTTACTTTTTAACTGAAAGACTTCAGCCATTGCCACTGGAAGGGGGAAGAGAGAGTTTTCTGGTGGATTGGCTTTTAGTTAAAAATAATTTTCTCACCTCCCACAGCTATTTTTAGGCATGAGGTTGAAAAGCCTTCTGTCAGATAGAAAATCTGGAAATTAATGAAAAATAATTGCCTCATTTAAAAATGGAAAAATGAAAAAAATGAGACGCTACGTGCCAAATGTGTATTCTAAGATTATACTTTTTTTTCCCCAGAAATTAGAAACAGAACCCAGTTATCAGATCCATTTTGGGTTTCTCTTAGGCAAAAACATGTTCTTTCCTTCCCTGCTGTCTCTACAATACAAACAGGGATTCTTTTTCTTCCCCTCTAGAAAGCCTCACACTAAGTTGTAATGCATGATACCTTCCCTTTCTCTACAATAGATTTGTACATCTCAGTAATGGAAAATACCTATTACACAGTGCCATCCACTTGAAATGGATGCTGTGTTCTCACTTGCTTTGGGCTGATATTGAAGCACCTCTGACCCTCTTTTAGGAAGCTGTTCCTCAGCCCAGCAGATCCAAATTCCAGCACATTTGTGCTCAACCAAGGTGTGTGTAAGCCAGGTAGACAGTCACAGGATTTAAATGCTGTGGCTTTTGTAAAAGCAATTACAAATCAGTGTATCTCTACTTTATAAGGTCTATTTCCTTTTTGTCTTCCACCAGAATAACTGCAGAAGCAAAAATCCACATTTTTCACTCAGTTTAAGTTCAGTCAGTTAAGGCTCCATAATATTTTGTAAAACAACTTCAAAATAAAAAAAACATGAAGTTGAATAAGTCAACTTGAAAAAAAAGCAGAGACTAAACTTCTTATCTGTTGTCTTGGTACATTTCATGTTTTGTTTCGGTTTGTCGTAACCTGCTTGTTTCAAACCTGTCGTCCATTCGAGCAACAAAATGTGAAATTAATAATGCAGAGAAATGACCTGAAGTGAGAATTTGCTCTTATTCTAGGTAGCTTACAGGGAAATGTGGTTTTGTTCACTGCCTGTTTCATCCTGCTCACACTTGGACTATCAGAGTTGTCAGCTCCCAGCACTCAGGCTCATCTGTCTTGACTGAATCCTTAATCTGCTTGCAGGGGAAATCACGTTAGGGCTTTTATCAAAGCATATGTTTTCCATACTTTGTCCTCTATAGGTCTTGTCTATCTCATTAAAGGGCAACCTTTGCAAATGCAACACATTCTGCCATACCCTAAAGATTTCATCTTGTCAAACTTGCTGCAGTTTTCCATCAGCAGTTTCCCAATCACCTCATCACTCATCTTTGACATGTTAGATTTAGCTCCTCAAAGTGAAATGCTAAGTAACTAGGTCATATTTTCATTAAAATTATGCAATCTTCTTAAGAAAATCCTTTATTTACCAGCACTTGTGCCAATACAAAATCCAAAAGACAAGCTTTGAACTACAAGGGAGAAATGTGTTTGAAGGCTGTAATGGGCAGTGGTCACTGGTGGCTGTCACTGGATGTGGCTTCTCAGCATTTACTCAGATCATACTTTATATATTATTAACTTTTAAGCTGCATTGGCCCAGAGTATCCTTGTTCTTTCTTTTATTTGCCATTCTGAAAATTTCCTTGTTACGCTTTTATTGGTACTGAGATGTCCTAAATGTTTGGGGGGAAAGGGGGATTTTGAAGGGTTATTTTTAATCTTAAAATTATAAACTGCAGAGGAAGATAATATGTTCCATTTTCTATGCATAAAGTCTGCTCATATTTTAACTCTTTAAATATTTCCTGTGCATTTAAAATATTTCAGCTCTCCAGGGCTGCCCCTCCACTCCCATCCCCTCTCCCTGGACCAGCAAAAAGCAGCAAATTTGGGGCTTTTCAAGGGGCTCTTCATTTCAGGGTGTCACAGCCCACAGTACAACTCTGCATTGTCTATGTGCAAATGCAGCTTATGTGGGTTTTTTAATGTACATTTAATGGAGGGGAAAATCTGTTTCTGTGGGGATGATGTGGGGACAAAGTGCCATGTGGCAGAGGAGGGGAACTCTCTGCTTCTTGTCCTCTTTCCCCTCTGTGCTGCCCCTAGAAGCTCTCTCTGCCCTTCTGCAGTACAGCTCAATCTGAATATCCTCATTTACAGCATTGTCCTTGACCCAAGGAATGGCAGTCACTGGAAACAAATGGGTAAAAAGCAGAAGTAATCAAACTGTTTGCAGGAGCCAAGTCATAAATAATGAAAAGGCCAGGACCATAATTAGAGCCTATCAATAGAGTCCTGTGTCAAGGAAAACAAATTTAATTCCTTGATCGGATTACAGGTTGAGTTGATAAATCTTGATGTGTGATACTCTACAAGAGTTTTGAATTAATATGTCATATTCTGCTTGTAAAATTGGCACGACACAATGTGAAATAAAGCAGTTGTTAAACAGATTAAAACTGGCCAACCTGAGGGCTCAGGAGCAGTAGTTATTTACTAGGAATTGTAATCACACAGGGATTGTTCTGGGATTCCAAAGACAAACAATATTCTTCAGTTGTATTGATCTGAAAATAAACATGCAAGCAAATTCCTCAGAGAATTTCCATATGATGCAACAGTGGAATAAAAAAAAATAAGGGGTATGTAAAAAGGAGCTGGTGATCAAGGCAACTGTATAAATACATATTGCAATACAATTCCTTGGAAAATCACACATTTCAGAGCAAGAATGCAGGCTCTGCTTACAACACTGTGCTGGAAAGCAGTTTGAAACAACAGGAGTGTTCCCTGTGCAGTACTGGGGGAAGAGGAATCTGTAGAAGCAAACATAATTAGTGGGAGACAGGAGATCACCTGATTTCTGCATAGAGAAGCAGCGAGACAGGTGCTGGAATAAAGGGTTCATTTTGGTTGTCTGGATGGCTATAAAAAATAAAGGGGGAGAGTAAAAGTGACACAAAAAGGTTAAAATCTGAATATTTCATATTGAGAATTTTTAATATTTTTATGCTTTTATATTAATAAATGTCCTGATATCACTAAAACCTGATTAAAATCATCAGTATCTTTCTGCAGAGAAAATAAGGAGTATTTAAAAAGTATGGAAAAAAAAAGAAGTAATAGAGAAACTGAAATTAAAATTAATAAGAGAAACAAGGAGGGCAGTTAAACAAATTGCAAACAAAGTGATGACATTAAGGTCTCTTGATAACTTTAAATTAAACCCAAGCAACTTTCTCAAAGAAATTTATTCCAGACATCATTTTGGTTCCATGGATGTTGACAGACAAAGGCCATCATGTGATACACTGACAAATGAATTATCTGAACCAGTTATCTCTTCTGCTTTATTAATCAGTAAAGGAACTGTTTTATATATAGGACTGCGTTTTGATTTGTTTTCAATGACAACCTGAAATCTCTTCCTGCCCTCACCAAAGGAAAATAGTTTTTTATAAACATGGACTAGAGGAAGAAGATGTGAAAGCAGAAGCAATAGATCCTCAGTGTGGACATTCCCTCACTCTGAGTTTCCTGTCAGGGCAGAGTCCAGAGGCCAGCACAGGAGAACACTCACAGTGCCCACCACCACCACGAGCTGCTCACAGAAATTGTGTTGTACTCTTGTTTGCTTACCTTATGTGTTTCATCCACTCAATGTGCATTTCACTCATTGCTCTCTAACTGAGAGACCAAAGCCTCAGGAACAAAACAGAAAACCTAGGGCTCATTTGACAAATGAATGTCATCTTTCTAGGAAAAAAATCCATGTGTGTACAACCACAGAGAAGTGTGTTTGACCATACATCACATGTGACAAATGAGTGTCAGATGTTCCATCCCAGCAGAGCCCATTCCAACTTTTGCAGAGACAGCTCAATGAGTCTGATGTGATCAAAATTAGTCTTTTAGCAGTGTGGTTCACAGAAATTTGATATTTCAAGTACAGTCATCAGAAATATAATCAAGGAAATTAATGCAATTGGAAGCATGGGCACACAAGTGGCTAATGAGTTTAACCTCTTGACAAACACTGGGGAAGGGATTAGCAGTCAGAGCTTTGTTTAGCAAGATTAGGCCACTTTGTGCTTTTTCTGCCATCCTTAAATATTGTTTGGTTTTGTACAGTGCCTTTTGTAAAAAAAAAAAAAAAAAAAAAAATTGTTTTTAGAAAAAGAACAGGGAAAAAGTTACTATGTGCTTCCAGTGGGATTGACCAATAGTATGGTACATAAGAGAGATGCTGATTGTGAAAAGGATTTGCCCTTCCAGTGATATCCAGGGCAAACCTGGCTCTCCAATGTGATCCCAAAAGAAAACCTGAAAGAAAACCACAAAATGTGCAGGGAAAATAAAATGTTGTCTTCCTGGTTCATAGTCAGTGGAAAGCATCACCACAGTCATAGTGCAGAAGGAAAAAGGAAGGTAAAAGTCTTATACAAATAGTCAGCTCTCTCCTTTTGTAGTCCAAGCCTTGCATTGCCTTTTCTTGTATGTCTCTTTATCTTTCACACATCTTGAGTGAACTGAAAAATCTACAAAAGATAAATTACTCTGCTTCCCATGAGAAGTGGGAACTCTGCTACAGCATAAGAGAATTCAGAGGAATTCATGCAGGGAAAGAAGTAGTTTTCCCCAAGAAAAAGGTTATTTGGGGCTCTAGACAATTGAGGAAATAAATCAGAAGTGTGACAGAGGGTCTATCATCCCTTTCTGATTTATTCTTCTATTTTTTAGGCACGGTCAAGTAAGGAGCAGCGTTGGGGAACACCTCTTCTCTCCAGAAATCACTCCTTGGAGGAGGAATTTGAAAGAGCAAAGGCAGCTGTTGAGGTATTACTTCATTTACTGTTTTCATTTTCAGCTGAAGTTCTACAGATTTCTTTTTTATCTTGCAGCACAAGCAGAGGAGAGATTTGGAATTGGATTATTTAAAACAGAGGAAAGATGCAATTCCTGGAGCTATTAATTTAAAGTAGCAACTTGTCTTTTTTTAAAAAAGGAAAACCAAAACACAGAGCTATAAAAAAACATTAGAGATAATCAAGTTTTTAAGCTGGATTTTTATTGGTAGAGCAAATGGCTGAATGCCCCATAGATGTAGCTAATTCCAAACCACAAGTAAAAGAGGGAATTGTGTGCCATCAGCTCTTTACACCCAGACACAAACCAAGTTTCCCTGTGCAACCAGAGCTCAGAATTACTGATGAACAGCACAATTACCTGCTGTAAAGCAGAGCTGTGCAGAAGCACCAACCCTGCACCATTTTCACATTTTTACAACCAGTGGCAGAATGCTTAGCACAGGAGTATTCTTATTTCCTGGTAAATCTATTTGGTTTGAGAAGATAGAGGTATTTGGATAGTTCTCCTATTTCACTTCTGGGGTTTTTTTCACTGACTTCTACATTTCCAACATCTAAAACATCTCTTGTGTGTTGTCCTATACCACTAGTCCAAACTGATCCTGCCTAAACACAAAGTAGAACACGGGGTTTTTTAGCAGAACTTCACAAAAAATTTGATATAAGAATTGATCTGAAGCATCATTATCTTCATTATCTTCTTAGGGGTTCCCATTACCACAAAGAGCCAAGACAGCTCCATTCCAGCAAGGACAGAATTTCAGGCTAAATTATGTAACAGCCACTGAAATGAGTTCTTAGGGTGCAGAGGATGAAGCTGTGAAACTAGTTCCTCAAAACTGGTTATTTTTAGCATTTTTAGCACTGCAGGCTCATTAGTCTCCAAACCATCTAGAACACTGTAGGGATGTTTGAGTTTAAATTTAAATTTTAGTCATGTAGTTTAATACTCTTCTAACTCTAGTTATAGACCATTCTAATTCCAGTGTTGAAAGCTGAACTATTCTAGACTAATATTGGCTGATGAGAAACAAAACTATGCCTAAGTCTGATACTGGCTTCTAAATAGAAAGAGGATTTCTTGTTGAAGTAATTAATCTGATTTGTAGGGGTTTTTTTCATTGTATGCTATGGTAAGATGCAGGTACCATGGATTTCTTGTGCTTCTGCCACGGTTTCTTGGGATTATATTGCACACACAAAAAAATCTGGTCTCAGCATACAATGCTAAAATGCACAAAATCAGTAAATTAACTCTTTCATAAACCAAGCACAGAAGGTAATTTTTCTTTCCAGATCAAATAAATTCTTCATCAGCAACTGCTGGTGAGGCACAGGAGATGTTTCTGGTGTCACACATCCCACACCTATTTGCTCCTGGCAGGAAAGGAGGGAACTGCTCTCAAATTGCCACTGCTGGAGATGCTTTAGATGTTCTTTCTTGCTGATCCTCAGGGTGGGATGTGCTGGGCTGAGAGCTGGGAAGGCAGCACAGGGAATCTCATGCTGAACATCTCAGTGCTGGTGGTTAAGCAAATGATGACAGAACTCCTGCAATTGCCAGAAACTTGTGTGGTGGGGAGTTTCCAGACACTCACAGTAAAAAAATGAGTTGAGTCCAACAACAGATTACAAGACATTATTGAATTGCTGTGCAGAGTAAAGTGAGGAGGAGAATATATTGTAAAAAACCCCAAAACCCTACAGACTAAAAGGTCGTTCTGAGGCAACAAAGACAGGTTGTTAAAATACTTTAAAATGCTCTCAAAAATGGCTATTAAAAAGAATTAAATTAAATGTTTCCCCAGCTGTAGCTGGCAGGCTTAAGTTATTCTTTCTGCTTAAAATAGAACCTTGGGCCAGGTAGTTAAAATGTAAAGGAAAGGATTCTTCAAAAACTCACAGAGCAGTTATTTCCATTTGCATCTGAAAAGAGCTGAATTTTCATCCTAGCTAAAATGAAGTAGTAAGAAAGCTGGAGTGATTGAAATAAATTGGAGCCCATCTCAGAAAGATTAGTTCTTTCTTAAGCAGAGAATAGATACAGGTCAAAAATTCATTTTTTAGGCTTTGGACGTTTCTATGTAATATTCTTCAGTTGGGAAAGCTCCAAGTGGGAAGATTAGCCAGAGAACTGATCAAGAAAAGGAAGTAAATCTGAGGTTCTTGGTGGCCTAGTTCGAAAGGAATTAATTAACAATTCAGTAAATGAAGACACCAAACTTTATCCTCCACCCAGTATTCACCTCAGCGCTTGGGGAATGGTTTTAAGATGTCAAACTTTGAGATTAATGAAGATTTGTGAGGTAATTCTTTCTTAAGAAGGTTTAAAGATGTCTGTGCCATTGGGGAATCTTTTAAGAATAAAGTGGTGAGTAAAATAGATTTTTTACTAGAGAGGGGGCAGATTCCCTTGCAGTGTTTGGGTGCTTGCAGACCTTGCTACCTTTTCTGTTACTCTGGAAATTGGTTTTGATTTTTGCCTCATGATTTTTTTGTCTCAATATTTTCCAAGTTCCATAAGAACACAATCCTTCTGATAATTAGCTCTGTTTCACCAAAAATATGTACTTTTGAATTTTTTAAAAATTCAAAAGTATGGGGATTCAAAAGTAGGATGGGGATTCAGATCCATCCTGTACTTCTATTCCATTAAAACAATTGTTTATTATACCACCATCTTACCAGTGATGAGATAGAATAAATAAAAATAAAAGCAAGAAGGTACAAAAACTTCCAACTGAGAATTCTCAGAGATGGGAAAAAAAGCTGTTTTGCTATTTTCTTCTTCCACATTTCTCTGATTAAACTGCAGATGCCACACTGTTTTGTGAGCTTATGCATAAGAAATTTTGGGCTGTCCTTCCCAGCATCATTTTATTTACAACACAATGTCACATGAACCATCTGCTGTATAATGTACTGCTCTGAAGCATCAGAGCACATTACAGCTAAATTATGTGACAATAGGAGGAAAAAGATGGGATTAATTTGTTCTAGCCTAGGAAAACACATTCCAGGACCATCAGCTTTGTGGTTCCCATGAGTGCTGGTTGGATCCTTTCTGTACCTACAATATTCCTGTCTCACTATTTAGACATTTCTTTGGATGGGCCTAAAACTGGCCAAACCATATGTTTAATTAGGAACCAGGAACTTGAGTCATTCAGATGCATTTCATTTGATATTCTTTCAAAACACAGTGGGAATCTTTGCCTTGATAAACATTTTTTATCTCTAAACCTCAGTAAAATTTTCAGATTTTGTTTCAAGAAGATATGAGCTAAGGAAATTTTACCTATTTAAGCACACAAGTTTAACTTACTGGGTTTTTCACATCAAAGAGTATGGTAATGCAGTAATTCAGAGAACAATGACAGAACCTTGCTCATGAATTGGTCAATGAGCTATATTTCAAATTAATTTTTGGCAATACAGGACAGGAAAAATTCCAGAAATTATGACAATAGGTAAATTTATAAATACTTCCCCTGCCCTCTTTCATTGGATCATAGGAAATAAAGAGCCTGGGAATATTTTGCCTCCCATTTGTTTAACTGCTTCAGCATATTTTTAAATACTAAGAGTAAAAATAGCCTTTTTGACAAAATGCAGAATTTTCTGCTTGGAAGAAGTCAGATGGTATGAACATTTTCCTGGTTGTCATTCCTCTTAACTGCTGCAGATGATCTGAGAATGTGTTAAATGTGTTCAACTGGGCTGAAAACTCTTGGTTTATCCAAAGTACTTTGCCAGCCTTAAGGTGGCAAAAACATTGAAATGAGGTTAATTGGCACTGGTGGTGTAGCAAATGGAGCTAAAATTAGACCTAGGAGCCTTGATCCAAAGCCAGGTTTCAGAAAGGCTTAATATTAATTTAACCCTCCTGCCACTGAAGTCAAGGAAAAAATTGCTACTAAAGGCAGCTGAAATAGACAGGCCTTGAGCAAAACCTGTAATATTTCCAATATTTACAATTGTAATATTTCCAATTCTCCTCCTCAAGGACACTGAACTGCTCTGCCGTTGACATTGGTGCCAGCGCTGGGTCAGGGCCTGGTCCAGGTGCTCAGGGCAGCTTTGCTGTGGCTGTTTCAGACACCCCTTGTGCTGAACATCCTCAGAATTCTGCCTGGCCCAGACCTCCCCTTATCCCTGCAAAGTCACTCTGGGTCCCGTGTCCAGGGAGTGCAGGATGAGCTGAGAGAGATTACAGCAAAGCTGGTCTCATTGCATTTCCCCCCTCCTTTGACTCTGTAAATGGAAATTCAGGGTGCCTACTTGAGCGCAGAGTAATTCACTGGGTTTTTACATAGAGTGAACTTCTATGAGATTTATAAATATATAAATATATAGATATATATAAAATATATAAATATATAATTTAACAGCAAAATTTGAATTTAAGACCTAAATCCACTTGCTTACTAACCACAGAAATATTATGTGATATTTCCACACCATTGATTCATAAGGAATGCATTTTTGTCAGAAAAATGCAAGCAAAAATACTAATTAAAAAAATTATATAAATGTATACATATATAATATATATAAACGATGATATAATAGATAATAGATAATAGATAATAGATAATAGATAATAGATAATAGATAATAGATAATAGATAATAGATATGAATATTTATATATCTAATTATTTCCATAAATTAATCTGGCTAAATAAGGCCATTACTGATTAGTTTTCAGTACTTGTATTAATTTTTATCTGAAGGAAAGGAAAATTTTCACATCTTCAGCTCATGCTGAATCTCAAATTTACTGCTAGTTAAACATGATCACATAATTTTTATTTCCGTGCTGGGCAGATTTGTGCTGAACGAGAATCAGTTGATGGAGGCATTTGTTGAACAGGATCTTTTTGGGGGTTCAATTGCCTCTGGTCATGGCTGCTAAGAGTTAAAGAGGGAGTGATCTGATTCATGCTCCCAGCCTTTTCAAACCCTAAATGGACATTTCAGTGCAATCTCACAACTCTTTATATGAAAGTATTTTCTTCAAGTCTGGAATGAGAGCAAATTCTGAAGTGGTGTAACAGAGTGGTCAGGGGCAGTTCACTGCTATTACCTGGAGTGAAATCTCCTCTCCAAGACTGAATGATTCCCAACTTATTTCCTTTAGCACGGAGCAGAAACCTTCACAGATCCAATAATTGCATGATTCAGACAATCCTGAATTTCTTCCTGAATGGAGGACAGCTTGCTTTCCTTTTCCCCAGCACCTAAGGAGGTTTACAGCAAGCCATGCAATCACATTTTAAGTTCTATTTTTCCAGTCATGCCTGGCTGTGGAGCTGCACCAAAGCTGTCAGCCTTATAACAAACCCTCACACAAAACTATCTGGAGCAGTTCACAAAACCTTCAATTAATTTTGATTAGCACCGTGCTCTCAAATGGTTCTGTCTAAATCTAAATCTAAATCTAAATAGATATATTTGTGCTGTTGTCTTTGATATAAATAAGCTGAGAAACTGTGCCCCCAGTGCTGTCAGCTCACTGAAACACTGGCCATGTCCTTGTAGGAACTGGAGAATTTTGGAAAGGCTGGTAGTGCTCTGCAAATACTCTGCTCTGGATCTCCTTCTCAGAGTCCCATGACTAGTGTGTGGAGGCTGAAAAAGTAGCACCTTAATTTGGCTTCTCCCCTTCCATAATTCTATTTCTGTTTCTTGGCATCCTTTCCTAGTAGCCACAGTTGTTCCCTCCCTCTGGTCGTTGCTAATCTCATTCCTTGTCCTAAATCTCATCTGTTTTTCATAATTTCTCCTTCTCTTGTATGAGCATTTTTCCCTCATCTTTGAGCTGAATATTAATCTGACTGTATGATTCTGTGATCTCTTGTAGATCCCTTTCTCAGCAGAGTATACAATTCTCCACTATGTCAAAAAGCCCAATTTGTACATCCCTTGCACAAACACCCTCTGTCTAAGCTTGGCATTTCTCTTTCTCACAGCTGAAAATTATGCTGAATATACCAAAGCAAGCAATGCTTGCTCTCTTTCAAGCTGTTTTATCTATTGTTATTCTTTTGCATATGCACTTAGTTGATTTTCCTTTTTTTTTTCTTTCTTTTCTTTATCCAAGGACTTGCAGCATTGATTGCCTTCAAATTTTATGTAACAATTTGCTGTTAGCATCAATAAGATGTAGTGTAAGCTGCTGCAAATCCTGCTTCAAACAGGACATACACTGCCTCTGAGATAAAGAGTGCTCTGTTGACAAAATGCATTCCAATATAAGAGATGAGATTTAATTATCTGGAACTCCAAACAGGAGCTGTAGCATTTCAGTCCATGTGATTATTAATAGAATTAATACTGCTCAGCAAAATTGACACTCAGACCACTGGTAGAAAGAAATTCAAAAGTTGTTTAAAAAAAAAAAAAAAAAAACAAAGAAACCTTTAGTTTGGAGGTTTTTGTTCATTTTCTCTTTTCCTCCTTTTCTTGTAGTCTGACACAGAGTTTTGGGATAAAATGCAAGCAGAGTGGGAAGAAATGGCTCGCAGAAACTGGATTTCAGAGAACCAGGAAGCACCAGGACAAGTCACCATCTCAACCATTGAGAAGGTAACACCAGGTTTTTATTGCATCTCCCCTGAGCAGCTTTGAGATGAGCCTCAGGTCTACCAGGGGACCCAAGGAAAGTCTTTGGACATGAAAGATAATTGTACCCCAAAGAGCTCATCCTCTTTAATTGCCTGTGGGTGGGGCAGATTTGGAAGACCTTGCCACAGTGGGAATCTGTTTAGGCTTGCACACAGCCTAAATTCAGCTGAAGGGATCACAAAGTAACTACCGGATTTATGAGCACTTTTGAAATCAAGCACTTAAGGAAAAGCACCGAATAAAAATACCTGGGATGACACATTCAAACACTGTTGAAGATAGAAATTATGGAGATTCCTTCTCCTTTCTTCATTCCTTTCACTCCATATTTAATTTGATTTCTATTATGCAGCTGATATTACCACACACCCTTTACACTGCAGTGACGAGAGAAAAAGGCAAAACTTCAAGGAATACTAAAACAAACTCAGGTGCTTGCAGCACAGTTGTGTCTCTGGAAGGTTAATTGAGGATTTCAGGATTTTAGCTGAGCAGCTGTGAGGTTATGAGCACTGCAGGGATTCAGCTGCTTGGTGTGTTCTTTACCCCCACTTTGGATGTCCTGGGCTCAGAGGTTCAGCTCTGCTCTTGGGCACTGTGAGATGTTGACATTGCCTGTGGTGGAGAGCCCGGCACAAGCACCACTATGTACAACTGCAGAGCTAAATTAAAAATAGAGAGCAGAAACAGAAATGCCCGGTGATGTGACTTTTTCCACTTTTTGTCATTGAAATCCCACGGGGGGAGCTGGTGCCATTTCCACAGAGCAAAGGTTGTTTACACCATTTGGAAAGCAGTGAGTCACTGCATTTTTTAGACTTGTCATTCCCTGCAACTTGCCATTCACCGCGGCTCCATTATCTCTCTGCTCCAGGGTTATTATTTCCACACTGACAATCCCTTCAAAGACTGGCCTGGTGCTTTTGAGGAAGGACTGAAAAAAATGAAAGAAGGTGACCTGCCTGTTACAATCCTGTACCTGGAGGCTGCAATTCTCCAGGAGCCCAACGATGCTGAGGTATTCACTGCTCTGCCTTCTCCTGGCTAAGGGAAAGGGAGCTCCCTGCAGCAGGGAGAGAGGGAGTGATTTCTGGGCTCAAACCTGTGCCAGGCATGACTGACTGAAACATTGGATTCCAAGGGTTATGAATTAGTGTGTGCCTTTAAATAGATAACAATGAGTTCTTCACTGGATGAGAATCTGGTTTTGAAATATTGTTGTTTGAAGTATTTCAAACCTTCCCTTCACATCCTGATATTTTCAAACTGTCTTGTAAACACTGCTATCGAAAGATGAATATTTTTGATTTAACAAGACTGTTGAAAAATTTTTAAAGTTACATAAATTTCTTCAATGTTGCTGTTTTCGACTGGTTTATATTTAAAGTCTGTTTTCTGTAAAATGTTAAAAATATTTATGCTGTATCTAGGGCTCTTTGAATCTCCTCCTACATTAAATTAAACAGCATACTTCAAAAAGTCAGAGAATCCCAAGCTCCCTAGAAACCCCTAATATCTAATATACATATAATATATTTAGAATAACCCCTATATATAATATAAAACTAAATAATTCTTCTTCTTCTATATTTTCCATAAAATTGAAGCAAAATTTAAATTGTACAGAAACTCAAATTTAAGAGATCAGGATGTGATTATACACTGACAGAATGCCCATACATTCATTGACTATGAATATTTATTAGCCCCAAAGATATTCAGAACTGCATTGATTGGGACTGTTGGTGTGCACACTGTAGAAAAATCTGTGTTTAGTGCTGGACATATCTGCTGCTTTTCCTCACCCCTGTGTTTAACAGTGATATTGGTTGTAACTCTGCAGCTGGATAAATGTAACAAACTAAATTGTTATTATTATTATTGCAGGCCTGGCAGTTCCTGGGTATTACACAGGCAGAAAATGAAAATGAGCAGGCAGCCATCGTGGCCCTCCAAAGGTAGAGGGAGATCTGTCCTAAACCTGGGGTCTGATGAGTGCTGGGTATTGGAGACCTGGGGATGTTTAATGCCATTCCTACCTTGGAATGAGAAGCATTTATTCAGCAGAGTAGAGCATTGACAGATATAGAAACTCCCAGTGACTTCAGAGGGATGACTAGTGATTGATAGTTCTGTTTTATTAAATAAGTGAAATATTTCATGGAGTAATTCAAGTACATGCACAAAAGAAAAGTTACGTTGCCTAATAAATACGAGTTAGGCACGATGCAAATGAAGTGCCTTTTTTACATTCCAGCCACTTGGCATGTTTTCTGTAGTCTGTCCTCTAATGAAGAGGTTTTCTTAATTGGAGTGAGCTCCCTTCAGCTGCTGAATGTTAAACTGCCAACACTTTTAGGTTGATGGAGATGTAAAGATCACAGAATTCTTGTACGTAAAATGTGAGCTCCAAAACATCAGCATTATTATTATTATTATCTTTCTGTAATGGTTTTTTATGTTTCCATTTGAAGCAATATTCAATTGCATCAGCACTGGTAACCATGAAGTAATTTCTCCTAAGGATACTCAAACTTGTTTATGTGTGCCCTATTAGCTTACCTGGATAGAAATCCAAGGGGTTGCCTGATTTAGGAGCGAAAAAACCCCAAACTGCTCATCCCCAGTTTTCAAAAGAGCAACAGTGATAATTGTGATTTTCTTCACATGGAATACTTTGGAACAATTCAAGCATTGTGCTTGGCTGCAGAAATATCTCAATGTATTTTTTATTTTCTGCCTAGGTGCTTGGAATTGCAGCCAAACAACCTGAAAGCCCTGATGGCCCTGGCTGTGAGTTACACCAACACTGGCCATCAACAAGAGGCCTATCAAGCCCTGAGAAACTGGATAAAGCAAAATCCAAAATACAAGTACATAGTGAGAAGCAAAAAAGGGTCCCCAGCACTGACAAGGAGGATGTCTAAGACAGCAGATGAAAGGTAAATGAAGTGGAAATCCTCACAGTGGAAATACCAATGATAACCCTAGAACTGGTGGTGTCTGCTGTGTCCCCTTGTTCTGTAGAAGTCCAGCCTGTTCTCTATATTGGAAGAACATGTCTCTAATAGCAGGAGAGGGAAGCCAACAGGGAACATTTGATTTAATGACTGAAGGCTTTATCTTTTATGCCATCCCTGGAAGTTAAAAAAAAAACCCAAAAACACCAAAAAAACCAAAAAAACCCGCAACCAAACAACAGCTTAAAAAGGATGTTTCTCTTCAAATTCCATCCCTTTCCTCCACCCCTGTCTCCTGCCTTTCTATTCCCACATCCTGCACCTTCATCCTTCAGCTGCTTCCATATCCATACTGAGCCTAGCTCTATGACCAGCTCTACCTGTGTGTGTTTTTCCTACTGTTCACTCTTCCTGCTGTTTTCCATATCCCAGCCCAGCAGAATCCAGGAATGAGCCATTTTACAGTGCAACATGGGTTCTCTGAAAATATTGGGAGGTGGCACCTGCTTGTTTAAAAGCTGTTGTGGTTCTAATCAAGAGACAACACAGCCATTTGATTTATCTTGGCCATCTTAAATAAAAAAAAATCATGATTTGGCAGCCCCTCATCATGATTTCATGAGAACCATAAACAAGTACCTCTGGACTGTGAGATGCATAATAAAGTCATTAAAGGCATAAACATGATTTAGAGAACCAAACCACTCAGGCTATCTCACTGCTTGTCATTTTGAAGACAGGCCTTATGTTTCACCCTCATCACTTACAAGTCTTGGCTTGACAAGATAATTTCATATGCGTAAAAATAAAATATGCAGGTTCTGCTTAATTGCTAAGTGTGTTATTCTACTTTGGCTTCATCCTGCTGACATCTGGTGCTGTCAGTGCAAAGGTTTTAAGAAGCTACAGTGGGCACAGAAGTCTTATGTTTTGGCATCTTTCTTCAAGGGTCTTGGCTGGTCCCTTATGTATTCCTCTTAAAAATACTACTATTTTTGCCAGTAAACAACTGTTTTATGTCTGAGAAATTAATCTAATTTTAATAAGAATAATTGAATAATTTTAATAAACCTTCATGTCATTCCACTTGAGTTTATGGCTGTACTTTGACTTCATTTCATAGATGAACTTTTTTTATTTCAGACATAAGTTTACAACAGCACCCTGAAATAAACCTTTGTCATGATGAAGAAGCTCATTCACAAATTTTAGTAATTTAACACTTCTGATAAATCCACTACAAAGATTTTAATTTCAGGCTATGCAATCAACATCGGAATATTTGTAAATAACTGTAAGTTATGTTTCTCCCTTGTCTAGCTCATTGCTTGAAGAAGTAAAGGATTTGTACCTGGAGGCTGCTCACCAGAATGGTGATATGATAGACCCTGACCTGCAGACAGGACTTGGGGTTCTTTTTCACCTGAATGGAGAATTTAACAGAGCAATAGATGCATTTAGTGCTGCTTTAACTGTTCGACCAGAGGTACATTTTTAACTTTTACATTTTTTAAAATTTAGCTTTACAGGCCATTTCCACTTTCCTGTCTGGATCAGGCTATTATTAATGACATGTCACTTCTGCTATTAAAATTTTAAAACCCAAAATAGAAATGTTAATTACAAGACATAATTAACATGGTCATTCTTCTGTTTAGGAGCAGATTTATGCATGTCCAATTCCTACCTGTGTGCTGATTAATGATATTAAATACATAAAATTGCTTTTGATCACGAGTCAGAGCCTCACATTCCTTGCCAATTAAGATACAATACTACTATTTTATGCAGTCCTCTTCCTTTGCAAGCAAAAATGAGACATTATGTCTGGATTTTGACACCTACAGTAGAAAAGCCATTTTCTCCCCAGGACTATACCTTGTGGAACCGCCTTGGGGCAACCTTGGCAAACGGGGACCGCAGTGAAGAAGCTGTGGAAGCCTACACAAGAGCTCTGGAAATCCAGCCTGGCTTCATCAGGTCCAGGTACAACCTGGGGATAAGCTGCATCAACCTAGGGGCATACAGGTGAGCATAAAAGATGTGTGAACAAAGAGTCAGGCATCACAACTGCCAAGGGAAAATTCATTCTCAAGCTGGAGGCATCTAAGAAAAAAATAATCAGAATATAGCTACATAATCTCAGCTATTGTAAAATGTTGTCATATCATTTTACAGAGGACGAAAATGCAGTTTTTTAGCTCTATGTGTAAGTACTCTTATAATCAGTGGGATTGTTCTTGCACTTAAAATAGTCCTGCTCTTAAGAGCCTCTGTAAAAGAAAATGTAAGAGCCTGTCTTTTAAAGGAAAACTTGAGTTAAACTGCTTCTAGTAGGGCCATCAAAGACATCCTACAGGAATGAAAGTGATATTCAAGATGATATTCCAGGGTCCCAGCTGTCAGGGTGAGACAGGGAAGATGAAGGGGGGGAGTTTGCTGCAATGCAGACAGTGCCCCCAAATGTTTGGGTAGACTGAGTTTTGTGTTACCCCAAGCCAGGCCCTCCTGTTTGATGAAAATCAAGCAAGAACAACACATTGTATTATTTTACCTTGTAAAATAGTGTATTTAAGCCTGGCATGGAACTTTAGAAAGTTTGCCTGTAGTTGTTAAGCAAATTATAATGCTTGTTTCTTTTTTCTTTTTCTTCTTCCCTACAGAGAGGCTGTCAGCAACTTCCTCACTGCTCTCAGTTTGCAAAGGAAAAGCAGGAATCAGCAGAATGTTCCCCACCCTGCTCTATCAGGCAATATTTGGGCAGCACTTCGGATTGCTCTGTCTATGATGGACCAGCCAGAACTATTCCAAGCTGCCAATGTGGGTGATCTAGACATTCTCTTAAGAGCTTTTAATCTAGAGCCGTAATAAAAAGGATTCACAGATTGATTAAATTGTATTAGGAAACAGAGAACTTTTTTATTACTCATCCCCAAATGACCACATTTTCCAAAAGATCATGACTGTAGATCAGTAGGGGAATTCCTTCAGACATTATTCATAAAGGGAAAGTTCAAAAGCACAAAAATAGTGTAAATAAATTCAAAGTCAAAGGGTTGAAATGAGCTGTGGCTAATTGGACAAAGCCCTGAACTAGATGAAATAACAATTTCTGAAGAATCTCCATCCCATGCAAGCTATATCTCTCTATAAACATACAGCTGTAAAAAGAAAAGTATCTTAAGAAGAAACCTAGATAATGGTTATTGCACCTTAGAATGGCAAGCAGTGCATCCAAGGAACCTGCTTAGTAGCTCATTGCACTATGCTGACACCACTTTGCCCCACACTGGGGATTCCCTGTCCTTTGGTTTCTTTGATGAAAAATCTTCCCAAGGTCCATTTTTAACACAGCTCTGAAAACAGATACATGTATAGGGATGTGTTTTGTTTTGAATGTATTTATTAGCTGGCAATCAATGTTTTGCTTCCAAAGGTAACTGGATTAATTTGGGCCCAGTTCTGCAGGCTCATAAGCCATGGGCAGTGTCAGGAGGAGCACAGTCCATGCAGGGCTATGGGCTGAGGCCAGGTACATTTGGGGAAGCCAGGTGTTGCCAGCAGAAGAGGCAATTTGCACTGGAATTGTTGCTGTTCAAACCAGCTGTCCTTGATCTGGGACAGTCTGAAGGAGCTCATGGCAGGGTCTGCACCTTTCTGTGTACTTAATGCACTTTAATCTTTCTTTTTGTAAAATAGTGCTATGCTTTTCTTTTAGTCACCAACAATGGAATGTACAGGATGGCCTTGTTGGCAGAGAGGACCAAATATAATTTCCTGAAATGTAGTGAGAGGATTCTCAATATTTTTATGTTTAAAAATGCAAATACAGTATAAACTGCATTAACAGCTAGAAAGATTATTATATGCATCCATCAGGTACTGCACATATACATGCATGTGCATGCACATACATGTTGAATGCAAATTATGTCATTTCAGAACATAAAAAGCTACAGATCTTTGTTGCAAATGAAGAAAAATATTTGTAGGAGTTACTGCCTGCAGACCATGCTCAAGTGAAAACTTTCCCTGAAGAAATTGGTCTGTACAGTGCTTGTAGGATTGAGACCAAGGCTCCATCCTGCTGTTATGGCAAACAGCAGCAAAAGTCTCCACGACCTCCATGGTACCAGAGAAAATCCTCAGATAGCACCAGTATGTGTGGCTGCTCACAAATGTGTACATAAACACAC
The DNA here is from genome assembly GCF_028018845.1 of Melospiza georgiana. Classification (NCBI taxonomy): domain Eukaryota; kingdom Metazoa; phylum Chordata; class Aves; order Passeriformes; family Passerellidae; genus Melospiza; species Melospiza georgiana. Next base: position 6,921,219 of record NC_080439.1, on the reverse strand, counting down.
TATTTTCATTTTCCCTGGCTGGATGAATGGGGAGCAGGGTTGGGGCAGTACCAATCCCTGATGAATGGATGGATTCAGCTACAATCAAACACATTTAGCTCAGGGTGAATGTGTCAATCAAAAAAGGCAGAGAGATTTTTAGGAGGTGATTTTCAGTTGCTGATATTTTAAATATTTTTCTTGAATAGCAAAAGATAAAAAGTGTTATTGCATGTGTTGATCAGGAATTCAATTTGCAGAGTAGCTATGGAAATGTGTTAAAGTGGGACAAATAGCACATTTCCTATAAACAACATTAGAAGAAAAATCCAGCTCAGAGGTCTAAAAAAAGAAATCCAACTGCACAGATCACAGAGAAAGATGCTCTGTGGGAGTTGGACAGTTTCACCAGTACAAACCTAAAGTTTCTTGCAGCTGTCTGTTATTTTGAGCCACCACTTGAAGGAAAATTCCATGTTAAGACAGTGTAATCACTGCATCTAATCACCATCTATACGTTGTTAAATACAAATAATTGTCATTAGGAAAATAAAAGTCTTACTCTTCACTCTCTCCCACTGAGTAGAGATGACAAAACAGCCACCAAAAGTTTTTGAGAGTGCTGTATTAATTCCTTATTTACACATATGTTTCTGTTTACCTATCAGGTGTTTCATAACTGATTCCTGCAGCTTTCTCTGAGGATGGGAGTGCTGGGAATGTCACTTTGGCTAAGTGGGCTGCTGTGTGCATATCTGCTGACAACAGTTTGCTCTTTTGCTTTGACAGCGATGTGTGATGACAGCTCTTTATTGATAAGGCAGAGCAGAAGGTGCAGTGCAATTGAATCTGGGAAGTGATAAGAGAGAAGGGAGGCAGCTTTGAGGAGAGGCTGTAAAGCAAAGGCATATGTGCTTAGGTTTTGCTTGATGCCCTGCCATCACACAACTTCTTCTAGGATATCCTTTGTGCTGGGGTGTAGGATAATCACTGCTTATGCAGAGGAATTAGCTGTTCAGGGACTTTATTTTTGTATCTTTGAAATTAACAACAACAAGAAAAAAGTATTTCTCAGAGTCAGAATGACAAGGGGTATTTGATTCTTGTGGCAGTTCACTAAACATCTCCTCCAGCCTGTGGATGAGTAACACAGAAATCATCAGGAAAATGTTATGCAAGTCCAATCCTCTCCAAAAAGAACAGACTAGGGAGGTAGCTCTTGGTTTATCCTGGGATGCACTGCTGAAAACTGCATTTATCTGCTGACACATGTCCACACCCATGGGACTGGCAGGAGCTGTGTGTGTAACCTTGAGACAGCTCAGCAGGGCTGGATTCTGCAGCCCAGGCAGGCTGAGCCCCCAGCCCACCCCAGCTCTGATCCCAGCTGCTCTCTCTGCTGCAGTTAGCCTGTGTGCCACTGACAGAGGCTAAAGCAGAGCAGATGAGAGGGGACAGGGGCACATCTCACACAGCTCTGGTCACTGTGGGGCAGTGCCCGGAGACTGAGCTCACCTCACTCTAACAGGTCAAGCCCAGCAACTTTTGGGACTTCTGGGCATTCCTTGGGATCCTGGGCTTTATCATCCTCCTTCAGCCCCCTCTGCCAAGCACTGCCAGTGCAGCAGGCAGGATTAGAGACAGCTTTGAGCTGGCCTCCTCTTGGCTTTCCTTAAATATTCAGGACAAGTCTGTATATTTGCCTGAAACAGCAAAACGTGAGGAGGCTGCAGCATATTAACAACCTGAATAGAAAATTCATCTCCTTGTGCTTCTAACCAAGCACGAGGTGGGATAAAGATAAATAAGGCGGGTGCTGAACAGTAGCAGATTGAGCCTGAGAGTGAGAGACAGCAAATCTGGGTCCTGTTCTCAGCACTCCCTGGGAGCTCGACCAAGCCAAAGCCTCCTGCCATCCCTGACCTGCCCAGGTGTGCAAGGAGGGAAGGAAGATGGGAGCAGCATTCCCAGCACTCCCTGGGAGCAGGGGGCAATCACTGCCTCCCACTGCAGGGGCCAGGTCACCCTCCCCTGGGCAGGAAGGTGACACAAACACAAGGTTGCTCAGGTCTAGGGAAGCAGCTTCACACAGAAACTACTGATTTCAGCAGAGGAGAGACTCAGGCATTTCAGGATGCTGTGGAGCATCCATGAGGTGAGGCCCAGTTAGAGTGCTGCAATGGTGTATCACCATGTCCCACTCCTCTTTCCCTTTCTTGTTACTCCTCTCTTTTTCCAGAGGTGATTGATCACTGCCAGGCAACTTATTCCAAGTTTTTGAACGAACTTTTTTTTTTCTACTTTATATTTCATGCAATTAAAAAAAAAAAAAAAGTTTTCCTAAGTTTTCCTAACCCCAGCTTGGGACTGTCCTTGTCCTCTGCAAACTTTAGGAATAGTTATGACCTAGAAGCCTGATCCATCAAGCTGCTGAACCTGGAAGCCTGGAGTCTGCACTTTGCATGACCAGTTCACATGCAGGGGTTGCAGGAGAGAGCTGGCTCTGGTACCACTGCAGGTGCTGAGCAGGAATCCCAGGGACTGTGCAGGGAGTGAGACTTTGCCATGAAGGCAAAGGGCTCTTGGCTGCCTGACCTCTTTGAACTGGGATGACACAGGAGCCTGGTGGCCACAGGCTGCTTTATGTCAGCTTGAAGAACCAATCTGACTTTTAGGCACCTACATAAACATACCTGTGTCTAGTGGGGTTTCCTTATGATCTGACAAATCACAGCACTTGTAAAGACATCGAGGGGGAGGTTCAAATGACACAAAAGCTCATGTGACAATATTGCATGCAACTGCATTAACCAGTAACCACTCTGCAATACTAACCCCCAGCATGCAGCAATGCTACCTGAGCATGTGTTTAGAGAATGCATGCAGGAGGCTCACACATAGGCTATTCCTAAACTATTGATTCACATCACCTGTGGAATATTTTACAAGTCCTTTGCATCTGCCAGACTCATATCTGAGTTGTTCATATTACCTGTAATAGGTTAGACCAAACACAGAGCCCTTTTAAAATCCCCTCCTTAGAATTCATTGTGTGTTGTGGGTTTCACTGTTGCTCCAAGTGTTTAATTAATAACAGACATCTGTATAGCAGCTTTTGCAGACATATTTTAGTCCTGCTTTTTAGTCCTGAGAGCAGGACCCTCTCAAGAATTAAAAAGCTAAATCTGCACAGCTTTCACAGTGAAGCTGGGTTGTTTGGATTTTCACATTTTCACCTCTAGTCTCAACCACAGAAGAGCCAGCTATCCCAGGAATATCCACAGAGCACTCCATGGCAGAAATAACAACAGCTGTCCTCACTGGTACAGCCAGAGCCTGAGGCCTCAATCATTGTCTGCTGGAGCCAGTGAGAAATGGAGCAGAGCATAAATTGGTTGTAGATCTCTTTTGCCCAAACTTGCATCTGCAAAACAAAACATATTAGTTATTTTCGCATGAATTACCTGCACAGTTGAAAAAATGTGATTTCTGGTCACCAGTGTTGTCAGCTTAGCAGTCTGTACAGTGAATCTATGTAATAAATGTTAATAATATACCAAGTATTCACAAAAATGGTAAGACAAAATGCACTGCACATTGTGAAAAAAAATGGTGGATATGCAATACAGTATTATCTACTATTCAAACCTTACCTAGGCTAGAATCAGATTCCTTCATTATGGTTCTACTGATTTTTGGACTGGTGAAATAAATCAGAGAGAACAGGAGTGCCATGCTTGAAGAGATCACTGACTCTTTGAACAAAGGTAGGAAAATGAAAAATAGGCATGTCAGAGAATCCATGGGAAGCTTCAGAGCCTCAGCCCACAAAGTAACAGGTATTAGGCAAGGTAAAGAGACAGAAGGAATCTAAATTTTCCTACAATATGCTGTAACTTTACAAATGCTTGCAATATGTGACAGCCCATTGAGCAAGCTTGCATGGTCAAGACTTGATGTGCTTTGATCTCTTTTCCCCTTCTACATTTACAGAATGCCATTGACATTGGCTGAACCTTTAATTTAAATAGCCTTTTTAATATCAGTAAGCTATTGTAAATTCAGGAAAATAAAAAAAAATTTATAAATATATTTTATATATCAGAGTATAACATATCTAGAGTAAAATAAAACTATATAGTTTTGAGAGGCATTCTGTGTGGCTTCTTCTATATGCTGTAAACTGTTTGAAAACCTTTGCAATCTTGCATCAGTTCTTTTGGCTTTATTTTTAAGCCAACATAGAGGAAAGAAGAGATTCCAGGGTTGGCAGATCCTTTCACCTGGGCCATCTGAAGAGCCCTGCTGCTGCTGCACAGCCTTGCAGAGCTCCCTGGCTCCGTGGGGCAGTGCAGGGCAGGGCTGGGCAGCACTGCCCCAGGTGGGAGCTCAGCCCCACACCTGAATGTTTACATTCCCTTACCAAGGCTCACACTGACCCAGATTCAGAATCTGAATGTAAGAACTTACTGGGTACAAGGTCAGTTTCTTACCACAGGTAACTCTGCCTCTGTATGCTTCGTGCATTATCAGCTGTGTATAATATTAAACACAGACTATAGTTTACTGATGCTTTAATTTGGTGTTTCCCTGCACTGCTGTTCAAAATAACCTATTTCCTCAAAAAAGAATGATGTGCATACTGGATGTGTTAAATTTATTAAGGTCATGGATGACTATTTGCAAAGCACCACACTTAATGTAGTATTTTTGTACTGTAATGGAAGCATGCCTTCCTTGGGTTCTTTTCCACATATTAAATTGTATTTATTAATTGTATTTATAACTGTGCAATTTTTAAATATGTTTTAAAAATAAACTTTGTCTGTGGCTTCAAATATATCAAAATCTCTTTTCAACTTGAAAGGGTCTTGACTTCAATTACTTAAACTGAAAAGAGGGATCTAAGTCTCCAACTAAAAGGATTTTTTCAATGAGGTATTCTATTCTATTGTTTACCAATTGAACATACTTCTCTGCTTAAAAGTTAAGTTCAGAATATGCTTTTGTTCTCATTTTTCCTAAATTCATTGTTTCTCTGAGGCAGAGTTATTTTTAGAATTGATTTTTATTTTGACATGTTGCTCAATTATACTTACAACTCAAATTTATACCAGCTGAGGCCTGGCCCAAAGGGCTCTGCACATTCAGCCCATATGAGGAAAATGGGAAAAAAGAAGATAAGAATTTTTCCTGAAGGCTGTACAATAATTAAAACAGAAGTAATAATATCAGAAACCAACCTTTATGAAAAGCAAAGCCAACATGCAGTGACTGAAATCACTACTCAGGCAATTTCCCACATACCACTGTAGGAGCTGGCTCTCAGCATTTCCCAGTTCTGTCCTCCACGGGATGAGGTGAAAGTGCTGACAAGGCTGATGTCATTCCTGCTCTGTGTTTCTGCTGTGAGACACCAACATCAGCACAGACACGAGGGATAAAAATTCCTGTGCGCTGCTGTGGACAGGAAAGCTGACAGCCAAGCAGGGGCTGGGACAGTGACAGCACAGGACCATGGAAAAAGCAGGATTCTCTCCATGGACATGGGGCTGCTCCAGAAAACAAACAGAACACACAGCCATGGTTTGCCTGCAGAAGGAAAGCTCTGTCAGAAAAAACAACTGGCAAAAACCTATGGCTTTAACCAGAACCTTCCACCAAGGAACAAAAGGGAACAGACACACAAACCACACTAACCCTTAGTTTAGGACAAAATTAACTGTGGGCTCTTGACACTGGTGTGTTCTGCTGGAGATATTAAAGCTAGTTTAGTTCTTTTTGCTAGTTTAGTTCTTTTTGCCCAAAGGCACTGACAAAGCAGCAGCAGCAGGAAAAACCTTTGGTTGTGTGCTCCAGATCAGGAACACAGCACTGCTGTCCTAAAGCCAAAGGCAATGGGAGAAAAGCATCAGTACCAAATCCACATGCAAAACTGCTCAAAAATCACTGCTAAAGACATCTGAAAACATAATCACCCACTCTAAACAGCTGTCAGTCATGCAGTAACTGTTTTCAATGATTTTACAGCATTTCAGCAATTTTACAGGCTGTCAGTGCTGCCCTTATTTGGGTAAGGCTTGTACACCTGAGGGACACAAAGGTGCAACTCCCCACTTCAGTGAGGGGGAGCAGAGGGTGGGAACTCATCAGGCATCCAACACTGCCTCCCACAAACAGCCTGCAACAGCCAGGCACAAATCCCATACAGGAAACTCCTGGAAGCTGTGAACAGAGCTGGTTAGCTTCTACAGGGAGCCACTCTCCACCTCTCCCACCTCTCCCACCTCTCTCAGTTACCACAAGTGGTGTGAACAGCGTGGCTTGGGTTGCCATGGTCACAAGGGACATCTGTGATAGAAGAGAAACCAAAACAGATCATTAAGTTTAGACTTCAGAAGCTGAACCATCTCTACATTTCTTATCACTCAGCATGGAACATGTCCTGTACTATGTCAAGAAGTGCCACTGAGGCCAGCAGATTTACCTCTTACCTCTGCTCCAGTTGCTGGTCCCAGGATCCTATAAAAAGTTGTCACCCCTCAGTCTTCTTTTTCAGCCTCTTGCATCTACCAGAGTCCCAAAAGTCACATTTCTATGCAAATCCTTACACGTGAGGAAAACAGACTTCTTTACTGAGCAGCAGGAGAAATTTCTGAGTATGAGGAATTACAGACCATGATAAAGCAGAAATTTGGAGTGAAATGACAGCACTATTCCACACAAACATTGCCAACTCTTGTGATCAAAGAACATCAAAAGGCCTAACAGTTAAAAACAAACAAACCAGTCTAACTTAAAGCCTGATTTCTATTTTTTGCCATGCTGTATATCTGCTCAGGGCTTGGGGATTTTACTTTTTTTCTTGTTTTAAATCCACAGAAATGCCAAGAGTCACAAGAAATCAAGAGTCTCACAAACCTCTCTGTTCCCTCTGCAGGGTCTTTCTAAGTAAAACACCAAATGTGAACACAAAGAGTGAGAGGCAGCATCAAAACACATTCTGTCTATTCCTCTCCAGTTCAGACAGGAATAAAGAAGCAAGAATCCACACAGTCACCAGATGTGAGAATATTTCTTTTTAATTTAAAACGGTTGCAACAACGTCATTCACAGCCTTTCTCATCTCAGACAAATACTCTCCAGAAAGTTAACAGTGCTTCAAGCAAACAACTCTGAATGGTGCAAAGTAAACCAGGACAGACACTTCCAGGATACAACAGTAAAACCACTGAAGACTGAGTAGAAATCAGACACCAATCTCAGCCATTGAGGGAGGAAGGGCGACAGGGAAAACAATAAAATGTCCAGTTACATATTTTGCATAGACTTCCAATGCATGGGAACAGCAAAGAGGATAAAAATGGCTGCTGCCAGGATGGAGAACAAAAGGAATCAGTGGGAGAGGTTTCTAAGGAAATCTAATGAGCTCTGGATGCATCCACATTTTGAATGTGTTCTGTGACCTGGTGGAGGCTGTCTGAGTCTAGAACTGGGCTGATGTTGGTTTCACTTACACCAAAGTCAGTCAGAGGTAATGGCATTGAACCCAGTGGAGTTACAAGTGATTGGGAGTTCAGAAACATCTATTCTTATTTTAAAACTACAGGTCTGAATAAATTAATTTTTATCGTAATTATATTTTAGCTAGGAAGATTAAATAGAGTTTGAGTCTACATGTGTTTTGGAGACAGGAGATTGTGACTCAGAATGAGGAGTCTACTGGATCCAGCATACTGCTAGGAATAAGAGAAGAGGAAATCAAGGAAAAGTTATTGAGTTTTTCTTCCTTCCTTTCTCCTAACCTAAATGTACCATACAAAAAAGTAAAAATAAGTCTGAGAAATAAGAGCTTTATTTACTGCCAGGTCCTGGCTTGCCGTGATTCTCAGGTCAGATTGTCTCTAACAGCTCACAGTGATTTTTCTTCCCCCATTCCCAGCTCACGGAGCCCCCAGCACCCACAGGGAATGTGCCCAGGCTGTGCCCTGGCACATTCAGCACATTCAGCCTGCAGCAGGCACAGCCTGGCAGATCAGTCATCCTCTCAGTACAGTCTGTTTGAGTGGGGCTTCTGCAATGCTGGAGTTTAAAAACACCCAAAACTCCTCTGCCCCCCATTAGGCTGAGGAGTCAGGAGTTTACATCCTGCTCCTCCAGGTTCTTGATGTTCTTCACACAAAACCCATCACAAAAGGGAGACAACTTAACCAGCCACATGAAAAAAGGAGGGAGGCCACTGTTTTGGGAGAGAATAAAGTAATTCCTCAAGCACCTGTCTGAAGAACTTCTAACATATTTTTAACTGCTAAATTTTAGAAAACCTGCAATCCTTTCCTCTAAACTGCTCCCTGCACTCCTGACTAACTTTGGTTTGGGCAGGAAAAACACAAAAGTGATGAAATGAGAAGAACCCCAGGACCTGAGCTGCTGCAATTCACTCACCACAGCCAGCCAAGGGCCCTCCAGTTTATCACCCTCCAAATGTTCCTCCTGAGCCCCGGCAGCTGCACAGCCATCACAGCCCTGGGATGCACCAAGCACTTTGCAAGATTCCAGCTCCATCCCTGACCCTGCAAGACCAGCCATGCTTCCAGTTGGGCAATGAGCATGGGGGTTACTCAGCTGGCCTTTATTTACCCAATATTTCTAAATAAAAAGGCAGCAGTCACCAGATCTTGGTGTTTTTAAATAGCCCTTTAAGTTCATGAGGCAAGAGGGAAGCTGTTGTGTTGAACTTCTTTGGAATATACATGGGAATTTTAAAAACATAATTAAAAATTAAAGGAGGGGGGGGAAAAGGCTTTTCCTCCTTTTTCTACTGCCAGAATGAAGAAACACACATATATACAGAAGTTTTGCTCTTTCACTTTAAATAGATGTATCACTGCATAATTTGCTGATCCCATTTTCAAACCTGTCACTTTCTGGTGAAGTCCTCAAATATCCAAAATCTGGAAGAAGCAAAGAAATAACTGGCAGCTTTTATTTCATCCAGAGCTGGTGGCTCAATAAGCACAAGGCAGCTGAATGTCACAGGGGCCACCCATTAATGTGCCAGGACACTGCACTAATGTGTCCACAAGAGCTCTAAGAGCAGGGAGCTCTCCCAGCAAAGAGACACCTTTGCACTCTGCAGAATTATTGCACTGGAATTTCTCTCACTATCTTTTATGATCCAAACCTGATTAAAATCCTAACAGTGTTTTTTGGCTCTATGTGTGGCTTTATGACCAGAGGGAGAATTATTTTTCCCCAGACAATGCAAAAACTAAAATTCCCTTCTCATAAACAGATGTTTAATTTGGGTTATCTTCTGTAGTGTGTAGCTGCCTGAATTTTGCTGTTAAAACTTGCAGGCACTAACAGCAGAGAAAATGTAATGACATCTCTCTGGCTCTCTTGCACCCTGCAAAAAAAGTTGGGTTTTTGGGGGTTTTTTTGGGTTGTTTTTTTTTTTTACTGATGCAATTTATTCTGAGGGCTTGGTAACATTGTACAAGGCAACTCCAGCAACAGCCTCTAAGCAGCGTCCAACACCGGGAACTTTTGGGTTATTTTTCCAGAATCATGAAAGGTTTTGCACTCACCATGGTAATTTTTCTAGAATTAGTGTTTTCAAATACAATTTTAAAACCCACATATGCATTCTCACCTGTGAAAAACACTTAAATAACACCATAAAAATTTTTAAAAAGACAGGAAAGGCCAGCCCCTGCCTACCCACCCCATCATCCCTGCCAGAGATATCAGACCCCTTTTAGAAGGTGTCTGTTGAAGAGATCAGATTATTGATGCATTTGCAAGTTTAAAGAAAGTGAGAATATCAGTTCAAGGGGAGTTTTATTGTGTTTTTTCTTTTTTTTTTTGTTCCTGTTGGTTGCTGTTGTTTTGGTTTGGTTTTTTAACGGAGGAAGAGAGGGGTAAATCAATAAATCAGAAAACTCACTAAGCAATTTCCCACACTTAGATTTGAAAGTCAATATTTAAGCAATCTTTAGCAGAAAGCAGGATTGCACTGCAAGTACTTTGTCAGGAAGTTGATTTCAGATGGAATATGAGTGGTCTAGATACAAAATTCCCTGACATAAATATAATGGGACATTAAACCCTTCTTTACCTCCTCCATATGAAAACAAAATTTAAATAACAGCCTTGCCTTTCCTGAGGGTGTGCATTTAATTTCATAGTCAGAAAGTCTGCTGCTTTTAGCCATCTGTAATCCTGAATCTGTTGGTAGAACTTACAAAATAAACATTCAAGTGAAGATGAAGAAACCTATGTCTGCAAAAACAAAATTTCTCTTTGGCAAAAAATGTACAGGGCACTGACAAGAGATTGCTCCTGTCTCCATCAGTCTCTTAGGCTTAAGCTGGAAAAGTCAAATCAAGATACTGTACCACTGAATTCCAACAGATTCAACTTCAGACTTGTCTCACTGCACTGAAAATGATCTCTGAGAAAGGACATTCTGCTCTGAAGAACAGCCACAAACGCCCTCCCTTCAAATGATTGCTCTACATGATCTGGACTCTGGATGCAAACACAGGCTCCCAGTCACCAAGGACACAAAAATCTGTTTGTGCTCTTCAAAGGATGCACGGGCAGGACAGGCAGGAGCTGGGCTGAACTGTTTCTGCTCAACACTGAAGCTTCCATATTCTCCACACACTAGCTGCAAACTCCACCAGAAATCCACATGGCCTGTAAGGTGTATAAATTTAAAACAATGTCCTATACAGCACCTAATAGAAATATTCCATCTAACACTTAAGGCGGCATCAAATGATTGTTTTTAAATACACTATAAACATCCCATGGTTTCCTTTGCTTTTTGGCAGTCCAAGGGTTAAGGGGTCTTTTGTTGGTTTTAGATTTTTATTGTAGGCTTTTTTTGGGCAGGTTAAAAAGGCTTATGGCTTCTTAAGGCCAGGTGATAGATTTGAGGCCTAACTTGGTATCCTGTGGTAAAAATAAATGTAGCCCAGGTCTTTGGGAGGTCGTTCTGAGGCACACACTCTAAGGTCGTTGTAGATCACCCATCTGAAAGGAAAACAAGATTGATTACATTCCAGGAGTCTAAAAATCACCACAGATTTATCAGAGACTTCTCAGACCCAAACCTCAAAGAGTTTAAAATCTAAAATTAGGCATTGCAATGAGAACAAAGGATCAGAAAAACAGCTGAACCAGCCGCCAGAGTCAGGAATGGAAAAGGAGGAGGGATGTGCAGAGGAATGTGTAGTTACAGCTCAAATGAAGGAAAATCAGGGATTCCCAATGTCAAATAATGGGAGCATATCAGAATCACAGCCAAGATCAGCACCACAGTACCAGCAGCACTGGTATCAGCCCATGGTTCCATGGCTTTCTATTCATGGCAACAAAAGGAAGTTGGGAAGAGCTCAGACAAACTAAGCCAGATCCAGAACCAATGCCCCAAACTGAGGCATTGGAGAGATTTGGAATGGCCAGCACAGGAGAGCCAATGGTACATTTCACAGACATCAGTGGGATCAGAACTCATCACATCTGTGACGATTTTCATTTTTTTGGTGGGAAGCCTACAGATGGTAACAGCCCATGTTGTCTGCCATGAGCATGCCCTGCTCTGTACAGATTCTTCAGATCAAATCAATTGAAATCAAACATTTGCTGATCCCATGTGTCTCCCCCAGCTGCACTCACCTTCCCTCCTTTCTGAGGTGACAAACGTAGTGGCCACTCATTGTGGATGTTCCCATGTGGCTGATGAACCCAAACAGCTCATACCCTGTTTTAAGAAATACAAATGGCACTCTAAGTATTTCACTGCAACCACCGCAAGATGACTCCAGGGGAAATGTTCTTTCTAATACTGGAGAAGCAGCTAAGCACTCCCAGCACAGACTCTGCAGCCCCAAACTCCGTTTCTGTTAACACTGCAGCATGTTTCCAACTTAACTAGTGGCTCAGATTCACTGTCAAACATCAAACCAATCCAAATCAAATCCACAGAGACCTGTGCACATACAGCAGGGCTGTGATCACAGCCCCTGCTAGGAAAGAAAACAGCAGATTCATTCCCAGTTCACAGAGAGCACCACAGAAAGTGCCAAGCAGGGAGTTCATTCTGCACACAAACTAGCTATGTCTATATGTGTGATCACAGATCTCCTATAAATCAAAAACCACAGAAGTCTGTATTTCAGCATAGAAGAGGGGACAGGAAAGAAAGCTCCTTGTTTAACACAAGGACAATTTTTATGCTTAAAGTCTCTGGAGAGTTCAGCACTGGTTCTTGATGCCCATCCATGCATGCCATTCACCTGAATTGCCACTAAAACTAAAAGGGTTCCTTCTTTCAGGGTATTGTATAAGGACATGGGCCTGGATTTTGCTGGAGAGGGCTTTCTGGAGCTATTTCACAGAATCATGTTTGTTAACAGGATTTCAGGCACTCAGTAAAGAGTCTCAGTCTATAAAGGCTAAGTACCACAAAAAATAATTATTCCAAGTTTGGGGGTTTTTTTTAACTTAGCAATAATCAATGTTTCCCATGTCTCCAAAATATTTAAGGTTGATATTTGTAATGTTAATCTAACAGTAGCAACCACAGACACAAAAATCAAATTGCCTGGTAATTTTTTTCCCCTAAATCTTTACATTCAAGATCAGAAGTAGAAGCTTAGAACATACTACAGTTATTAGAACTCATCACTAAAGACCCTTCAAAAAACTTTTTGTGACATCCTTAGCACCAGCACTGAGCTTTTGTACTCGAGTGCTGTGACACCTCCAGGAGCTTCTTCTCCACTTTGCCTGCTGTACATCAGCCCCATCTTGTGGTCTATTTAGCAGCAGTGTGACAGAGAATCTCAACCAAAAGAAAACAAAACATGCAGGACACCAACTGTACTTGTGGCATTGTGAATAAGGAATTTGGTTGAAGGGATTAACAAATTGCCCAGCAGAGCACAGGAGGACAGAAACTCAGGTGGTCTGTAGCAGCAGTGCTGTCTTTAGGATGCTCAGCCTCTGAAGATTTAAATATTCTAGCTTTTCTTTGTCTTTTTTTCTTAAAGCAACAGAACAAAAAGTAAACCTAGGCCAAGAGAGACTTGTGTGCTCTGGTAGCAAGAAACTTTGGGCTCTGGTTATTCAGTGAGTCCAAGCAGAGTTTTCTGAGCAATGACAGCCCACAGAACTCAGTGGCCCACAGAGCTGTATCAGCCCCAGAAACAAGAATGCAAGTAAATTGTCTGTATCCTGTCCAAAGTACCCACAATAACTACTTTCAAAACTGAAAGGAGCTCTATGAACGGGGTGGGTGTGACACAACAGAATGGCAGCCAGGTCTAAGCTGAAGCAGAACTTACTTCCAGGGCCATCTTTGATCCTGGGTCCCTCTGACCCTGTCTCTGCAAGGATATTGGCATTGGCATTGTTCTCCATATCTATGGTGTCCAAAGCAGGGTCACTTTCTTCCTCAGGGTCAGGGTGGCTGAAGATCCACTCCAGTGCACGCTCCAAGTTGTTGTTCTGCCAAACAATCAAAAGAGCAGCCTTTAATACACTCTAACACCACACTGCCACTCATCAGCCTTTGAAGAGAGTAAGGATCATGTTTACAGCACTTAAAAATTGTAAGATATTTCTACCTCCCTGGAAAATCGTATTCAGCAAGCACTCTGCAAATGCTTGACACGGAAAAGAAATAGTCCCACAACTAAGACCCACAGCCCCCTGCTCTTATCTTGCAGACACAGTCTCCAGGCACCTAGTTTATTTTCCAACAAGTATGTTTTCCTCACTGCCTTCCACACTTTACCAATACAGTGAAACACGCAAAGCACCTTCACCACTCCAGAAAAGTCAGGAATGCCACACTTTGCCAGGATAGTGGCAGGCTCACCATCCATTAACTGGATATTTGCACATTTCAAAGGCATCTGAGCACCCACAAGCACAAAGCACAGAACATGAAACAAAGCCCCAGTGTTACCAATAACCCATGAACTCACTGTTGCCTTCAGTGCCTGAATTGCCACATTCCTTTGGAATCCCATGGAAATGATGATTGCAACCATCTCTTCAGGAGGCTGGTTATCTAACCCTACAGCTCCTAAAGCAGCTGCCCCACTGGAAGCAACTTCTCCAAATGCAGGTATGACCAATGGCTCAGCAAAGTCTGGAACAAACAAACATTCATCAGTTCCTTCTTCTGTCTCACTTAACTGGGAAGTCAACAACAAACACGAACAAACAACACATAGGACCTCAAAAGCAGTCCTGAAATCAATGTAAGTTCATTTCACTGGCATCTAAATTCAGACTTAGATGTGTGGAAAGCCTTAAAAACAACAAAATGAATGTGCACTTTGCAAAATATCTAGGTGCATGTGCTCATACTGAGCAGACTGGAATAGGTCAGCACATTGCAGAAGTGAAACAACTGCAGGAAAGCAGCGAAGATTGGTATGGAAGCAATGATGGCATCAGGATAATAGACAACCCAGTGCACAGATGTAAAATGAACTTATTCAATATCTGAAAATGTCTGCTAAGCCCAAGTGAAACTCATTCCCCATTTACACAAGCAACACAAAAGCTCATGGTGAAGCGTGAACTCAACCAAATCTGGGGTTTCCTGGCAAGGGAGTTCTCAGTGCTGAATCATGAGTCCAAACTTTGCACGGATGAAACACAGGAAGTGGAGAACATCTAGCAGCCCTGTCCATCACCAGACAGCCCAAGTATGGCATGAGTGCTCCAGCCTGAGCTAGAGAAGGCTGATATGGAAGGAAAGCATCCAGACCACAGGATTCTTTGTACTTACACTTGGTCACAGGTCAGCTTCCCCCTTAGCAGCACGGACCTAGCCAAAGGGTGGAAACAGAGCTGGCCCACACCAGTGGTGAGGACAGGACTTCTGGTGTAGCTTAGTTTGTTGTCTTCTTCTAGGCAGAGGACACCACATAATGGTCAAGATCTGCACATCCCAGAAGCAGCTTAGGAAAATTCACTCACACCTCCAGGTTTCCCAGGTGGGGAAGGGGGAGCCGTTGTTTCTCTGTCACACATTATAAAATTTCTACTGACTGCCAAAATCCACAACCAGGAGCTGAGTTTAACTTACAGCCTCCAGTGACTGACCTGGTTCTTCCATGTGTGCAATGATCCAGTTGAAAGCAACTTCAGCACCCAGGTTGCCTGTATAGTACACAGCCTTCCGACACGCCTCCAAAGGAAAGCCCATCTCTGCCAGCTGCATTACTGAAGACTCATCAATATCTAGGGCTGCAAGAAAGGACCTTCTAAAATATAAAAGTCTCATTTCATCCATTGCATGATATTTCTTATTGTTACTCACGGTGCCATATATTAGAGTACAGACTGCTTGGATTTGGTTTAGTACTTCAATAAACCCACAGCCATCAGACAACAGCCTTGTACAAAGCATTACAGTCATTGTTATGGACTTACTGATAATCTTTTGTCTCAGCAGGGACACAGATCCTCACACAAATCATTAAATATTGATGAATTCCTACAGGATTCTATTTCTTTTAAAACAGCTCAGCACTGGATTTTAAGGGGTGAGGAAGTCAGGTGCTGAGCTCAGCTAGAGATGGCAGCCAAAACCAAGCCCCTCTCAAAGGCAGGATCTTGCAGGTTAGAGAAATAACAGCTGCCAGATCTGGCAGCCTCTGGATGACAGGGTCAGACAGCTTTATGTGAGATCAGAGTGCAGAGGGATTGAGTGGTTGTGACCCCCAGGACTGCAAGATCCTCCTGAGGAGCAGCAGGCAGAGGAGCAGCTCATATTCTGGCTATATCAACCCTCAAAGAGAGTCCTGCACGTATGGAATAAACACTGAACAAGCACAGAAATCAGCTTTTATTTGGAAGCATGCAGGGCAAGGCTTCATGCATCTCTGTGAAGAGAGAGAAGCCATCAGCTGAGCAAAAGCAAAACAATTTTTTAAGCAGTAGAAAAATGAGATACGTACACTCCACGAAATGGTTCATCATGTGATCTGAAAATTAACAATGGAAAAAACAGGGAAAAGGCTAAGTAGATCCATATGGGTAAAACAATTCCATATTTTTTAAATCATAGAAATATTTGACCTCATGGAGACAGGGCAGTTTCATCCTTGTTTCCCTGATATTTTTGCCATGAATTAGAGCAGGGATATTTCTGCTCAGTAATTGTTTTCCCTAACTCAGCTCAGAGCAAAGTGTCACTGATACCATAAACCAGGAGGAAATAAAGCTGATGGCTAACTTAAGCAAGAATCTTTTTAAAAAAGTACCATGACCCATGCATTTACAGTAAAACTAGGTCAGTCCATTCAGCAAGAGGGTAAGGAGGTACAGGCCTTTGTGAGGAACTTACACAGATAAGGGGTGGAATTAAAACCTTTAGGGAATTGAAGTTTGTCATATCCTTGCTCTGCACACAATTTCAGGTACTAGCTTTCTTTCACATACATACAGCATGTTATTCTGCCACCATTATTATAAATCTCCAAGCAAATGGGGGCACTCATGTCATGAGAGCAGCTGCATTACTGGCTTCATATTAAATACTGAGGCACTCAAACTTCAGTCATCTGGGGAAAGTGCAGCCACCTGGGTCTAAGGTCACACCATAAAAACATGATTTTACTTGCTACAAACCATTTATTCTCCAGGGAAACTCAGGGAATAAAGAAGGAGGATATTTAATATTCTTGTTTCTGAATAAAAGAAACAGTATAAAAGAAAAAGTATTCAAGAAAAAAAAAAAAAACAGCACAGCATTTTAATCACTTCGCTTTCTTTCTTCTCCACAAACATTATAATCAGCTGTTTGCCATCTTCTCCTTGAGATAGAGCTTTTTTAATGGTAGCCCATATACATCCAGAGAAGAGGACTGTGCATGCAGGCACAGCTGCTAGGGTCGAACAATTCTTGTATTTTTAAAATGAGTAAAATTTACAGTCTTAGCCTATGCCTGGAAAGCTGTTCTCTTAAGCTGTAGTCCTTTGTGTATTAAGTACTGCTGTGCTGTGCTGGACCTGGGAAGTGCACAGTGACTTTACCAAGGGAGTCATGGGCATGCACTGAAGGGTCTCTGGAGAGAGCCAAGGACAGCAACAGCAATTATCAAACCTTCTAGGGAAAGGTGTCCCTATCCATAGCAAGGGATCTTTAAGATCCCCTCCAATCCAAAAAACTCTGTGATTCTATAATAAGTCCCCAAAACAGGAAAGCTGGAAGACTAGAGTTGTCCAGTAGGGAGCAAAAAGGCTGTGGGGTGTTGTAAGAGTCTTCAATTACAGAAGCACAGGGCTGGGTTTTTGTTCATAGCTCAAGAGAATCCCCATGTGCTAGAAGGAAAGGGGAATACAGGGGAGAGTAAGTCAGTAAATACCTTTTGGGTCATCAGGAATGACAATGGGAGGAGCAATGTCTGGGAGTTCCTCTTCTCCTGGCTGGAGCCCCCTGGCCCGAAGGTGAGTGATATCCAGGAAATCTGGCATGTCAATAGAAACATCTACAAGAGCAGAGAAATGGGCTAAGCTTCTGCAGCCAGCAAAACAACCTTATGGTGCAACCTACCCCTTCAGAGAGGGGACTCTGGTACTCAAGGTACAGGAACAGCCAGGATTCCCCTTCTGAAAAGAGCTCTTTAAGAAATATGGAATGCCAAAGCACAATTTAACTAGCTCAGATTACATGAAGCTGTGTTTTAACTCCACAGACCTGATGGATTGGTTAAATTTATTGTAAAAAGGAAAAAGATTCAATTAGGACCTTCACAGTACAAACTTATTACTTGAGTCAGGTCCTCACTACAGTGTGCACATCTTATTAATTATCTGGGATAGAAAGGTAAATAAAACAAGCACATACCAAGCTTTTTGGGTATCCAGTCAAGGCCAAAGGTGAATTTCTTTATCTGCACCACTAAGTACTCAGGAAAGGAAGCAAAGCGGGAAGTCCTGGGAAGGACAAGAAACAGAATTCATTGAAATCAGGCAACAGAACCCAAAACAGCACAGATCCCAGTACCTCATGCACACTGAATGAGCTATTGCTGCTTGACACAAAGGATCCAACCCTACAAGCATTTAAAGTTCAAGTTCTCAACAACCAGACTGAATCACTTCTTGGACTCTGACCATTGAGAACAATTAATTTCCTGCTCAGTTCATCATTACAACTCTTGCAAGGCTGGATCTGCACATCCCATTGAGGAGCCCCAACACTAATGTGATGCCAGAGCTCACTGTCCATTTGTGTGTTTCTCTTTGCACCATGCCCAGGTAACAAGATAAGCACAGAGCACAGTATTTAACAGGCAGCCAGACACATACTTACTTAACTCCAGCAGATTTTGCTTGAAGGGCACTGCTCCAGAAGTCCTCCACATTGCTGGGTTCAGAAAAGGCCTGCAGACAAGCACTAAATGGGATCTTGGCACGGACCAGCTCTGGCAGAGGTCTCCTTGCAGCTTCTGCTTCTCTCCTCTTCAGTTCATAGGCAATTAATTCATCTGAGAAATACACACAACACTAGAAGCTAATGAACATTGTCATGGTTATGTGCTCCTCATCAGGCTTATTTCTGCAAGTTTTAGAAATGCAAAAACCTACTTAGCAATAATAGTTTTGCATACTTTTAACTAGACATCAAATCTTTTTGTCTGCATTGGGGTCAGGAGCTACACTTACAGCCACATCTCTGAGGTTTCTGTTCATGGGAAAAGCACAGAACTGGAAATACCAGGACACAGGCAATGAAAACTTGGCCATGACAGCCAGAATCCTATGTGAACAGTAATGCCACTCACCCACCTTATCAGAGCTCAATCTGAGTTGGAAAGTTATTGCTGTCTATCTGTGTCATCTGACTATTTAGACAGGCCAGGATTATGTATGATCTAGAAAATATCTTGACACTGGTAAGCTGAGCAGTGCCATATGGTAAATTCACAAACTAATCTGTCTCCTGAGTCATTACCTGGAAATAACATGTTCTTTTATAAGTGACAGAGTCATCACTGAAACTGATGAAGAAAGAATGAAAAGTTCTCCTAAACTTCTTGTCCAGTGCAAGGAGTTGTAGGCTAGGTAAAAGTAGGTAGAATTCTCTGCCTTGTGGTATTTCATAGGATCTCATCAAACAATCAAAATAGAACCTTATGGTTTAAAATACTTTAAATGTTCAGATTATGTAGGAAATCAGAGGCACATCTCCCTTCATGTTCCTGTGATGCCCTCTTCACTTCTACCTCAAGCATGCATTTATTATGTTACTCTGCAAGGCTCTTCACCACTGACTGCAGATGCAACCACACCTTGTCAGTGCCTTCCTCCTGCTCCCAAGTGTTCAAGCCTCCTTGGCAATTTTCTCCTTTAAAAACAAGGGTGCTTTTCACAGGCATGAGAAAAACACTCCTGCTTATTAAATAAACATCCAACACTTCATGGTCCTTGCCTCCTCCCCTAAAGCCCAGAACATCCAAATGTTATTTTAGATTTATAGATGACAAGCTACCTTATACTCTTATTCTCTATTACCACAATAGATTTTTCTGTTGCTAAAGAACAGAAAGCAGATTTGGGGCTTTGGTTTTGGTTGTTCTTTGTGAGTGTGTGTTTTTAAAAGATATCAATTAGCTGGTATGTTCAGCTCATTTTCATAATGAAGACGCTTTCACAAACTGTTTCACTGTCCAGGACGAAGGAGATTCAGCGCAGGTGGGGTCTCTCTGGGCACAAAGTGGCACATGCCTGGGTCGAGCAGAGCAGTTTGCCCCGTTACCTTTGTTGGTGGCTGCCTCCATGGCCACGGGGAGCTGCATGATGTAGTCCACCCTGTGGGTGTAGCGCACCTTGCGGGACTGGCAGCACTGCGTGCGCTCCTCCACCAGGAACCGGAACACATCGCTGGGGTTCTCCGAGCCCACGGGGTTCCTCTGAAAGGAACAGCACACCAGGTCACTCCTGTGCCTCTTGGAACCCTGGCTGCTGGGGATTTCAGACTGGCTGTGCTGACAGACACTGACCCCCAAGGGAACACTGCGTTTGACCTGAAGCCGTAGAGGAAACTTCCAAAATTGCATGATGGGACTGAGATTATGAGTGTGGAGTTTGGATAGAAGTGTGCAATACCACATGGTAGAAAACATAGATTTTAAGGTTTTAGAATGTAGTAATATATATAAAGCAAAATGAAAGTTTTAAAGCAGAAGCCAGTCCTTTTTCTTTAACTTCTTCTTCATCTTCTTCTCCATAGGTTTAAGAAAGGTTTTAATTAGATTAAAAAGTCCGCATTGTGGAGCATGAGTAGTTAGTTATAAAAGAAAGTATGTTAGTAATAAGTTTAAAAGCTTATAACTTTAGTAAGTTATAAGCTTAAAAGTAAAAGTAATTTAGGTGTCATTTCTTAATTAGACAACTTATCCTTAAAAAGCCTTGTAGAGAAAAAGATACAATTTCACTTTTGCCTTAGAAGGAAGTACTGTAAAGCTCACAACTTGTAAGACTATAAATAAGAACTAATAAACATCTGAGTCCAAACAAGAAATACCATCTCATGATTTAATCTCAATCTTAGCAGGGAAAGGAAGCAAAAGAATCCACATGTGATGATCACTAAAATGATCGGAAAATCCAATCTGCTGGTTGTTTTAAGGCAAGCACAAAGACACTGATCTGGCAGCTCAGCTCACACTGGACTGTGTGCAGAGCTCTGTCTCCTACAGAGAAAACCACCAAAATCCACAAGTTCTGCACTCACAGCAGCATCTTTCTACACACAGAACCTGCAGGGTTTGTTCCTGAGAACATATAAGAACCTGACTGAGTCAAGGTGAGCAGAAGGTAGGAAGGTGGCAAGTTACAGTAAAGACAGAAAGCTCAGATAAATAACATGGAGCATCCTCTCAGCAAACAGAGTTGCTCCTACCGCTCTGAATATGCACTGAAACAGAACAAGCAACTTGTAGTTCATTATCCAGATGGGAATGTCATGCAAATAATATACCTCCTCTTTGTTGTTCATGTTAATGCCTGTTATCAGGCAAGAAACAGAAAAGTCTCTTCTAACCACCCTATAATCAGTACATGCATTTAGGGATGTGGAACATTATGCATACAAATGTGAGTAACTTCATCTAGAGACTGAACCCATGAATAAATAGCCTTGATTCTTGGGGAAAATGGGAAGCGAGGGAGGAAGGGTAGACAAGAAATGCTTTACATCAAAACTGCATGTATCTGTAAATTCCTTTTCAGAAAGACAGCATTAAAATTCGCAGTATGATTCCTTTACACACAGCACTGAGCTGGAGCTTGGTGGAACTAAAGCTTTATACAGAAATATTCCACTGACAAACAGCCACTCTGCTTTCAGCAGGGGAATCCTTCCTCCCACGATTCAGTAACATACAGCTGGGACTTGTAAAACAGCTGGACAGGGTAATTAATTTGCTCCCAACAATTATAAGAACTTGGAACAATAACAATAATAATCATAATACCCAATTCATTGATATTCTCTGGCACACTTCAATATGATAAACAGGAACAGCAATTTAAAAGGTCACACATATTTATGAATTTTATAGCCTGTACATTGAAGCTTGACCTCTTTATATTTGTTAGCAGCACCACTGGCCCTGCTCATGGTCATGTAAGAGTCTGAAGCAAAGAAGAGGAAGAATTAAGAAAGCAAATGTTTCTAAAACAAAATACATTGTAATTAGTCCCACCTTCTACATATCTAAGGCTAAAAGTAATATAACTAAAATATGAGCTACTCATGTAACAGTTTTGGCTTCATTGTCTAATATAACCAGAAAAAGAAGTAGCAATTCAGGTTTTCTCACCTCTACTAGATTTATCAGATGTAGGAAAAATTCCTGGGCATCTTGTTGTCTATTAGAGGAAAATTCTGGGTGGCCTTTACTTATAAAAGCCTTGAACATTCGAGGAGATATTCCATTGTGTTGAGGCTAAATGAAAGAGAGAAAAACCATTTAAAAAGGGATTTTTATTCAATCATGAACCAAATATCTCAAAGTTACTCCACTAAATCTATCTATGGCCCGTTTCTGGCACTGGAAGAATTATAGCTTCCATTTCACCTATTTTTCCATTTTAATAAAAATGGGAAGGGTCCTGAAACAAGATTTGAGGGGGTTTTAGAATATGTTTTATGGCTTAGTTCCTGCAGAACTCACTCTACCTGTCCTTTGGCAATTGGCATTTTAAAGAGATTACCAGAGGTTTTTAAAGGTTAGTAATTTTCAGAAAGGCTGAAAGCCTACATTGTTATATAACATTTGATATTGCTTTCAGAACCCTGTGCCAGAGCATTGAAGCACTTTGGTGTATCAGCTGGCAGCTTTCCTCAGGACAAAACCTTCCAGAGAGCTGTGCAGAACCAAGCAGAGAACATCTAATGTGTGCAGCATGCACTCCCAGGTGAGTTTTTAAGAGCAGACATGAATTTGCAATTTGCAGGTGATGGTCATGTTGAAAAACCATAATTTACTGCCTTTGGCCATTCAGTTACATCTGAGCAAACTGCCCTAAATTAGAAAATCTCTGGCTTCCAAGACAGTTCTGGTTTTGACTTTCTAATCCTTTATACCACTTTAAGAACCTCTCCAACCATTCCAGATCCTCAAGACAACACTAGCTATTATGCTTGTCAAATAACATTTTTGAACGGGTCAGAATCTATTACTGAGATTTGCCCTCAGCTTCCATGAAACCAAATAATTTTCTGCACAATCCAAGCACAAGTATAACCTTTAGGAGCTCTCAGAGGCTGTTAAAAACTCAGCCAATTTCATTCCTTACTACACTTGCACTGTCATATGAATATAAAAATAGAAAAAGCAGCATGAAACGGAGGCCATATAAGATACGCAGTGGAAGAGTAAACTATTTTTCTTTGTTTTACCAGGGTACAGTATTCTTAAACCCACTGAAATCAGAAGCAGATTCTCATTTTTAAATGCTTTTTTCAATTCTTGGCAGTAGACCACCAACCACATCAGGCTAAGATGATCCCTACAGGCTCCCATCAAGAGACAGAGTCTCTGTATTGCTTGGACAGAGAGATGCTCTGGGGATTTCTGCATCCTGGGTTATGCACTGCTTCAGTGTCCTCAACTGCCTTTCATCCAAACTGGGACTGGGGAGATAAGTGCATAAAGCAGCTCACATTGCAACTTCTTCCTGTGCCAGAAGCAGGAATGTGGCACACTGCTGTACAATGCTGTTTAATGCACTCAGTTTGGAACCAAGCCTTGTTTCCACCTGTACACTTTGTACTCAGCCCCTCGAGCAGCAAGAAGAGGAGCATGCCATGAGTGACAGTCTGCATGAAAAAAGGATTGAATCTTGCAATCTCACCTCAAGGACAATAAAAGGTGGGGGGAAAAAAAATCTAAACTCAGAAGAAATGTTAAAGCTCAAAGCAGAAAATCAAGCCCTGGATGATGACCCTTTAGAGTCTAAAGTGGGCCCAAGGAAAATGCTGCCATTTCCAGGCTAAACTTCTGTGGTGAAAAATTTCAACTCCACAGCACCACGAATATTTACTTAATACCTGACATGCTTTCCCCATCAAGAGTTGCAAAACAGTTTAGCTAAATATAGATTGTGCTGGACCACTGCAGATCTCATATGAATGCTTTTACAGGCAACAACTCCCCAAAACTTTGGATGAAATCCAAAGGCTCAAAAAGACTGAGAACTTCTTTGCATGTAGAAGGGAAAAAAAAATAAAGGAATAAAAGTTAAATGAATAATTGATATTATAGACACAAAGCAGAAGCACTTCAAAACATTTAAGGCCTAAAATGCTAAGCAAACAAAAGGGAAAAAAAGCATCCTCAACCTGAAAAAAACATAGATTTGGATTCCAATAGTGAAGGAATAGAGAAAATATCTAAATCTGACTTTTTTCTGTAAATAAATCATCAATACAACAAGCAAAAATAGCTGTAAAAGCTGTTTCAAATCCTAATATATGCTCTGAATTGCTTGATAAGGATGCTTCATGCATGTAACTTCAGCTTCATTAAACTGAACTAATGAACACAAGTACTGTTAAATGTCAGTAGAAGCCTACTGCAACCTGACAGAGTTTCATCCCATCTGTCATTAAAGAGTTCTCAATATCTCATCTAATAGTGGCTGCTGAGCTAAACAAGGAGATGCAGCTTTATTCCAAGGGTTCAGATCCCTGAACTTCCAGCACAATATTTTCCAGTCACATCCTGGATGTGTTTAGGAAAGCAGGTCAGCGAGTACACATAACTCAATGTAAGGAGTTTGCTGAAATCTGTCCCACTATTCCTTTGCCCCAGTGTTGATTAGCCTTGAACTTTATTTAATGGGAACAAGCAGGATTTGCTTGTTCCAAAACATTGAATTGCCACTGTACAAAGCAATTACTTGGGAGACACATGACTGCCAGGTCATGCAAACTACTCTGTACCAGATGCTCTGTCTGTCCAAAATCTTATTGGCATTCTGATTTCAGGAGAAATTCCTATGTCAATAATTGATAGATGAAGGTAGAGGAAAATATCTGTTTCTTTGGCAACCACCACCATCCCTCAGTGGCAGAAGCATGCATTACTCTTGTGGCTCTGCATGGCTCCTCCACCTCCAAAGCCCTCAGCACCACCTAACCTTGCATTACCTTCTCCTGAAACCAAGTGGAGTATTGTCAGACACTCCCTGGAAACAATTCTTTAGCTATTTATACTTTCAGTAATTTAAAGAGGGTTTAGAAGTTTCCTTCCAGGACTCTCTGCACAACATTGTTTTTGTTGTTGTTGTTCCTCAGAGAAGATAAACATTGGTTGCAAGTTGTGTGAACATTTGCACTCATCACTGGAGCAGCAGAGCACTTTATCAGCAGAACCAGTGCTTGCTTTGATGCACTGCACAAATAGTGCCTGACTAATTTATCCCTGACTTAGTAATCTTCACATTCCACCTTGCTAAGCATCCCATCCATGCTGGACCCACACGTGTTCCCCAAAGCCCAGCACCTGTTCCCTTTGCTCAGGATATCACTTTTACCTAGTTACCAGTGGCTCTACAAACTCAGGCAAATACCTTGTGTTCTTCTTTCATCACCTGCTCAATGAGCTCAGATTTCATGGGTGGCTTAGAGTACTGGCCTGAAAGGAGGCCGTGTCCCAGTTTAGCCCTGTAAGGAAGAAAGTGGAGGGGTGGAAACAAATATGTGAGGAAAACAGCAAATACTTACTTCAAGCAAAAAGGAAAAAAAAAATGAAGCTTACTGCTTTTGACTCCTTGATGAACCATCATTACCATCATTGCAACTAAGTGGTCAAATCTCAATCTCCCTGTGCCATATCTCCCTTCTGAGCTCATGAAAAGATGTTCTTTTGCTCTGCCATTAAATCATTTAGATTCTATTTAACCTGACCAAGTAAATAACTGAGAAATGTCACTTACATCTGAGTATTGAAATCTTGTGTTGGATCAAGAGGGGAGTAGTCAAATATTCGTGGAAGGTTTCCCACATACCTGGGCAGCAAGAACAAAGCAGAAACAGTCAAATACTGCAGCTTAATGATTCAATCTATCCTCAATTAGTGTTTCTGTCATGCAAAAATAATAGTAAAGAAATAAGGAAATGGACATTGAGGCTTTACTTGGAAGCTTCTAGAATATTGCTATGTTGTTCATCTGGAATTTACATTCTATTCCTTAATCTTGCAAAAGCTGCAGGATGGTGTAGGTCAAAACCACAGAGCTAAGAGCCAGTGTACTTTTTACTCCCAACCAATATAACCAAGTAAATTCAGGTTTGTATTAGGACAAGAATATGTAAAAAGTACATTTCTATTGAGTTTCACAATTCTGATAACACTGAGGGAAACACTGCTCTAGTCAGCCTGTTGGAAAGTGAAGCACTCAGCAGCACTCTCTGAGCATGTCTGCCCGTGAGCACAGGAAAAAACAGGCTGGGTAGGTATGGCCGTGGTGCTGGTTCCTCTCTCATCAAAGATCTCCACTATTTTGATGACAGTAAGTCCTCCAGGTAACTCCTGGGACCATGCTGTGGAAAATTATCTTCCCTAATAAAGTCCATTTTGATATTTTTCAATAGTGGAGGTAGAAGAGCTGGCACTTAATGAACCCGTAGACTGTACTCCATATGGCTAACAAAGAAAATAAACACAAGTTTTCTCCCTCTTCTTCTCCACAAGGCAATTTCTAACATGAAAACCTGGGAGGTTTTCCAAAATCTAAAAGCTTCACTTCCAGCACATACACTAGTGCTGCTTTGGAAGGAAAGGGGACTCTGAATTTTATTTCAAACCATGGACTGTCCTTTATAAAAAGGCTTCTCTCCTTGGAATGACGTGTTCAGCTTTGACCAGCCGGGAGTATTTCATATTTTTCTGTTGTGCTTTTGTCCTTTTACTCTCTTAATTATTCAGTGGAGGAATACATTTATACAATTTTTGCCACTATTTTTTTAAAATTTTAATTAAAATGTGCCTCTGATAGCTTCCCCCCTTAGCCAGACCTGCATGCAACATGTGCAGTGTTTTTCACTAGCATGGATCAATATCAACATGTCTGTGCCAGTTTTTGGCACAAATCACACAGAATGACTCCTGGCATGGGCCAGTACAAAACCCTTAATGTGATACTGATGATGCCCAGGTAAGCAGAGGTATGTGCATCTGTAGATAAAAAGCAGAGACTTAGACATCAAATATCTGAGGTGGAAAATGATTTCCCATCACTGAAGTTGAGACAGTTTGTTTTTATTTTGAAGGCAGATTGGGTTTTGTGTTCCAGCCTTTTCCAGAACAGACCAAAACAACCACTAAATCCTTCAAGCAGTCACTGGACTGACTGAAAGAGACCCGTTTGCAGGCAAGACAAAAATTAAACCACCACTTTTCTTAGAAAAACAACGAATTGATGAATGCAGCAGCTAGTGACAAGAGGTACTTTGGAGCTACTTACGCTCGCTGGAACTCTGGGATGCTGAAAATGGCTTGCATGACAGCATTGAGGTAGCAGCTATTCCCCAGGTTCTTCATGCCAGTGTATCCTGGGCCATACATGGGCTTGAGTTTCACACCAGCTTCCTGAATCACTTCCCATTCTGAGACTCTTGGCTTTATGTCATTATCTCTTAGCCCGTTGTCTGTCTGAAAGCAACAAGATTTTCATCTTAGTCTCTTCTGCCATAAATATGCTGCTGCCAACTTTGTGAGCTATACTCCAAGAAATGAAGAGCCAAATCAATGGGCAAGGGGAGGCAAATCCTGCATGTAGGGGAAGATGAGGGTCAGACAGCCAGCAGTTTGTTCCTCCAATACACCTTTGCTCTTTAGCACAGCCACTGGCACTGAGTGCTCCCAGTCGTGACCCCAGTCCCAGCTGGGAGCTTCACTTCTCTCAGGCTGTGACCTCAGCCTCAGCATCAAACACTGCATCTTTTCAGGTTTCCTATTCCATTTGTAATGGTCAGGAATAGCTGCTGCTGTAGAAGCTGCTGGTAACAAACAAACCACATGAAAAGCAGCAGATCCAAGAACTCTTCCCTTCTTTCAAAAGGTAAAAGCCAATAATTTGTGACACTGAAGTTTCTCCCCTTTACACTCAGCCTTCAGCCTGTAGGTGCAGGTCACCACAGTGTCATTTACTGCTGGCTCTGCTCTGTCACTTCTCAAAGAATTGGACAGACCAAAGACCAGAGGTGAAACCTTTGCAACAGCTAAGACTAGGTTTTGAAGGCTCCTGAGTAAAACAGTCTTTCCAGAATGATTTGGATAAAAGAAACTTTTTATCCATGATCCTGGCAAGGACATTAGTATACCAAAATCATTATTAGTATCATGAAGACTTTAGAAAACACAGTTTAACTCTCCTCTATAATTTAAATTAATATAATTTTCTCACCACTTGGACAATGAAATACACTTAACCAGTAGCAGGATTTTTCCTTTTTAACATTTTCATGTTCTCCAGGTAATGATACTAGGTTATATGCTTGGGTTAAAAAAATAAAACCAAAAAACAACAAACCAAACCAAACAAAAAACCAACACAACCACAAAAACCACACCTGCCTTTATAAGCATATCCTATTCTGATTTCCTACACCATTTAAAGAGAACTGGAATCAACATCCACTAAAACACAAATTATTAAAAGCACTTCTTTACTAATACAGATACACACAGAGAATCCTTTCTTCCCCAGTCCCTTTGTAGCATGTCAAACCTTTGACCATGCTGTTTTCTAGACTTGAGAGAATGTATTCTTCTCATTTTCTAATGTATTTATTGACAAAACCTAAACTGAAATTTACATAAATAACTTTCAGCCACTTTTTAACTTATCCATTGCTTAGCTTATTTTTGCTTATGAATTGTATCTGTTTACATATTCAGTAGGCTTTCCTTCACTCACTGTAATTAAATGTTCCAGCCATTCTTCTCTAATTGAATGAGATTTTTCATCTTGAAGACAAATAGTACATCACACAGGAAAAGTGAAAAATGTAAACTAAAGACCACAAGGTACCTCTTTCAGAAGGCAGTTTCTGGATTTGAGAGCAAAGATTTACTCAGAACTCTGACAGTAACCCCCAAATTAGCTGGCTGAACTTTACAAAACTGAATACTGTTGTAACAGTCTGAAGGAATCACAAATAAACTACAGGTGTCATTCTTCTGTTTCTCTCCCACCTCCAAGTGAACAAAGAAGTGAACAACAAGCTAAATAAAAGATGGATTTCCTACCACTTGCATCTGCAGCATATCAATTCCAAAGTGCGCCAAGTGTTTTGCTATATGTGGATCTAAAACCGGCTCCTCTTCATCAAAGGAGTACACATCTGCAAAAGCAGAGAGAAACCAGTGAGCCCCAGTATCCAATGTGATCCCTTCTCCTTGTTTACCAACACTGCATTCTCAACACAGGGCTGCCCATACGAAATGCCTTGTTCATATTCCTTGTTCATATTGCATACATACAATGCCTTGTTCATGTTCTCCAAGTTTGGTTCTGGCCAGCAGAGAAGTGCACAGACAAACACACAGCTCAGTAAATATCTTAACACAATCACCTCAAGCACTTTTCCTCAAAAGAAATTATATGCCTCCACAGCATTAAAATCTAAAAACATTTATAGGGATTATAGCATTTCCTCTCCCCAAAATAAGCAATTTGTAGGGAAATCAAGGAACAGGGCATGCAAAGACAGCCCACATTTTGAACATGACAACAAGAGATTATGAATTTTTGTAGAGCTACTAGATACAGACAGACCCATGAAAGCTGTGAATATATCACACCAACTCACTATTGGCAATAGTATTTTAATTTTTAGTACAATTTAAGAAATTCACTTTTGCCTTTTATACACAGAGATGCAGGAAGAACAGAGAAATTCTTTGTTAGAATAAGGAGGGGTTTTTTTGATTACATACCACTGGACTGGACTTCCAAGATTAATCTAACCTTGTGGATAGGGAGAAAGGCTGATTTTCTGAGTGAGGTGTCTGGCTTTATTGTATGGGAAATTTAGATTTCAGTTCTCTATGACAGACCTTTATAGCCTTAAGGAAAAGCTCATAAACATTCTGGCAGGGCAAAGTTCAGATTGTGAAGGGAAGCAGCATGCCTAATGATGATATTTTCAATATGAAACCAAGTTTAGTAAATCCAAAAGAAGGACAAAAAAATGAGAGTAAAACCATTCTTTTTTAGAGTTTACCCATCAAGTCCTATAATGCCACTGAGTTCAGAGCAGGTTTCACCTACATGAGCAAATTACAGTAAAGCTGTAGGCATCATACAAGGCTAGAAGTTGTAAGAGATGCACTGGTAAGACTTGAACAGGCTTTCCATCTTTTCTCTGATCAGGTCTCTACCTCTGTGGTCAATGACTGCTTTGGTGTCTCCTCATACCAAAATCCAGAACCCCTGTGCCAGCCTCCCTGCATTTCCCTCAGGCACGTTCCCTCCATGCCCAGCAGCTTCTCACAGTGACCCTGCTCCACCAGAACAGACCTAGGCTGGCAGAGAAAGCTCAGCCAGGAGAAAGGAAGAGAAGCAAACTCAGGAGGAGATAGCAGGAGCACAGTGAAGGCTGTTCACAGCACAAATATCACTTCTGGAAGCTCCTCACCCCGGCCTCTCCTGGCAGCTGCAGACCCTGGCTCTGACTCAGCCCACCCCTTTAACAACAGGCAATGGTCTTTTTAACCCAAAAGACCTCTCCTTGAGGTCTGCTAGTACCAAACCCCCACTGAAATGATAGACTGAAGGTTAGCCAAGAACTCAAACACTAACTTTTAACATTGACCAGCCCTATGGAAAACCTCTCTGAGCAGGGAGCTGTGCTTTGAGCTGTGCTGCCAGCTGCTGACCAGCCAGCAGATGCCCCACTAACATTGGTGCCTGTGACCTTTGTGGCATGTGCATGGCTGTGGCTGCCCATCTGCTGGAATTCCACTGTGTGGTAGCAAACGCACCCAGAAGACATGACTGTTCATCCACACACATGGCATCACAACGTTCCCATAGCATTCTGCTCAGGTCACAGCACAGCCAGAGGATCCAAAAAGTTCAAACCCCTCATGGAGTGAGAGTACACAGCAACAGAGCTTGGGTGACTGCCTGCAGTGTGGAAGCTTTGGATATTGTTTTCCCTCTGCTCTGGCAACTGCAGAGAGCAAATCACCTGGGGCTACTGGCCCAGAGCAGCAGGAGTGGAGCACGAGTCTAACATTATGCCCAAGCCCAGCTCATGCCTTACTTCAGTGCTTTCTGCTGTGTAGCTTAAATTCATGGGAAAAAGACAGAATTCACTCATTTCAAAAATCAAACCCAGGTGTGCAATGCTGTCATACCAGACTCGTAGAGGAGGAATGCAGACAAGTCAGCAAATGTGACACACAAGAACCTGGTGTCATTAGAGTGAGAAAGAGGAAAAAGGGAGGAGTGGAAGAGGGGAAAAAACCCACCAAGATAAATCTGAGACAGGCAACACAGAATATTAAACAAGAAAAAGTCATAGAATATGCTGAGGACCCATCAGTATCATCCAGTCCAAGTCCTGACCCTGTGCAGGATGCACAAAGAATCCCACCATGGGCCTGAGAGCGTTGTCCAAACACATCTTGAACTCAGGCTTGGTGCTGTAACCAGTTCCTTGGGGAGATTTTTCCAGTACCCAACCATCCCCAGGGTGGAAAACTTTTTTCCTGATAATAGTATTTTCCTGATAATAGTCTTTATGATTCTTATTATTTTAAGAAAATAAAAGTGTCAATGCTACTTGACTTCATTGTCTTCCACAGCTCAAGATTTACACCTGTTCTGACTGTTCAGATATCTCTCTTTCCTACTTAGATGGTAACAGGCATTGGTGACAGTGTCCCTAAAGAAAGAAGTGGCTCAGGATTCCCCCAAAAGTATCTGACAACTGCTAAGATCAGCATCCACAAAGCAGCTCCTTCAAGCACTGATCACAAGGGGTTTGCCACTGCCAGTGCCCAATTCCACGCCCCAATCCTTTCCAAACAAACAACCTCACAGTGACTGGAAATAAAATCCAGTGGCACTGTCAGAGAGGCAGCAGGCAGCACAGCCTGCCCAGTGCTCAGCCTACTGAGGAAAACAACATTTATGACTCCCTGGTGTGTCCTGTCCAAGGTACAAGAGTGGGGGAGAAGCTTGGTTCAGTGTCTGCTCTGATCCCAGATGTGGCTGCTGACAGAGTGCTACAAAATGGGGCTAACCTCAGGAACCTTTCACAGTGTACACAGCACAGATTTCTCAGGGCAAAACAAAGAACTCTGTGTACACATGGGGTGAGTGTCAGTGGAACAGTGGCACCACCTCCTTCTCCTTCCTACTGCTGTGAAAAAGGAATAAATTATGTCAGAACAGGGACTAGTGCTTATTACTCCTGTACCATCACCCCTTCACCTTTAACCCAGGGAAGCAAAACCAGACAGATTTTGTGTCACCATCAGCCACAGATGAGCTTTCCTGAAGCTCATCCATCACCCAGCCCCATTGAGGGGTTATGACTACTACAGAAATATAGATCAGAGACAGAATAATTACTGAGAAGGAACAAGGAAGGTTGGGGGAGGGAAGACTTTTCTATAGGGAAACCAAGTAAACATCATCCAGAAGAACAAAGGTCTGTGGAGAACAGCTGGTGCCTCTCATTCAGAGGGAAGGATGACAGCCTGTCCTTTGTTATCCCAAAGGCCACATAAGAGAGGAAGCAGCTGATCAGTGGGAGGCACAAGGACAGAAGCCATAAGGAAAAAACTCTTGCTGCTAAAGATGGGAAAGAAAAGAAAAAATTCTGAAAAAAAAAACGCATTACAGAATACGCTGTTTGTTTTGTAGATGCAGTTGAAAGCTACAGCTGGGCAAATCCTAAACACCTTCAATAACAGAGATTTGGATAGAAATCATCCAAGGCCAGGCTCATGCAAGGAAATAAGATTCCATCTGGGAAAGAAAAAAAATGGTTTTTGCTTAGTGTTTTTGTGGCACAGCTGGTTGAATCTGACTACAGTTGCCTTTCCTCAACACTGAATACAACTTAGAAAAGCTCTTAACTGATGCTTGTTAAAAAACGGGCTGCTCTAAACAGCAATTTTTCATCTCTGTAGTCATAAGCACTAAAGCCAAAATATAATCATGCTATGTGTTCTTCCATTTTTACTTCTCCATGCAGCTGCAACAAAAGATCTCTTTGCTTATGACTTTTTCAGCTCTTCATGTTTTTATTCCATCTAATCCTCACACACCATAATCCCCTCTGCAGCAACACTGCAGAACATCACACTTGGAGAATATGCAAACAAGGATACAGATACAGCTTTTTTCCCCTCCCAAGATCATCACACATTTTCCAAACGAGCATCACAGCAGCCCCATGAAGATGAGTGTTCATTAGACTGTTTCAGCAACATTTTGTTCAACAAGGAAAAAGAGGAGTTTCCACTATGATTAAAAAACCCATACATGCTGTTACAAACAGACTTTTAAGTTTAAAAAGCTCATTACCCTGCTGTTGTTTCTTTGTTACAAAAAAAATGAACCATTTGTCCTAGGAAATGTAGCAGAACTAACAAATATTGTTTCTCCAGAGTCTGTTGTTTTAGACTAACACTATTTTTATGTTATTAGCCTAGTATTATGCAAATACTCCAAAATATTTATAGAAAATATAAAATGAGCAGATAAAACAGGTATGGGCTTTCTCAGAGTGTGTGACTCCCCTCAACCCTGATCAACATTCACAGACTCACAGAGTTTCCTTCCATATTGCAAATCAATGGCGACTCTGACATTGGTGAGGGAGAGAGAATGATGCATTTGACTCCATGGATATCAGAAGGCTAATTAATTACTTTATTATAGTACATTATTCTACACACCTAAAACTGAATCTGCCAGGCATTCAACCCTGCACACACCTCACAGAATCTCGTGAATGTCAGCCCACAGTCCTGACACACACACACTCTCTTGGCCCTGATCGGCCAAGGAAACATAACACCATGACTTTGGGTAAACAATCTCCATATTGCATTCTGCTTTTGCACAAACATAGGCACAGCAAATGATAAGAATTGTGTTTTCTTTTTCTGAGGTTCAGAGAATGTGAATCCCAGAAATATTCTTGGCAAGATGTGCTACACTTCCACACTCAAACACTTGCGCTAGAAGCACAAACCCAGCTGGTAACAGACACACAGTCAGCCTCACGCACAGGAGGCACCTCATGTCAGAACAAGCCCCGTGCTGACCTGCTCCATCAGGAGTGATGGTTCCCAGCTTCACTGCCAGGGGATAGCCCGTGTCCCTGTAGTGCTCCACGGCGTGCCCGTTGCCCCCGCTGCCGTCGAAGAACCACTTCCCGCAGAGCACGGAGCCGTCGCTCAGGTTCAGCCACAGGTTCTCCCGCAGGTCACACCGGGAGCACTTCCAACCACTGCCACACACAACAGGGAGAAACAGCAGCAGTCTGTAAGGCAGCAGCCAGCTCTGTATCTCCCATGATGGCAGGTCAAACCAACCCACACACCCAACCCAGAGTCATGCAAGGGAACTGTGGGCTGAGTTCCTGCCTTTAGTTCAGCTACCCTGGACCGAATTAAAGAGTCTATAGAGAACAAACCTTGTTGCCCTCACCTGGGGGGAATTCTAACACCATTGTCTAACTGCACAAGTGTTTTAGCATGTTTAGATGCCTGCAGCTCTTCTTCCCAGGAGTCAGGTTCCTGCTTCCTGTAGGGTGATTTTGCACTGAGCAGTGCATCACAAGCTATCGTCACCTGGAAGACAAATGGATGTCAGTCAAAGCCTGACACGACTCAGTGACTGGACAGAACCTGGCATTCAGCCTATTGCTAACCACATACAGAACTGCTTATCAGTAGGACTATTTATATACTCAAATATGCATCTAATCTTTTAGACTGTCGTCATTATTTTAGCAGCAGAGTAAGCATGTGTGCTATGTGAGCTTCCCTGGGACAAGCTGGCACCATAATAAGGGAAGAAATATAGGAGATAGAAGAAACAAATGTAAAGATCACTTTTTTATTGACTGAGACTCTATTATAGCTGGTAAACAATAATCTTTATGTCCAAACAAGCAGTGCACATAAGAAAACAAGGCACCATATGGACAAAAACGGAAACAGGAGACAATTCCTACAACCACTTCCACACACCCACTGACCAGTGCTGGTAGCTCTTCTATGTTGGGTAATGAGATTTCATAGTGATCAGGAAAGATAACAAGTTTTGCTTCATCCTCATATTCAAAGTCATCACTGCTGAGATCACTGCTTATCTCCAGATCTGGAAAACAAGATGGGCAATGTTAGGAGATTGTCCCATGATCCAGGTTCCAAAACTGTGACAGGGGTACCACCATAAACACTGCTTGCCTGCCATCAGCCAGTGGTTTCTCTAGCTAGAAATATTTGTGAAAGCCTGATCTAAACTGAAATCTCACCGTCCTTCAAGAGAATGTTCTGAGGACCAAAATCTCCACTTAATGCCATCCCGAATCACAGGTACAGTTGGTTTGGCCTCTCTGCAAGCAGTGCACTGTTGCAGACATTGCATTCTGCAAAGCAGCAAACAAAATTTTGCTCCTTTTGAAAAAAATCAGGGTGCCATACTGCTGTGCCTTTTACCCAAAATCTTGAAATGCTATAAAGCATGGAGGCCAGGTTGCACTGCACATGCCCAAACTGCAGAGGACAAATAAAAAGAGCACCCCATATTTTCCAGATCACAGACCTGTCTGAAACGTGCTGTGGCTCCCATCCATCTTGGACCTGTGGCCTTTCCTCCCAGAAAGATGTCCATGGCTGGAAGTACTCCTGTGTCTCATCCACAGTCTCAAATAGCTACAGCATGCACAGTAACACCAACAATATCCCTCTCTTGCTAACTCCACTCCTTAATCAGAGTAACTATCTATTTAAAAAGCACTCATTAGCTACTAAAGCTTTCCTTTGAAGATCAAGCCTTCCACTGTGCTTGTGTACATTTTCCTTCTAGTCTAAGAAGGACCTCTTTTCTTAAACATGAGCCTCGACCAAGCAACATCAGCTAAAATGTTTGTCCAGAAATATGTGGACCCATAGAAAAGCAGGAGGGTATATTGGGAATTAAATGGCTAGTGTTTGTGTCTCTAGCTGCATGAAAAAATATAATAATTAATTAATTATCACATAGTGACAAGACTGAGTAAAACCTTGTTCTGTTCTTCCTAGGACAAATGAAAAATGGAAAACCAAACATGCATGTGTCAGAAATTTTGCAAGATTCAACTGCAAGAATTGCCCAGGCAACAATGGGATCTTCTGGATCCTTCTCAAGGTTCAACCAAAAAAAGAGATGTGTGAGCAGTAGCCAAAGCTGGCTCTAAATTCCCCCCCTAGTACAAGCAGATGCTTAATGAGTCACTCGATTCTAAACGAGCATTGGCAGCAACCACTGCACCCTGGGAATGCCTGAAATCTCAAATGTATGTTTGGGACAGAGGTGAGGATGACAGAAGCCAGATTCAGAAAACTGAGCTCCCAGAGAGCAGTAACAGACTGAGCAACCCAAATGATAAAACAAGTATCAAAATATATTTTAGCTTGACCTGGAAAGAAAGAACAGCTCTTGAGAGGAACATCAACTCTTGGCTCACCTGCTGCACCAGCAGTCCTGAGGTGACAGCACCCACTGTCAGTGACTTCCAGCACCATGAACTCCCTCTCACCAGCAACCAAAAAAAGGCCCTTTCTCATCAGCTCAACACAGACACAAAAGCAAGAACATTTTCTCACACTGAAAGCATGACATTTTTAGAGAACATATTAATTCATTACTAATTCCCCAAATCACACCATTTTCATAATGATCCCTCACTTTACTCCAGGCTTCTTTCTCAGTTTGTATTACAGCTTGATACAAGAGTGAATCTCCACAGCTGCAGTTTTTAACAGCTCAGTGGAACAAGGAAACTGAGGATCTCCAAGCTGATGGCACACACGGCAACACATCTCAGGGGATTTTCACTTAATGCCAGAAATGAGATGGTGGCCAGCACAACAAAGCCAAAAGTACTGACCACCTTCTAAACGGGAGAGAGGTTCCTCAGAGAGGATAAAAGCTCAGGTTTGGAGGCAGTGAACTGTGGTCACACAGTGCCTCAGCCACCAGAGGGAACCTGGCACCAGCTCACAGCGGCCAGCGGGCTCTGGGGACGTGTGTGACACCCGCTGATCTTCACTGCCTTGTGCTCTGGACATGGACTTAAAGCAAATGCAAGCCCCTTGCAGAAACAGCAATGATACGGTTGCCTGTGTTCAAAATTCAGACACACACTGCAGCTCATCTGCCCACGCAGACAGCAGCCAAGCTGCAGAGACTCAGCGCTGCTGGCCTGACCTGCATCTGAACCAGTGATCCAGGCATGAAAGACAGAGGATCCTATTAGCAATCATCTGCAGTCATCTAAGGACTTGACACGCTTAGCAGCACCAGCCTCCTGTGGCAATGGGCAGGGAAGGGAATTTCCTTTTTACTGCTCAGGCTTCATGCCATTCATACCAGCAGAAAAGCAGAAAACAGTGTCCCATCAGCATGGGACTCTTTCTGCCTGACACACCGATACGGCAGCACCCACTTGTTATTTTAAAGGATACACAAAGCTTCATAACAGCCCTGGAAACACCATGAGGATTCAAAACATCGCTCTGAAGACAGTTTCTCAGGGTGCAGGTCCGGCACACAAGAGTGGAGTGGACTTCTAAGGTCACAGACTGAAATCTCTCCATACAAAGCAGGTGACCATATAAACTAATCCCTTTTAGGGACACTCAGAGGGACCCCTTTATGATGTCACCTGAAAACACCAGATCACCACTCATATGTTTAAATCTTGGCTTGAGAGACATAGCTGTTAAGTTTGGTAAGAAATTGTACCTGCATTATATTTTCTGTGTCTGTGCAAGGGCCAGCAAGGCTAAGAAAGCGTGAGGGCAGAAACAAAAAAAAGCAGATGACTGTGACTTTAGAAGGCAATGGAGCCCACACTAAATGTGGACAGAATTTGACCCTGAAGCCACTGGCCATCATGTGCAGTCTGCAGGTAGTTTATAGTGCAGAATTTTAGGGAGGACTAAGAGTAACTACAGAAAAGAGAAGCATGGTGAAATCTACATGAAAAAGGAACATATTTGATTAAAAATTACTCTACCACTAAAGATATGGAAAAGCATGAACTTTCAAGCACTATACTTCATCCATAGTTGTTTCTTGACCAAGGATGATCTTCCAAGATGCACTGTGAGTAGAAGGCAAATAAAAGGACTTTACTCAGTTCTGAGACTGAGCCACAAGACAACCAGCCAGTTTGTAATCCTTCCAAGGAGTGACACCTTGATGGACAAGGCCCACAGGACACTGCTTCCCTTCCAGTGGAGTAACACCTTTCTGGTGTTACTGAGACCCTCAGCTCAGCTCTTTGGCCACCAAAACCAAACATCCACAGATTGCCAGTGCTGTGCTGGGAGGGCAGGCAAAGCAAAGCAGCAGACACCTCAAAGCAGAGGCTCAGCTGGCACTGATATTTTGGGTGAGTGGTCAGTAGAGTAAATTTACTGCACCTCACAAGGCATCACTGAGGGACGGTGAGAATGTGCTGCTGCTGAAGTGACTGAAAACAGCAGCTGGGAGAGACACTACTGTAATGTAAACCAACCCAGCAGAGGGGAAGAGGAGGAGTGGATGTGTCCAGATCAGATTTAGACAAGTTACCAACTGACTGCACTAATAATAGGGGCATAAAAGACTCCAGACAGGACCCCCAAAGAGGATTTCCTGCGCATGTGGATGTGTCTGTGTGCGTGTGAAAGGGAATGCAAACGTGAAAATTGAATGAGGGTGTTGACTAGCAAGTCTACAACTGATTTTGAAACCCTAGAATGACATCTTAGGAATCTGGGCTTGATCCTGCTCTCGCTGAAAGCAATGGACAAATTCATATTGACTTGGGAAACCTGGGTCTTTAAATCAAATCATTTCTTCCTGCCTCTAAATAATAGAGAATTGCAGCAGCAGCACTTTACAAACTATAAGCTACTCAGTTAATTTGTTTTCATGCATTTGTTTTGTTTTACTCAGTTATTTTTTTTAATATTAGCTTCATCAGATTAATTATAAAACAGAAGATTTTTTTAAAAAATTTTTTCCAGTCATAACATTTTCCTTTGCAGAAAAATTAAAAGGAAAACTTTCTACAAAGATCACTTAGCTGATTCACTACTTGTAAAGAACATTCAAATTGCTTGCTACATCTCCAATGCATTTTTATGTTGTTTCTACTACTAGGTAAGACCTCATCCCTTGCATTTCTAGGATAGTCACATGTTAAGCAAGCAAAATTAAATAATAAAAATTCAAATTCAGAACTGTTTTTGACAGCAGCATTAGCCTGTGTTAATCTAGTCTAATTTTCACAGTTCTACCCAAACTACCAAACTACTAAGAACCTGTTAGTGTAAGTATCTGCTCACCATCCTGCACTCAATTCAAGCATACATGGCAAAGCTAAAAAGCAACAACCAATCAGTTCTGCTGCTGCTGCAGGGAAATATGCACTATTTTACTGAGCTAAATTGCAGAAATATTGTCAGGAAATGCTTAAGTCCCCCTACATCCCAAGTTTTCATTCACAGATACAGATACTCTATTTCTGCTTACTCACATAAATATAAACTTTAACCACTCATGGTAAAAGCCCTCTTTAGAAGCTCTCCAAACAAAAACATCCTTACTGCAAACAGGGTTCTGCTCCTGGGAGAGACAAAGCGAATCTGTGGTCAAATCCAGCACAGCCACTCTTAAGAGTGGTCTTTACACTTGGAAACAGTAGCCATGAGTCCATCCTCTGCCATCAGCAGGGAGGTGCCATCCAGGAAAAGCTCAGCAAGTTCACAAGTTCTCCCAGACTCTCCAAGTGGAAGTTTTCCTTTCCAAGGTGTCCTGAGACCCGCTGAGTGTCACAGATACTCTCCCCTGCAGCAATCACAGATCTGCTGACAGAGCTGTTCATCTGAGGACTTCAAAACACTTTTAATTGATGGTCTGAGTTAGTCCTGACTTTGCTCAAAACAGAGCTGCCAGAGCTTGCTGCAGTGGCAGATGATGCTCTGGGAACCAATCTGAGACAGGACATCTGTCTAGGGACAAGTTTTATGACAGTCACTCTGCCAGGTCTGTACAGTCAGGAGTCCAGGCTCTGGCATGGACCAACAGATGCTCAGGAGGAGGGAACCAGAATCAGGCAAAAATGGGGTGATTCCTCCCTCAATGCAGAGTTCAAATATCTGCCTGAGGTGTTTTGTTTGCTGGGGGAAGGGAGAATGGTGTTTGCTGGTTGGTTTTGGAGAAGGAAATAGGGGGAAATACTGTGTGTAGATGCAGTTTTGCTACTCAAAAGAGAGGTTTGCTTTATATTTATAAAGCAAAATGATAGAGAACAAAATATAAAGTGTTCCTTTACTGGTGTTCCACTTAAATCTCCCACTGCTGCTGACAACTGAGCTGACATTTCAGAGAACCATTCACCCTATCTCTCTCTCAGAACCATCTCTCTGAGCAGCAACAGCAACTGGGACCACATCTCTGTGCACACACAGTCCAAGCACCTCTCTTGTACTCTTTGCACCTTTCAACTGCTTCATCTATTGTTTAGTTACTCAGTAACACCTTAAAAATCACTTTTAAATTTAACTCTAGGTAATTTTAAATCAACCAGCCAACTCAGTTTCTCCAGTTTTCGACTCCTTTCCAGACTATTTACATTGCATTGTTCTTCATAATTAGAACATTCTGAAAGACTCTGCTGGTAACTCCTGGGATAATATAATAGAGGGGGACTCTACTCTACTGGTAATTATGGTAAAAATTGGACCTCCAATCCCTTCAGCACAAGAATCTTCCCCCTAATTCTTCTACCCCTTTTGATCAGAAGCTCATAAGGATGATCACAATACACCCCATAGACTGAGTTTTTCTTATTCACATAAAAGGCACTAAGACAGACAGTCTGCTTTCAATATCACCCCAAATTCCCTGAAACACTGCACAGTCTGAGCTGAAGTTGTCATGTCCACACTGTCTAGCAACACCTAAACCAGCCAGATTAAAGGCAGTTCATACATTTCAATAAACAATGCTGCTACGCTTCCTGATTACACAGAACACTCACAGCCAACTCCCTCCAGCCTTCTCCAAAGAAAACCAAACCAAAACATGCCCAGAAACCAATGCACATGTGCAAGGCACACACACTTTGCTGTGAATCTTCCCATATTTAGGGAAAGATAAACATTGCAGCTGACTGGCCCAAGCAGCCTGTGTTTCTATTTACTAGATAGCAGCAGTGCTAGAAAGTAATCAGTGAGCATCCAAAAGATGTTTTCCTAATACTAAGGAGATTGAAAAGGTTTAGTATCTTTAATAGTTTTACATCAAAGAGGATTATAACAAGCAATGTAACAAATGCCCAAACTGGATTGTCTTTGTACACAAAGCTTAAAGCTCTGGGCCTTCAGGGAATTATTGATAGATATGTAGGAACAGAGGGATGCTGGAGCCAGGCACTGATCCTTGTCTGGTTTTGTCTGCCAGGGCAAGCCCTACCTGGCAGGTCACATACCTGGTGTGATAAATACAGCCAGGATAAATTCACCACAGGCCAGCAATGTGCCCTTGTGTGCTCTAAGAAGGCCAGAGGTATCCTGGGGGCATTAAGGACAGTGTGGCCAGCAGATCAAAGGGAGATCATCCTCCTCCTCTGCTCTGCCCTGGTGGGGCTGCACTTGGAGCATTCCATCAGTTCTGGGCTCCTCAGCCCAAGGCAGACAGGGAATGCAGAGGGTCCAGTGGGGGGCTACAAAGATAATTAGGGGACTGAAGAATCTCTCTAAAGGGGACAAGCTGGGCCTGTTCAGCCTGGAAAAGAGACTGAGAGGGGATCTTATCAGGGCACAGAACATCTTCAGGGCAGCTGTCAAGAAGATGGAGCCGGATTCTCTCCAGCAGTGCCCAGTGACAGGACAAGGCACTGAAATATGGGAAGTTACATCTAAATATGAAAAAAATCTTCCTTACTTTGAGGGTGGCAGAGCACTGGAACAGACTGCCAGGAGAGCTCATGGGGTGTCCTTCTCTAGAGATAATAAAATATGCCTGAATAGGATTGTGTGCAGCCTGTTCTACATGAACCTGCTCCAGCAGGGGATTGGACTTGATGATCTCCAGAGGTCCCTTCCAACCCCAACCATTCTGTGACAGTGCCCAAGGTCACAAGAAGAAAGACAGAATTAAAACAACCTCTTTAGATGAGATCAGCAGTTCTGAACCAATGAAAAATGTGTTGGATTAAGAGATAAGACACCAAATTTTGCTAACCACCTCTGCTGCTGTCACATGTGAAATGATCAAATCAGCTACCTCTCTGTGCTTTTGCTTCCCCAGCTGTGAACAAGGACAGGAACAATTCTTTGTTCTTTGCTTTAAGCATGGCCAAAACCAGCAACATCTGCTGATCCAAAGAAGTGGCCACAATGCATTTGGAAGCATGGAAGTACTGTCTCCAGGAACAGAGCAGACCTGACACCAGGGGCTGCAATGAAGGCTGCCGTGAACAACAGACCAGATGAGATACATTTTCAAAAGTGCATTAGATTCCAGAAGTGCTGGATGAAACAGTGATAGATCCATGTCCTAAACCCACCCCAGTGAAACTGCACTGCCCTCAGGAGCTCCCTTGGAACTGCTGCTCAGGACCTGCTCGGAGGGAACAAAATGCTCATGCACAAGGGTGGAATTTGAGGATTTCAATGTGGCACATCAGAGACCCTCTGCTGGTACCCTTTGTGCTGGCTCACCTCGGTGACAGGAACCGTCAGGTGTATGCAGAAGATCAGCAAGAACAAAATTTCAATGTGCTTTTGTACTTTGTATTTACACTCACATTGCAACCACTGCTGCACTGCAGCTTTGTTTCTGAACGAATTATTCTATAAGCATCCAGTGAAAATCACGATTTTCAATGTAAACTGGCAGTAAATGGCATTTAGAGCAGCATCTGTGATGTAACAGTCTCTTCCTACAAGTTTAACTTTCTTATGACTCATTTTCAGTCTTTTTTCTTTGTCGGCCCTCCTTGCAAGACTTATTTACATTAACAACAACAATTTAATCAATCACAACCTGCAAAGAACTCTTAGGGACACACTCCACAGATCAAAGCAATTCCAGCAGAAGGTCATTCTATTGTTTCTCTTTAACCATAAGAGCTGGCAATTGTAAAGAAAACATTTCACCTTTTTGTTACCTGAAGAAAAATTCACTATTCACTATTAATACAGAGACAATAAAT
The DNA here is from genome assembly GCF_028018845.1 of Melospiza georgiana. Classification (NCBI taxonomy): domain Eukaryota; kingdom Metazoa; phylum Chordata; class Aves; order Passeriformes; family Passerellidae; genus Melospiza; species Melospiza georgiana. The sequence continues at coordinate 6,878,234 of NC_080439.1, read as the reverse complement.
AATAGATGAATTGGAGAAACACCACAAGCTGTGGGAGAAGAGAGAATCCAGGCTTTTCATCACATTCTCCTCATCCATATTTATGAGTCCCTCAGGTTTTCTGGGTAATCTGAATAAATGGATTTTGGATGATATGGGCATGGTAAGAAAACTGCTTTCCATGAAGCAAGGGAATAGAACTGTGGACATAACAGAATTAGAGATGCTCATGGTGTATGTGCAGTTGTGTTCTTTACAGGAGAGACCACAACATCACTGAAGAACATTTACCTGTGTAACAAGTTAAAAATGGTAACAACCCTTCCTATGACCAGCTGCTGAGCAGGACAGAGCCACACTGAGGCCCTAATAAATCTAAACATTAAGTATGGGCCAACATTCTAATAAAAGAGTGCTTTTTGGAAATTCCTGAGAGAGAATTGACAGAATTAGCTAAAAAGTGCCTTTCAAAGCCTAGGCTGTTTCAGAGTAGCCAAGGATCTATTTTACATTAAAACGTTTCATGTATATATAAACACATCATTCATTATGCGCCAAAACAGTTAAGAATTACTTATTTGCCTGGAAAACCTTTAAAATCTAGAACCAGAAGTTAACAAGAAAACCAAAACAAACAGCAGGAAATGAAAACCCAAAAGGAGCCCCAGAGCCAGACACAATGGTGGGCAGAACCCAAGTCCACACGCAGACAGGGTCAGAAAAGGACTGTGTGAAAGCAGCTGCTCACAATACCTAAAAATAGCTTAGCATTCCTCCTTTTTGGTAAAGCTCCTCCAGATGCTCCTGGCACCTTCTGGAAAGAGAGAAAGAAACAATTAAAAATCCATCAATGGGACACGAGTAAATCTGCATCAACCCCTCCCATCAAGCCCCAGCCCTTGGTGAGCAGGGCTGTAAATGCTCTTGGCTCTCCTCTGACTCTGGCACTCGTCAGCACCCCATGGAGAGGGAGCCTCCACCTGAGTCCTTCACTCTTGGCTTGCTGGCATTGATCAGAAGGTGTCCCACGGCCACCAGGGGTGGCAGCTCTTCTGTCACCAAGGCAGAGACACCCAGCACCTCTCAAACCTCTCCCCACTAGATCCCCAACAGTATTTCTTAGTGACTAAAGCCGAGTTAGAGAGAAGAAAAGGTGATTATCTGCATAAAGGATTCAACCCTTCACAACTGATTCCAGTAGGACCACTTTGCTTTGATCTGTTAGTTAGGTTAATTTTCTTCTATCCAGAAAAAAAATGCCTTTTCCATCAGGATCTACACCTGCTTCCATTAATCCAAATTACCACCATGTTTTCCAAATATTAGAAAGTATGGAGGAAATTCGACAACACTCAAGCAATTGCTTACTGGGAGATTTGACTGTATTTTTTAATTTAAGCACCATTGCAGAAAACAGTAACTTCCAAATGAGTTGAAGTTTCATTACTTTTCCAGTTCAGAAAACCTCAGACTACAAGGGAAAACACAAGTAACTGAGGAAATGTCAAAGCCAGTGCACTCATTCCTTAAGCTGTTTATTAAACAGCACCATTAAATCAAATTAAATCAAAAAAGCCTCTGTGGCTACTTGGTGCCAACACGATGCATGATGTAGTGTGTAATGTTAGTGTAACTGGCAAGGTTGTTAGGCAACTTTTTTTTTTTTTTTTTTGTTAATAATAATATTGGGATACAACAGGTGGAGAGAAAGCAGCCAAGAACCTGTCAGCCCACAGGGAAAGTTCATGCTTGCCTCTGCCCCTTCACAGGCAAAAGGGTCACATATTTTGGGTGGTTCCCTTCACCGTGTAAACTAAAGCTTTGGCCTCAGCAAACTGCTTTAATCATCAGTGGGGTCTTATACACCATAGGAAAATTTTCCATTCTTAGAAAGAGCAGATGCTGACAAACGCCCCTTGGCTGCATTTAAGAACAGAATCCATTATCCACATAGAAAAGCCCTAGGGAAAAGTCAGGCTTGCAACTCCAGCAGTTCAAATTAAAATAAAAATTCCTCAATGAACTGGAAAAAGCATGCAGAATATTTCTTTCTTTAATGCTACTGGAATTTAACAAGTGGAAAGGAAGTAGCCAGGAATCTATTTTAAATGTATTTTAAATCTTTTTTAAAAAGCAGCAGCAAGAAACAACATAACCCAATTGCAAATACATTATGAATAAATTACACATTCTCCAAGGATTATATTTCCAGAACTAAAAAAAAAAATGTTTTTTCCAATACTAGGAAACTCCAGTTGAATTCTGACGTCACCAAGTGTGATATTGTGAAAGTTATGAAGACTAGAGATTGCAAAGAGAAAGAATTCACATGGAGTGCTTATATTTAACTCAGGCTGACAATGATTTCAGCTTGATTTTTCCAAGTAAAAATACATCAGAATCAAAGCTCCTCAATACTCCTAAAACACCCACAACCTGACAGTCTTTTTCTTACCTTGTCAGAAATCACTGAAAACATTCTCCATTCACAAACCCTTTATTTTTTTCTAACAGATGTGACACACCCAACAAATGGGAGTGACATGAGGCATCAGCAGTGATACTAAATTCTATTTGTGATGCTCCTTGGACAAGGTGACAGTGCAGCCTGTTCTGCTGTCTCTCACTTTTTGTAACACCATCATCCCTGGATAGCATCCAGAAACCTCTCCCTGCAGGAAATCTTTGTGCTTCTCTGCCCAGGGTTTTCAACAGGGCTGAGGTATCACTACAGCACCAAGCTGAAGCTCTGCCTGGAAATGAACAGCAGCCAGGCAGTTGAATAAAGTCATGCACTACAAAGAGGCTGATTTAAAAATCCTGATGAATGTAATACTGTGGAAAAGGAAAAATAAAAATCAATTTGCTTTATTTAGCTAAGAAATTTACCGGGGGTGCTCCATAACTTGTGCCCATCTCTGATGATTCAGCAGAGGCCTCTAGTGCTGAGCTGCCATGGGCAGATGCTCCAGCTCCCCTTGAGCCAGCAGGCTGAAGATGTGACCCTTATTTTCTAATTGAATTGTGACAAGATACACAAATGACATTTATTCCAAACATCTTGGGAAGCAACCTGGGATTTCTGCAGCAATGCAGTGCATTCTGCAAGGATGATGCCAAGGGAACCACAGGCAGGAATAGCAGCCTCACTATAAGAATCTTAAGATAGCACATCCAATGCCTTTGGCTTTACTGTATCCTACACCATTAAAAGCTTGGCTTCCAAAACCAAAACCACAATGTAGCATGTGCCAGACACTTCATAAAACACTTGATGTTTCACATTGCTCAAAGGAAAACATGGATGGCACTTAAGAAGCAAACAGTCATGGCAAAAAAAAGAAATCCACAGCTAATATATGAGGAATCCTGGCTATGAGCCTTATTAGATGATGCAATATTCACCTGCACTGTGTAGCCAAACCCTGTTTCCTGCCACATGACCCAGAGAACCAGTGTGCTGCCACCTTCCAGCACAGAGCCAGCCCCTCTGCTGCATCATGATTCACCCAGAGAAAAACAGGAACCACTGAACTTCTTCAATCAAAGGGATTTGCAACACCAAACAACAGTTGGGATATTTGTTTCTCCATTTTGGCGTTCTTCAGCCTAATCTTTACCAGGAAAGGAATTTTTGAGTTCTCATTTTAACCCCAGTTTACCTGAACTTATGGAAGAATGTCATGTACAAGGAAAGCTGACAGGATTTTTGCCCACCTGTCTCTAGATAGCATCTTTCAGGAGTGTTAAATTCAGTCAGAAGAACCACTGCTAAAACCAGAGTAGGCTCTGCAAAAACTCAGTTAACAGAGTGAAGGAAAATGTTGGTATTGCCCTTAGAAGGAAAGGCAATTCTAAAGTACAACAAATATCATTTACCATCTCATCTTGGAAGATAGGCAATCCACCTCACTGTAATTCTGGTAAAATATGAACATTCCTCTACTGGCAATAAGGTAAATGGTCAGGGCACTTTATGAAACTCAAGGCCTTCATCAGCCAGGGGAAGCATTGCTGGAGAGTGAGAAACAAGGATTCTAATCCACTCCAAGCAGCTCTTTTAAGCCCTCCAACTTGCCAACAGAGACAGAGCATATGGGAGAATGAGCTATAAGCAAACCCAGTGCCTTCCTTATAGCTCAGGTCAGAAGTAATTAAGAATCTTTTAAAGATGCCAGACAAACCACAGACAAGCAGAGGTTATACAGCACAGGCTATAAGTGACTGCTGATATGCAGTGATGGTATGGAAGAGCAGTGAACATGAGGCTGTATGTGCACACCCATGTGTGGGGAAAGGCTAAATGAGGGCCAGTGTGTGTCTCTAGAATCCAGCATTCATTTAAGCTAAGCTTAAGATCCCAGACCTGCTCAAGGCTTAACTGCACAGGAATCTTAGGATGAAAAGGAGTCCTTTCACCCTGAGATGAAGCCTCATATCAAAAATAGAAATCAGCGGCTTCCAGCCAAATCTGAGCCAAATCCAGTAATTCAATTATTACAGTAATTGTACACTTGAAAGGCAGGTTTCAGAAAATATTTAGCTATGTAAAATGTGCACATAACATGCAGACAATATGTATGTGAAATACAGAAATTAAAAGTGAAAAACATCAGTGGAAGTCAGGAAGGAATTGCCTTTAAGGTCTGACTCTTTAGGGCTTTTGATTCATCCCAGAACTGAAGCTGTAGGACTGGTTGGGATTTGATATCCAGCCCCAAATGTGAACGTGTGCATTTCAGTCAGGCAGGACTCGGTGTGTGTCTGAAATGCATGACCCAGATGAGCACAGGAGCCAGCAGCAGGGCTGGGTGGCTCCTGGGAAGGCACAGGTCTCACCTGTCTCAGGTGCCGTTTCAGGTGCAGGTACACACACTGCCCCGTTTTGCGGTAATGCCGCTCGATGTGCTCCCTTCCAAATCCCAGAAACGTGTTCATGCACACGTAGAGACCTCCTTCTGAGTCCTGCAAGGAAAGGCACAAACACTTACAGCAGGGAACGACCCAGCTCACAGAAAAAACCCCCAAGAACTGCAAACCCTTTCTGTTACCAGGCAAACACGTTAAATATGGCTTTCATAGCATATTATGGTGTTTACACCATCAGTCCCCTAAGAAACTTCCCCATCACATCACATATCATAACACATATCCCACAGCCTATAGAAACTTTTGAAATTAGTTATTTTGTAACTACAGATTAGTGAGTGTCCAAATTGGAACTCTAGAAGTTAGTCTTGAAAAATTCCACTTGAGTGCTCAACCCACAGAGGTTCATAGGCTCAGAAATTTGTAAAGCATAGAAATAAGCATAAGCATTTCTTTGAAATAGCAGAATTTCTTGTTGGCATTTGATTGCAAGAACATCATTCCAAACCTGAAGCACAGCAGAGCTGATGGTCCAGGGACTCTGCCACAACTTCTTCAATTGATCACAATTTTGTCTGAGAAAAAAAGATCTCAAGCAACCTCACAGCCCTTAAAACTGGCTAACAGAAACTTGACAAATGTTTTGTGTGCATTCTTCAGTATCCATCAGGGAACCTCTCCATTCATGCAATACAGAGCTTGGAGATAAGGGCATTAAAAGGGAATATGAAGATATATATATATACTCCTAGTGCTGATCACAAATGCTGACATTTCAGTAATGTAAGCTGGCACCACTTTTTGCTCTCCTTAAAACTGATGCTGGCTGTTACCAGAGTCTTGCTCAATTTTAGCACCACTCTAGGATCTCTCCTACATCAGACTGCCAGGAGGACTTTCAGTCATCTGCTCATTGGTGTTGGATCAATTTTTCCAAGCCCTCTAACATGTATTGTTTTGAGTAGGTGGTGCAGAACAAAGATTGAGCCTTTCAGAAGCTCTGTGACCTTCCTTCTATTGTGAGCGTGTTTGTGCCGTTGCAGAGCACAGAACATCTTGTGTTAAATTCCCCAAAGAACAACATGAACTACACTCCTTCACAGGCGCCTCAGAAGTAAATGATAAATATATATATGAAAGTAAGGATCATTATCTCCAGAAGCAAATCATATCAGACACATACATGCTGCCTGCTCTTCTACCCTGCATTCCAAAATCCTTCTGCATTACTTCTTTCTGTGAGAAAGTCACGGATGTGTCCTCTACAAGAGGATCCTAGAGGTACTCAGTCTAAATAAAAACATACAGTGTTGTCACTCTAGGTCTCAGGAACTTGGTTTGAAGTTTTGTTTTCTTGGAGATCATTCTCTCATTTTCTGGAAGGAATCCAAGAGACCACTGAACCGTTTCTGAGGCAGCCTACGACAACAATCTGACACTTTCAGTATAGGAGCTAAATGTAGAGTCTGAGTAAGTTGGTTGTGGTTACTAACAAAACAGATGTTTCTCCAAGAGAGCACAGGCAGAGCGTTCTCTCCCACAGCTTGGAAAGAAGTGGACAGGCTGTTCAAAAGCCCAAAAGGTCAAAGTAAAACAGAAGCCTGTGTGAAAAAGACACCTTTGTAGATGGCTGAGTAAAGGATTAGGCCCCTGTTTGGTGCTCAAAAAACACTTGACTGTGATCTAAGACAAACATTGTGCTGGTTAATTTAACCCCACTGAGCAGACAAACAGTTCTGGAAGGAATGATATTTTACATCGTCTGTGGCATGTAAATCTTTGCATTTGACAATCATTTTAGATGTGTGTGAAAGTTTATGCTGGAGGAAGGCAGCTTATCTGAAGTACTGGAGACACTATTCTACACCAGAAAAGCATAACCTCTCCTGACAGACAAAACCAGGAACTTTTAGCTGGGTATTTTCCCTCCTCATTCTTGCTTGAGGATGCAGCAGACATGCAGTGTGAAGTTCAGGATCAAGCAATGTATAAACATTCTCTTCCCTTATCACTCCAGACTAAAGGCACTGCTGGGGCAAAAGCTTGTACTTGGTCAGGCTCCACCACTGCCCAGAAGACCATTCAAGAAGAGATCAGCCTTCTCACCTTCTAAGCAGAAGGCAAAGGGATTGCTCCTCACTGCATTTCTGCCTGTTCTTTGCTGCCAAGGTGCTCATAGCATGCCAGGTGCTTAATTCAGAGAGGGAAACATTCAGCTCACCTCATTCTGCACTGCTCATGGCACCAGACACCAACAGCTTCCAAACACCCCCAACCTGATCAGGACTGAACTAATGGCCTCCATCCCATTACCAGCCCTCACCAACCATTTAGATCCCTCAGGGAAATTTAGGGTTTAGCAATTTCAGCTCCTGCTGTGGCTCAGACAACAATGACTTTGCACAAACACGAGGGCTGTGGTGATCTCCTAACGTGGCAAAGAGTTGCACACTCAGGGACAGTGCCTCATGCACAGGTGTTTGCAGTAGATCCTCTGGAACAATGGCAAAATTTGCTAAGACAATATCACAGAAGAGAGCAAAATGGCACCTGGAGTCTCCACCAGTCTCCACGAATGAAAAGGTGATCCATCCTGTCATATATAAAATAAAAGGTGCCACTTATGAGACAGGATCACTGTCTTTGTGTACTCTATCATGGTTTCCATTGGAGTGTTTCTCTACAAAATTCATGCCCACACAGAACTGCTACAGGCTCTGCTCAGGGTGTCTGTTCACCAGAAATCACCATAAATTAATCTGGCTGTGGTCACAAGAGTCTTCCTGTATAATTCCAATCCAATCTTTAACATATTTGAAAAAGTTACAGGACCATCCCTGTAAATCCCTAACACACACACATTGCACTGGATCCCATAATAGTCTAACTAAATTACACATATTTTATTTCAAGACAGGCTGAAAAAGAACAGCAGATGTTTTGGCACTTAATATTCATCTCGACAAGAAATAATAATTTACAATGAAGAGTAAAAAGAAAGCCTGTCTCTCTGTCATATACCAGTACTACCTACATTGAAACAAGGAGAAAAAAAAACCCACCAGCAAACCCAGACAACCAGCTGAACACAACAGGACAAAGAGATGGCTCCAGCAAACAAAAATTCATTTTTAAGTTTCCACTGCAGTAAATGTAGTTACTTCTAGGGTGATGGCACCAACACAAAAAATGTGTGCTAAGGCCAAGAATATATCTAGTCACATTCAAAAGAAATGTGGGATATGAACAGTGGTGTGAAAACTGCCCTCTGTCACCCAAAGGTGACAGGAAAGTAATGGTGACTAAAAGAAAGCATCAGGTAAATTGGGCATCCAGTAAAAAAAGGATCAGAGGGAGATGCAGAATAAGGAAGGGAAGGACAGTGACATATGCAAACATTAAAGTCAAAATACACAGAAGCAGTGAAGAGGAGCCGGGTACTACTGGAACTGGTGAGAGATGAGAGATGGGAAGAGAAGAGCTGGGCTGGGTAGAGAAAGAAAGGACAAAGGATGTGGAAGTAGGAAATAAATTACAGGGCCCAGTGATTGGACTGTTAACTTGAAGTGCAAAAGAAATCCTTCCCCTGCTCTGCCTTTACAAAAGCACTGTAAAGCACTGGATATTTCACCAGAAGCAAATTCACAATTGCTTTACAAAGATTCCTGGTACTTCTGATGTAGCTCCTGAATGAGCACATGAACAAGGCCAACCCAGTAGAGCACTTAGAACATTTCCTGGGAAGAAAAAAGCTGTATGGGCCAGCCAGCCACTAAACCAAACCCAAACCTCCACTCCAAGAGGCGCACGGACTGCTCACACCCACCTATAAATCACAGCTGGGCTCCAGAGCAGTGCTATGAGTTCCAAAGCTGTGTCCTGGACAAGTGACACGCACAGGCAGGATCAAAGCTTCACAGTTAGTGAGCAAATACAATGGCAAAAGCAATGCTGGGTCAGGAGCACTTCTAACCTGCAACCAGGAATAGAGAACTTCCACCCATCCCTCCCCACTGTTTGGGGCAGCTTATCCAGGTGAGGCTGTGTGAGCCCCTGGCAGGGGTGCCTGAGATCCACCAGGGCTGATTGCCAAACTCCAGCCCAGTTCTGCAGCCCAGCAGTGCCACCTGAGATGTGGGGATTCTGCTTTGTGCAGAACCCTGGCTGTACAGCTCTGTTGGTCACAAAAAGACTGCTGTGCTTCCAGAACAGAAAATCTGGGGAGAAGAGCTGAGAGGAAAACTGATGGTTCCACAGCAGAGCTCCAGCATTCATCTGCATTTCTGTACTTATCCTCTGACACTCTGGGTACCTCAGAATTCAGGTCTCTCTGCTATCCAAAATATTCCTGTCCAGCACCACTCTGGGTAACAGGATGGTCAGTGACACATAAAGAGGAAAGGGCTAGTAAGATCCAAATTTAAATCAGCTCCAAGGAAATGCACAATGCACACACACACACTGGTTGTTCTCCCAAGCACCATAGTTATTTCCCATGTGTGAGCCACTGCAGGCACAACTTCTGCTGATGTTACCACTCACCAACTTCAGAAGAGCAGTGAGTTAACTGATGTGAACCAGCTGAGTGTCCTGGTGCACTTCCAGCCAGCAAAACACCTGCCCATGTGACAGCTTTGGCATGTCCCTGTCAAGCAGCAGTGCCACACTGCTCTGACTCTTCCCAGCACCCAGCAACTGATTGCCTCACTAACTGGAGGTCATTTAGCAGCTAGGCCAAAATCCTCATCTGGATTGTGTTCAGTCCCCATGTTTCTCTGCTGCTCTCATTCCATCAACAGAAACAAGATCCAAGCCTACCCCTCACGGACATGGGCCTCAGTGACTTCCTGATTTTCCTCAAGGAACATTGACCAAAGGAGCTGCCAGACAGGAGGTGCTTATTTCTAAAATGTTTTATGCAACACAATCACCAATATCCTTTACACACTCCAGTCTCTCAAGGATTTCAGTCTCAACTGCACAACCAACAGTAGAGCATCAGCTCAGCTCAGACTTTGGGAATTGTCCCAACATAACCATTACAGAGTTCCCAAGCCACAAAAATGAAGTCAGCAAGATTCACAAAGGAAGCTGTTGTCAGCAGCAAGGTTTTCCAGCAGAGCAAAGCCAAACTTTCAGCTGCTCAAACAAACACAGTCCTGCACTCTACAGAGCCAGCCTGCCTGGTGCTGTCACCGTGTCGGGCTCATGGGCTGTGCTGGGGCTGTCACCAAAGCCCTTTGTGGGCAAGGTTTCAGGGCACAGCCACATGCAGCATCCATAGCTCACATTAAGCCACTTTTATGCTCCAGTTTGTATCCCTTTTCCAGCTGTTGTCTCTCCCCCAGATGTGTCACTCTCACAGCCAATCACTGTGACAGGAATGGAGAGAATGGCATGGAGCTGTCTCAGGGGAGGTTTTGGGGTGGATATGAAAAGGTTTTTCATCCAGAGGGTGGTTGGACACTGGAACAGCTCCCCAGGGAAGTCACAGCACCAAGCCTGACAGAGCTGAAGAAGTGCTTGGACATAGTGGGATTGCTGGGCCAGGAGTTGGGCTCAATGATCCTCATGGGTCTTGTCCAACTCAGCATGTTCTATGACTCTACAATTCTGTGATAAATGAAATGATCAGAGGTTTTTGAGACCAAGATCACATTAAAAGGCAGAATTTCCAAAGCTGAGTATTATACTTCTAAAAAAAAATAATGGTGCAACAAAAGATTATTTAATGCAACCTTCATATTGTCTGCATTCTACTGAACACAAGTTGGGCTCATCCATCAAAAGAGGAAGAGACATCACAGTGGAACAAATAGGAGAGAAGAAACCTACAGCAGTGTTGGAGAGGTAGAAAAAGTCACCAGGAGGCATGACTGCACCTCAGATCTGAATAATGAGTGGTGCAGGACTTTCTCAGCCAAGCTGCAGGGTGGTGGTTGGCTCCCACAGCTGCTGGGTCAGTCCCTGAAGGAAGCAATACTCAACATTAGGCCAGGTTTGTGTTTTATAGGCAAACTGCCTTCCCTCCTCAATTCCTGTACAAAGGAATGGCTAACTGGAGTAGGAGCCCTCACCAGAGAAACACAGTTTTTCTAGAAGACACCAAAAAATCTCAAAAAGTAATTAAAATGTAAATCATAAATGGCATATTTTCTCATTTTATAAGCCAAGAAAACTAAAAAAGTGTCACTAGGTTTCTTAAGTGCAAAGAAATTTGCCTCCTGCTCCTGCCAACTTTCCAGGGACCAACCCCAGTATGTTCCACTGGAAGAAGGCCAGATCTAAACACATTAATTTCTCACCTGTTTATATTTCCAACAATACCACCTTTCTGACAAGATCACCACGATACAGTTAATCCACGTGGAACAAACACACTAAACAGCCACTTGTACTTCCAGCTCTCCCTTCTGAAGTCTCCCAGCTAATGACTCTCACTGTAGCACAAAGGTGACATTGTTCTCAGATCTTCATCCAAGGAAGATTTACACCTCATGGAAAAGGAACCTCAACCAGTTTTGAGAACAATCAGTGAAGCTGCCTGTATCCACTGGAAGATGCACTACTCAAACCCAGGGAAGATGACACAGCTGACAGAGGGACAAACAGGGCTGCAAAGACCACATTAAGCTTTGGAAGTAGAAGAGGGAGCTATTCACTCCCAGCACCTCATTTTCCTTGGCACCTCCTGGCAGGAAAAGCTCTGATTTTGACCATTCCACTCTGCTTGGTCCTTGCAAATTTGCTGCAGCATCTTTCTCTACAATAATAACATTACTCTGTACCCCAACACTCCCAGGACTGATGGTTTTCAGTGTATTTTAAAGATCAAAACAATCCCTGCAGGAAAAGGATTAATATACAGTTAACACAGCTAAAGACACTTGACTGTAGAGCTGAGGCCTGGCCACGTATGACATGACATGCTGAAGTTAAACTGTAGCAAGGAGCATATTTTAAAGTGGCAAAATGAGATGATGCGAGGAAATACTGAGAAATGTTCTTACAAGAGAAAAAACTTCCTCCAGCAAAAAGGCAATCTGGAATTTTAGCATGGCTAATAAAACCAAGAATCGTTTGGGTTTTTTTAATTCTTGAACATTGTAACAGGACCAACAGTGTTACACCTTAAGAGGAAGGTATCTCAAAAGGAAGAGGCTCACTTAGGCAATACATTGATAACCTAAGAACGTAAGTCACAAAATCAACCTGCTACAAAACGTAACCATCTCTCTTCAGCCAAGAAACAACCTGTGTGTATCCTTTCACTTTCCTTCTGAATGAATTACTGCAAGAACACAGCTTTGCTATTTCAATTTGTAAATTACAGTGTTTTATCCAAGAAAGCACACATTACATATGCCCCTTAGAATTTCCATCCTACAAACAATATCCAAGCACCTATTAGATTATATGGAAATTTAAAATAAAATCTGAGGCAAATCTTTCACTCAGCTAAGCAGAGGAGTGGTATGGGCTGAAAAGCTGTGGGAAACAACAGAAACTGGGACTGCTTTTATTTTCACTGGTACTGCCAAGTTTTTTGCCCAGTGAATGCCCATAACACAATTTAGACAATAAGTTTTTACACTGGAGGGTAACGTTTTCCTAAATCTGAAATCTCTTCCAGATAATATCAAAAGTATGAAAATTGTTTTAGTTAAAAAAATAATCATACATGCTGCTTTCCACTCCCTTTGCTACTTTTATCCATAGTTTCTGTTAAGTTTGCCTCAAATGTTTTATGTTTTGTTCAAACATATTGTTTAGCTAAACACAGCTTTTTCTGTGTTCAGTTGAGGCTTGTTGCAGGGGATGGTGATTGATTGGTTTTTACTCTGTAGTAGTACTTTACATCCCTCCCTACCTGTTAACAGAAATTTTTATAAACCATAATATCGAAGAAGCCTGAAAGTGTTACTAAAAACATCAACCATGTGTTCACCCAAGCAGAAATCTGAAGGAAAGAATGTGGTGTATTGATTTTCCCCCGCCAAAACCTCCTTAAGTATATAATGCAATTATCGCCTCTGCGGTGGAGTCCGATTTGGCAGTTCTAATCAGCCCAGCTCCCAGTACAGTCAGGGCTGCTGGGTGACACTTGAGATCTGAAGAGTGTGGGTAAAAATAACCTCTGTTCAACAAGACATGACGAACACCAGACAGCTGAGTCACCTTTAAAATCAAGCCTGATTTTCTGTATTAAAAGGAATTATCAAAAAGAGGGGGAATTATCAAAAAAAAGGGAATGAAGAAATCAAAGAATGCGCCTGAAAGGTATCTTTTAATGAATAATCTGTACTGCAATGAGCTTCCTTCTGATTGCTGCCACTGACATTAACATCAACATATAGTGCTCAATCACCTTTGGGAAACATCAGTTTCCTGTGGAGAAGCAACCTTTAATAAAATTTTCAACCTCTTTTGATAAAGTCTAATTTCCAAGCACCTGTTTCTTACGAAGCACTGCCCATTTCTGAAGGCTTCCAGTATTAGTAGTGAAGTTTAAAACTGAGTCAGGCCCCAGATCTGCCATGGAACACATGCAATCTGCGGATGCTGGTGGAAATAACACCAGAGGAAGTTTACTGCACATGAAACATTCATCCAACAGCAAGTGAACCAAGCTGGTGGGGAAATACTACAAGTCCATTGAAGTTCAGTGATGTAACTGAAACCCTTGGGGAGAAAGTGTTTCAGGGCAACTTTCACGCTGATTTTCAGGATGAGCCTTCACCTTGGAAGGCTCTGAAAATTTTGAATAGAACGAGCACAGAGGCAGTAGGAAAGCAAAATAATTGACATCTGCTCGCCAAAATAAACCAAGGAGAAGGCCATTACTCTCCCTTTTCAACTAGCTCGGTGTGAAAGCAAAAGCAGCGCTCCGGGTGGAGCAGACAGACCCCGACAAGCAGAGCAAGCAGCGAAGCCTCCCCAAAACCACAAAATCCCCGTGCCCAAGCAACCGCTTCAGAGCGCCTCGAAGGAGGGAAATAAACAAACAAACGCAGGAAGGACGATGCGCGGGAGCGCCGCGCCCCCGGGCCGGCAGCAGCGGCGGGCTCGGGCCCGCGGCAGGTGGAGGGAGGGCCGGGGGCGGCTCGGCAGCCCGAGGGGCGGCAGCGGCTCGGGGAGCGGGCGAGGGGCTGCGGCGGGGAGGGGAAGGGGCCGCGGCGGCAGCCGGGGGTGGATCGCTGCACTCACGGGCGAGTCGTAGGAGAAGGCACATTCCGTCTTGAAGACCCGGTCCCCTGACTTGGGCACCCGGATCGTGGGCATGTAGGGGACGAGCAGCTCGCCCAGGTCCCCGGCGGCCATCGGCGCATCGCCGCCGCGGAAGAGCGCGGCCCGCTGCATCCTCCTTCCCTCCCTTCCCTTCCCTCCCGGCTGCCCTCCCGCCCTCGCTCCCGGCCGCCCGCCCTCCCTGCCGAGCCGCTCTGCGCGGGCGATGGAGGCGGCGGGCAGCCGGGCCCGGGGCAGGGCGGCGGCGGGAGCCGGGCCCGAGGGAGGGCAGGGGGAGGGAAGATGCTATTTTTAATCCAATGGCAGCGGCGGCGGCACCAGCTGCGGCGGCGGCACTCGGGGGTCCCGGCGGGGGCGGGCGAGGGGCAGGGCAGCGGGGCGGGATCGCCGCCGGGGCCCCGCGTCTCGCCGAAAACCTTCGCTCCCAGCGGGGCGGCACGGAGGCGCGGTGCCTGGGGTGACCGGGTAGCCCGGGTAAGGTTTCCCTCTCACCGGTAACACTCTTTTATACGCTCTGTTATTTATTTTTAAGCTTTTAAAGACTACATGAATATCTACATGATGTAGATATAGATATATAGATCTATATATGTGTATGTATGTGTATATAAATGTACACATATATGTGTGTGCATATATATATGTGTGTATATATATATATATATGTATATATATATATACACACATATATGTGTATATGTGTATATATATATCTGTGTATGTATATACGTTTGTATAAAATCCACACAGTAAGAATAATCTCCTCTGTATTTTCATTCTCAGCCCCTCATTGCGGTACAGGTGGCTCTGGCAGGTCCCACCAGTGCTGACAGCTGGGATGTCCCCACCTTCCAGAAGAAGAGGTCGGTGTGGGAATGCCCAGCCTGGGATGCCCAAAAAGCCTGTGGCAGTGCCAGGAGCCAGCCCCCAATTTCATGGCTTCAGAGGCAGTGCCTTTATCTTAAAATGCCCTTTTTGGGCCTTTGCTGTGTTTCTCTCTGCTCTTCACTTTGAAAGAATAATGTCAGAGAAGAGAGAAATTAGAGTGATCTTCATAGGGAAAAAAAATTGCTGCTGTTTTCAAGCAGTAACTAAGAACACTACATATGCCTGGCAGCAACAGCATTAAAGAAATGATCAGTCCATGTAAAATGAAGATGCATAGAGCAGATGAGTTGCCTTCTACCCATCATCCACAATATATCCAAGGACTCATTGATCACTTCCAAGGAGGTGATGTGAACTTTGCTAGAACCACCTTTTACCTCAAAATTAAAATTTTCAAAAGGTGGTTCTAGGAAAATATCAAAAACAAAATTGAAAAATGTTTGTACCCAGCTATGAGTAGGCTGTGAGGATGAGCAGGGTAGCAGAGTGTTCTCAGCGATTTTCACTGCTGGAAAATCCAGTGTTGGGAACAATGTGAAACACTGAGGGCAGAATGTGATGTCCATGGAGACTTGCTGAAAAACAGACATTACATCAGACTTGTGAGCATCATTGGATGCTGGATAGAAAACACTAATGCAGGGTCAGACAGGTTTATTTTACCTGAGGAGACTTTGTGCTTTTTTAATGGCTTCTCTTATTAATAACTCAGCATTTATAAACAATGAGAGCCATAAGACATATGAGCCATCTAACCTGAAAGACTGATTCTATCAGAAAGGGCAAGCAAAGCACTGATAGAAAATCAATGTCTTTCTAATGTCTGGCAGTGCCAGGAAATAGCAAACAAGGCAGGTTTTGCTTAAAATAGTCCATGCAGTCTTGCCTAATAAAAAAAAATATAGAGTTTTAAGTTTCAAATCACTAGATTATATGGGTTTAGTTTGGGCTTATTTCCTTTTAAAAGTGAGGATTTTGAACACGGACAGATAATTTAGAGTCACAAACTGTAAGAGGCACTTTCCATCACTTGAGAAATTTAGAGTACCATGGCCTGTAGACCCTGAGGAAACACATCCCTCTAGTGGCAAAAGCTTGCCAGGTGATGAGAGAACTCTATTCCCTAAGGAGTTGCCAGAAGTGGTGTGCAAGAACTGCTGCACAGTTCTGAAAAGGCATGGCAGGTATGTGTGAAGGTACTTTCCTACTTAGTTTATCTCCCACCAATTACCTGACACAAAGCACTGAGAAAGAAAAATCCCTTAGCTCCTTGTATCTTTCACTTAAAACTATAAACACTAGAAATCACAAAATGAAAACTAGTATTACCAACTTGTTTCATGTACATATGTTCTGAAGGAAAGGAGTGATTGTTGGCAATTGACACAAAGCATTTTCGCTGATTAACAGTTTTAACAGCTGTATGAGTTAACTGCCACACAGTTTCTTTCAAGGTACTGGAATCAACACAAACACTGTTTATTCATTTCCATCAGCAAACAGCAGGATGTCTGTTCAACAGCACAGTCACAATTTGTCAGTATGCACTGAAGACCTTGCACACTGCCCGAAAATTGTTTAATTATCAGGTGTGGCTTTCATAGAATTGTCAACAAGATTTTTGTCAGGCGTTTCATAATGGTACCAAGGCCCATCTCCCCGGTGTCTCATCAGTCTGCGTGCCTCCAGCTCCAGCAGCCTAAAAAAAAGGCAATAGACATCTTCAGCATGAAGTTTGTTAATATTGAGCATTTCTGACAAAGCAATGATTTTAGCATCATTGGTTTATAAATACTGCTGAAGCATAGGTAGGACCAAAATATGAAGGGTTCAGCTAAGACATGAGCTATTATATCTTTTAATTTTGGTTGGTTTTTTGTTTTTTTCAGCAAGTCATTCCACAAAGGAGTAATAAAAAATACTGGTAGTATTTTATTATTATTATATTTTATCACAGGTTCTTCTCTAAGAACATTGGAGCATTATTAGGGGCAAAAAGAGCTCCATTTGCTGATTCAGGAAGACAAAGACAGAGCTACACCTTTATAAATGCCAAGTGTTTTGAAGACCCCCCCCGCCCTTGGATTGTTCTGGTAACCTGAATCCTGAGAGGGCAGCAATAACAGATCCTGTGACTCCCACTCTGGCAGCAGCCAGGGCAGCAGCACTCAGGGGACACATGAAAGCACTTTATGTCAGCATCCAGCTCAGTATGTCATGCAAAATCAAAGAGTCAGCTCCAGTATGGATGAGGATTTTAACCCCCCCAACTACAGAGCATACCTCATCTCAGATTTCCTCACTTCCACAGCAAGCAGGGCCATGTCCTTCTCATAGTTCTTCTCAGGGGGGTCAAGTACATAACGAGCTATCCAGCGGGTTATGGGGTGCTGGAAAACACAACAGCAGAGATTGTCTGAGCAATTTCCAAACAGAAATGTCACCTTGTGTATCCACAGTCCTGAAAAGATGGCATGGACACCATGAGTGCTGCCATTCAAATCCTAACAGTAAAGTTACAAACATCCACAACTACATGTGAGATCAGAACCCTAAAAAGTCTTTTGCAATCCTTAATGCCAAGACAACCTGCAGATGACTGTTCTGTAGCAAAATTAAAATTTAATGAAGATATAATTTATTTTCTTTCTGTTAAAGTTCCTTAAACTGCCACAGTAATCACAGAAGTGGACTCCAAATCTTACTGAAATCAGCAACATTTCAAAATTTTGCTTCCACATAGAGGGCATTTCACTAGGAACAAAAGTTTAAATGAGTTGAAACAGTCACAATAATATTGCTGAATTCAATTACTTCCTATCAGGAACAAAACAGGACTTGCAGCAAGAAGCCAGGGACTAATTTTAAGAAAATACAGTTAAATTGAAACCATACAACCTTGAGTTTGTGACTATAAAAATCTTCAATTCTAAATTCAAAAGTGTGTGTGATATGGGACTTGAAAACAAAAGAAATGTCACTTTAAACTCCAGTTTCTTAAGACATTGTAGGAAAAAAATAATAAAGACAAAATCTGCATGGTATGAATGCAGAGGACTTTTCTTACTATTTAGGAATATTATAGAAAAATTCTTGGCATACAGTTTCAGCAGTTTACTGCATACAGAGCATTTGCATCTGCTTGGGTCATTAAGAGATTTCCTACAGCCTTTTACATGTTCCATAAAGCCACAAAAAAGTTTACCAAAATCAGAATGGCACTATTTGAATTTTACTACACTGACAGACATCATCATACTCCATTCATTTTACTCCCAAAAGTATCTTCAAGAGAAAGGCTGTCCATAACATGCCCACCCTTTCACATGTTCCACTCACTTTGTGGTATTCCCAGTGCTCTGGAACATAACCTTCAGGAATCTCTGCAAGTTCAGCTTCACCTGACAAGGAAAGGAGGGAAAGAATATTTAACTCTGTGCTTATTTTCCAAAGCTACCTTATATTCTGCTTTTCAGATAAGGAAAAGGTCATTACTCCACACATGGAGTACTAAATCCTTCAGTGTGAGCTCGATTCAGAAAAAATTGAACTTGCAAATTTTTGCAGACACATCACACTGCAAGTATCTACTCACAGATTTTAAGTTACAAACAAAAAGGGTAAAATTAGCAGCTATACAGAAGAAACAACTTGGATCAAGTCCACAGAAATACCCTTTAAAGTACAGGAGCTGAAAGCATGGACTTTTCCTGATTTCTCTATTAAATTAATTACATATCATTACAGCAGGAGATTTAACACATGTATTGCCAAGCAGAATTTTGGCATCTTTGCTAGACAAAAACCCAGAGTTGCTGTCTTGTTAAAGCAAGTTCCTAAATTTCACTGGTGTTTGGAAGACTGCTAGAAGAGAGAATGGTTTTTTGTTATTTTTTAATGTGAGAAACTTTTTTTAAAAAGCAACAACTAAAGCAAATATACTGGGAATATTTCTATGTACTTATATAATATCACTGTATTTGTTAGGCCTTCCAAGGAGAGAGCCCTAGAAGAGTGCTTTTTCTCTATGCAGCATGCTTAATTCCCATTTAATAACTCTGACTGTACTTTGCTTAGCCTGACAGAGCACTCACCAACGAAGATGTTGATGTATGTTAAGAGCACAGCCACTGGTATTCCCGTCAGGAATAAATAGTATCTCTGCAGAGGGGATAAAAACAGTCAGTGTGGGAAACCCAGAACCCTGACAAAATTTACACGAGATCTGAAAACATCTGAAAACAGCCAATAACTCTGAGATTTGCATTCTAGGCTGGGAAGGGATGTTGTGTGTAAACACTGCTGATTGCAATGAGTTCATTAATGAACAGAACACACAAAAGTGATGCTGTTCAGGTCAGTTCCCATCTCCCAGTGAGGTCAGTCTGTGCAGCAGCAAACAGCAACACCTCCCTGAAATTCCTCAGCACCTTGGCATGGCTGGCTGCAGCTGCAATCGGCACTGACAGCAAGGCAAGAATCCAACACCAGTGCAGCCATTGTGGGCTCTGTAGCTGAGGAAGGCAGAGAAATGAGTCCTGATCACAAGAAGGGAGTTGTATAAAATCAGCTCTTGCTGCTTATAAAAGGATTTATCCAAAACCTGACTTTGGAGGGGTCAAACTCAGGTCAGGCTTCCTAAATCTCACCTCTGTTGTTAGTGGTGTAGATAAGTGAAGGTAAATCCTGCAGAAGAGTAACTGATATGTTTCAAAAGGGAGGATGAAGCAAAAAGCACTTGTGGGTCATGCATATATGAACACAGACATGTAATATAAGAATGCTACTGCAGCAGTAATTTAAGTACTTATCACAGCCTTTGCTATACAGCCAGTCTTTGAACTTCATCTGGCCCTGATTTTACAGCTTATGACCAAAAAATTCTTAAAGAGGACCTGAAATTCTTGTTTATGTAAATAGTGTCAGCCACATTTTAGATGCTATCACATAAACAACACAGTAAATTGTATTTTAGACACTCTAACACCATTTGCAAGTGATGTGCTACACTGAATGCAATAATACATTTGATTTTTAACTCACCAACAAGCTCAAAAATCGAGAATCATAAAAACTTGTTGCCTTGATGATAAACATTCTCTTCCCATGGTCACCACTGTGTCGTACAGGAACTGAAAATTGAACCAGAGTATTACGGTTTTGTACTCCATTGGTGCTTGTGCCAGGACAAGGTCAAACATACATGGGGAAAGGAAAATAGAAAGAAGAGTGTACAACAGCAGCTGAGTTTTGTGCAGTTCGCCTGAAGTAATTTCGTATTTTGTTAGCATTAACCTATTTTTCTTCAAACTACAGACACAGGTCTATGCCCACCTGTAAGCACAGACACGTGAATCAGTGAATGTCACCACACAGGGCCGAGTAAATGGATAATTACAATGCCAGGAGGGTCGGCCTCCCGCCCGTTTCCATCCATTTTTTCCCCAAACCCGGCAGTTTTCCATAGGAACGGGGACACAACGGGGACCTGCTCAGCCCCCGGCGCTCCCGCGGCCTCCGGGAGGGCACCTCTGTCCCGCTCCGCAAGGTCACCGGGCCCCGCCGCCCCCGCCCCGCCGCTCCCCTGCCGGGGCCGTACCGAGAGTGCCGGGGAGGCGGGGGCCGATCCCGGTGATCCCGGTGGTCCCGGTGATCCCGGTGATCCCGGCGGTGCTGGCGCTGCCCGCCCGCCGCGCCGCCCAGGCCGCGGCCGCCCGCAGCACCCGGCTCATGGCCGCCATGGCTGGGACTGGCACGGGGCGGGGCCGGCAGCGCCGCTTCCCGCCGCGGGGTGAAGCCGGCGGCCGCCATCATGGGAAAGGGCAAAGCCTTCCCAGTGAGCCCTGCCATAGAGGTGAAGCCGCGCGGGTGCCATGTTGGAAAAGGGCAGAGCCTTCTCTGTGCTCCATGTAGCGCGGGAGAGGGCGGGCGAGGCCGGGCAGGCGCCATCTTGGGAAAGGGCAGCTCCCGCCCCGTGCCCCCGGCGCGGTGGGAGGACGCGGGGCGATGGCGGCGGCCGCGGCCATGGCCGCGCTGGGCCGGAGCCTCACGGCCGCGCTCCGCCTGCCGCGGGCTCGGCCGGGACTCCCCGGGTACGCACCGCGCCGGGCGGACTCGGGCTCGGGCACGGAGGGGCGGGCGCGGTTCCCGGGAGGAAGGAGAGCCTGTGGCGGGAGGCGGGTGTCCGTGTGTCCCGGTGCCCGTGTGTCCGGCTCCGCAGCCTGAGCGCTGCAGTGCGGTGTATGGCCGCGTGTAAGGGCAGCACCAAGCGGCTCCCTGGGCCTGTGGAACCTGCGGGCGTGGTGCTGGTGGGTTTGTGCTGTCCCGGGTGTCCACAGCTTTAGCCATGAAGGCCGCGGGGGATTAGGGCGTGGATTCTCCCCCTCTGGAGCCACCCAAACCCACCGGGACGTTGCTGTGTCACCTTCTCCAGGTGACCCTGCTTTGGCAGGGGTGTTGCACTGCCTGATCTCCAGAGGTTCTTTCCAATGCTAAAAGTTCCGTGTGTCTATGATGTACTCTTGTTCAGCATAGCTCAGATTTATTCCTTAATTTTTAATTGCTTATTATTTCTAAGTCTAGAAAATTTATAATTAGATGAGATGAGGGGGAGGAGAAAACACCAAGATGACATCTTTGTGACTAACCAAAACTCTGCTTTTTCCCCACATGCTGTGATCTATCTGTAGGACCTGTGCCTTTGTGAATGAAACAAACATTCTCACTTAGCAGAATATTATTTTTCCTACCATACATAGTTTTCCTTCTAACTTTTATTTAGGATGGCACTCAATCTGTACCACAAGAACCCACCAAAAATTGAGACCCTCCATCAGGTGAAGTTCCTGCACACAACTGTGTCTCGGAGAGGGCTGGAAGAGTTTTTTGATGATCCAGGAAACTGGGGGGAAAAAAGTGTAAAGTCTGGTGAGTTATATTTAGCATTTCTGATAGCAGTCTTTGAGCTGAAATCTGACCTGGGTTTTTTTGCATTATAGGGAGCATTCATAGCTACATAAAACTTATTTATCTATGTATATGTATATACATCCACTTGTGCATCTTTATGCCTGTTAATTTTTGCTGTGTGTATTCAGTGTTTATGAAAGGAAATGGCAAATGTGCAGCAAAATGTTTTGCTGTAAATCCTCTGCCTTGCTCTGAAGTCAGAGTGTATCACAGAAGAGATGTGCTTTGATGAAATATAAGTATTATGGAAGAAAACTAGTTCAGTGTCAAGATTCATCTGACAGCTTTCTGTGTTTCCAGCCTTTTACAAGCACAAATAAAAACTATTTATAATTGCCTTTTTGAATTGTATTTTAAATGCAAAGCCGAACATGCTCAAGGATGGCTGTCCAAGCAGTAGTATTTTTAAAGTGGTCTTTATACTGTTGTGTCAGCTGAGCCTGATAGATGCATTTTTTATTTTCCAGAATAAGAGAACTTGGTTTCATTAAATTAATGGTGGATTTTTATCTTTTACAGGGGATTCATGGAATATAAAGCAGCTAAGGGGCAAGAGTAGTGAAGACTTGCACAAACTTTGGTAAGTAAGTTTTAGTGAAGAAGCTTCTCTTCTTTCAGAGCAGCTCTGCACATCAATAAAATGTGGCTGGTGAACTCATGATGCAGTAGCTTTAGTCTGGCACAGAGCCCTGCGGGCTCCAGCCAGCTTTGGGCTTGGAGCAGCCCTGGTCCTGCTCAGAGCACAGAAGCTGCTCTGCAGGTGGCTGTGGCACAGCTGTGTCTAGTTCAGGGGGCTCAGCTTTGGTGCAAACCCTCTGGGGTTGTTTGAGTGGGCCCCTCTTGGTTGTCAGTACCTTCTGGTGGGGTGGGCACTTCATTCCATCAGGGTGCTCAGGCCTGCATTTATTCTGGTTTTGGAAGTTTCTGAAGCTGGATTAAGTTCAGGCTGAACTTAATCATTATTGTGAACAGCTTCTTCCTTGCTTTGTCTTTTCCTGTGTACGTGTGAGAAGAATCTGGCTTTGTCCAGGTAGTGGAAGACAACTTAAACTCTTCCCTCCTAAGCCCTCTTTGTTCCAGACGAAGTAAAATTGTCTCCCTCATTCTCCTCTTTTGTTTCATTATATGAAGGCAGCAGGATTTGGGATGACAGATAGTAAGTGAATAACTGCTTAGCCATCCCAAAGTCATTTTTGAATTTCTGTGCTTTCTGCTCCAGGTATGTCCTGCTGAAAGAAAGGAACATGCTCTTAACTCTAGAGCAGGAATCCAAACGACAGCGCAAGCCCATGCCAAGCCCAGAGCGCTTAGAAAAGGTACCTTTCTCATAATACATAAAAACTGTAGCTCTTAAGTAAAATTGCTGAAAGATCAAGTGTTTGTTAAATTATTAAAGACCTTTTTTAAAAAAATTATTCCCCTGATTTAGTGTATGCACTAACAGCTCAAGTCATAATTTTCTCAGTGTCCAGTGGGCATTGCTGGGGCTGTGACCAGACTCCAGTGAAAACTAAAATAACCAATGGCCACTACAAACCATAAGCAAACCTTCTGTTTGCTTCTTCTGCTTCCTTCTGACCCCTGCCTCAGAGCTTCCTACACTTCTGCATCAGCACTGGATCTGCTTTATGCATCACCCAGCTGGTCTTTAATCAAGTGTCAGACTGTCAGTTATTTCATATCTGTCCTGCTGTCAAATTAGATTTTCCTCACTGTTCTAGTACACAGGCCCTGCTGAGAGAGTACTCATGATCAAACTCCAGCATATTTTACCTTTGTTTTCCCTTAAAATTTTGTCTTTGAGATCTTTTAAATTTTCAGCATTGTTTTTTGTTGGTGCATCCTGAAACTTTTTACCATTTCCAGGTAGAAACATCTATGAAAAATATAGATTTGGTTGTCAGAGAAAGAGAAATTGCTTTGAGGCTTTTACAGACGGGCCATGAAAAGCCAGTCCCTGGCGAGTGGCGACACGATTTCCTGGGACGCACCTTCTGGTATGGAAAACCTTTTTTAATGTGTGAGTTTTTCTTGTGGTCTCTCCCAGAAAATCCTTATCTAATCAAGGAAGAATGCATAGACTGTACAGAACATAGGAGACAGTTACAAACCAAGCCAGCAGGAGTTGGAAATAAACCCATATACAGATTCTCCCATCTCCCAGACCACTTTATCTTGAAACCAAGAGAAACTGGTAAAATCCTAGAATTAAGACCAAATGTACATTCTGTAATCATTTTTGATCTGTCTCCAACAGGTACAGTTACAAGGAATGGCCAATACCTTGGCACTTGAACAAAAAACACAAAAAGAAGAGATTCTATTACTTACCTCATGTGAATCACTTCATCAGGTAAAAAGATTATTTTGACATTGAAAGTTATCATCTGATCTGTTTGTGTTCTTCTTCCACTTTAAAAGGAAAAAATAGCTGTAATCTTTTGGTTTTCAGCTACTAGACTGAAAATTAGGCTTTTTAAAATACAGCTTGCTCTGTTTCTTTTTTTCTGTTCCCACCTTAGTTACTAAGGTACATGGTTATGCAGCAGCACTGTAAAAGTAATTTCAAGTGCAGAATATCAAAAATCCTCCCAGAGGCTGAACTTCTGTAGAATTCAGAAGTAGTGTAAAAATATTACTCTGCAGGCTTTTTTACTTATCAGAAGCAAATGAATACTGAAGTTGTTAATCACTGAGAGCCTCTATCTGATTGGGGGGAGCTCATTAAAGTGGTCTCAGGCTGGCTGGAAATGAACCACACCAACTGCTCTGTTTCAGACTCAGAATTGAAAAAGCCTTACGGAAAAGGGCAAGGCAGCAAAGCCTGGAGAGGACGAGGAGGAAGGTCTTGGAAAGGAAGTTCCCTGATATTGCTGTGAAATCCCAGAGCCAGTAGTAGGCTGGAAGAGCACTGCAAGCAACTGGTCAAGTGTCTGTGGAACATGAATCATGTTCTGGAACCACAAACAACTCCACTGAGCATTCCAGAGAGTCCCCATCTTTTTCTGTTTTTAATACAACATTTGACTTTAATTAAACTTGTGATCTGGAATTAAAAAGCGGCTTTGGTACCTAACTCAAATCATCTGATCTCTCTCGTGTGCAGGAACAAATGTTGTGTTAGCCAGCTGTTACAAGAGTGAGAGATACATTAGGAACAGTGAGGAGCAGCCATGGAGTGCCAGCTGACAGTAACAAGTGTAGGGGTAACATTTACCTGGTTTAGTTTAACAAATGTGCATTAAAACCAGATAGAAACATGAAAGCATCTGAAGCTCACATATGAGCTATTTTCCTGAATATTTTCCCTGAGTTACAAGTAAGCTATGCAAGGTGTATTTGTTCTCTGCATAAATGCACTGGTAAATGGGCTCTTTGGTCTGTTATGAGGAATTTTTTCCACTACTTTAAGTCTGGCTTCTTAGAAAGTATGAAATACTCAGCATGGGAACTTCTAATACAATTGTCCTACCTTGATTTCTGACAATTCAAACACTTGTACAATGCTTTTTTGCACACAGTGCAAAATGTTTGAAAGAAGGCTGCAATGTCTTCTATGAAATTGAAGCAGGTACTGCTGTTGCTCTCAGTTGATTAAACAGCTTCACCTTTCACTTCAGGAAGGCTTTTAACTCCACATGTGGTCATCTGGAAATCTAGATTAAAGTCACAAATAGCAGTCTTTCAGGAAGCAAATGTGCTCAGCAGTATAATCTGGTAAAACACTGCAAGGGAACCAGTACTGTTTCCTGTATCTATCTCCAGCATTTGGACCTTCACCTTCTCTGCATCACACAAAATTCCCACTGTTTAAACTCAGAGTCTTTAGTGTGAGAAAACCTCCAGCAGTGTTTTACTCTCCCTCTGCTGCTGGAATATTAGCAGATATTACTACTGTACTGCAATTCTTTTAAGAGAAACAGAAGATAAAAGCTGATTTGGCATAATGAAATTAAGCATGCCACAGAAGGAAAGCTTAAAAACAGCACCCACTGCAGTGCACTGAGGCAGCAGTTCAGTTATGTTCCATGTTCCACCTGAATGGAAACTGGACTGAGTCTTTATTCCCAAATGACAACAGCTGGTGACTTTGCAGTTTTTTGCAAGAGAAATATGGTTTGTCAATAGCTTTGAAAACCTGATCAAGCAACTTTGTCTAAAGAGCAACTCAAGATTCTCATAATAAGACAAAAGCAGATTGGTTTGATAAATTACTTTATTATTTGGAGGTAACGTGAAACTTTTCAAAAAGAGGCCTCATAATTATTTACCCACAAGATCTTTTAGGATACAAAAATGTAGCAGTACTGTTTATTTTTTTTTTTTAGATCAGTTAAATGCTATTTGGTTTTCCACAGCTTTTGAGATAAGGAGCAAAACTTCATTATGTCCCAAAACAGACCACCACACCATTGTAAATTAAGCTTAAAAGCAACATTGAGCTGTGTCTTGACAGCCAATTCCTGCTGAAAAAAAGACATCCCCATTCCTGTGACCCTGAGTGCACCTTCCCCCTGCAAACACAGGCACTTACAGACCCTGCTGGGAGGCACAGGGGGAGCCACACCAGGGGCTCCCTGCGGAGGGTCAGCCACGCACTGAAAGCTTCTGACTCTGCTCCCAGTCCTGGAGAGGCAATTCTTTGTCTCAATCTCCCTGTCCTGAACAGGCTTTGCTTCTCACCAACATCACAAAGGCATTAAATACATTCTTACACATCAGGTGGAAAGCATTGCTTGCTTACTGAAATGAAAATGCTCCATAATAAAAAAAATTAACAAACCAGTGCTTAATATAACATTCACTCCATGGAATGTAACACTTCTGTGATACAGTAAAAGTTTACACTAAAATAGATTGCTGAATACAAACTTTCAACTTTTAAAACAGCAGAGTAACTTTCTCTGCAAGTACTCACAAGCTTGTTCAAATATAAAAGACCAAATTTTATTTTTTAAGAGAAAAATAAGAGCAATTTAAGGCCAAAGTACCAGCAAGGAAGACTAGTATGTGAAAATAGACAAGAAATTAGACAAGAAATAATTAATAAATAAGCACAGGCATTTGCAAGGTTATGCCTCTATCTATTAGCTAACCTGTAAAGCTGTTCCCAGGAAAAGATACTAGAGAAAATAGACATTTATACAAAATTATAAAATGCTTGTTACAGGAATTATTGCTTTACAAGGGACATAAACATCCTTTTTCTATTATAGTACCAATTAGGTCTCTGAAAATTTCTAACTTTGTTAAAATGGAACTTGAATTATGCAAAAAACCCAATATAAACTTCCTACAAAAAGGAGTCCATCCCATTCCTGAGTATGCTAAAGCTATAAAACAGAAGGAGCACCGAGCAGGCAGCAGTTTTCACAGTAAAGAGGTCTAAGGACATTTTCTTTCTACACACTGTTTCCCTCCTTCTTCATATTCTTGTTTGGAAATCCACATCTGCTGGAAAGTACCCTAGAAAAATAAAGAAACAAAAGCAACACACAATGAAAAAACATCAGAACACAAATGATGGTTAATTGAAACATGATTAGGTTTTCCTAGGAGGGAAAACAAGCAAGTCGTTACATTAAATTAAGTATTAGGACTTGACTGCTTAAGTGTCTTTTCCTTGAGTTTTATTGCTAAGGGATTAAACTCAAGACAGGAAGGGCAGCACCAAATGCTGATTCCAGTCTCCCTTTCCCATGATGATAAATTAACCCCCAAAAAGCACTGCAGTGCTCAGTAACTTGTAGAATTAACCTCAGGAATATGATGCAGAAACAGGTTTGCTACTTTCCTGGTCTACTAGATACAGTCTAGAGAAAGTACATACATTTCAAGGTTTTACCTTGCCACTAAAAACGGGAGAACATGGCAGGCTATGTTGTCACTGGAAACACTCACACCTCTTTTTAAAGCAGATTCTCTTCCCCTTACCATGAGGATAGCCAAGGTTATGATTACATAGCACAGACTCTGCAATGCACAGATGTCTGGTGGCAGTGCTGTTCAGCACAGCAATGCAGTAACACAGCTTTACTAACCAAAGAAGCCAGAAATGCAGTAACACAGCTTTACTAACCAAAGAAGCCAGAATGGAGCCCCCAATCCACGAGCTGAACCTCCTCTCCACAGTGGTGTTGTTGGCTATCAACTTCAGGCGCATGCTCTGCACAGAAAGGGAGCAAATGTCACACAAATGTAAGCTGGTGACCTTCAGGGACAAGCAGCACAAGGAACCTGGTGCCTATACCAATATCAGCTGAAAAAGGTCCATTTCAGTACATCTGCAATACTGCTCATCTGCCCTGCATTTGCAATTCAAACAGCCACAGTGGAACAGGAAATATGGTTTTTACCTTGTGATCCAACAGCAAATGGTTAAGGCAAGGAATGGGCAGGTGAAGAGCAATAATATCACAGTGTGTAGTGTCATCTCCAACATGCACTGGGACTAAAATGACTTATATTGCTAGACTTAAGTCATCTAGTCTTATTTGGATCCATTCACTCCTTTTGCTTTCCAAATGCCTTAGAGCAATAAAATCTTTGAATTTCAAATGGGCTCCTCCTCAGCTATTATAAGCAGCGAATACATTTCTCAGTTTCTGCTAACATTCATCATTTCAGAGTTGTCCCAAGCAGAACATTTTTGCTTGAATACTAAAATTCAAGAAATATCATAATCTGTATGTACTCTCAGATGCGAGGTATCAATACTTTCTTCAACATCAAATTATTAAAAAAATATGTTACTCAGAGACAAAACCTGGTGATTTAGGTTGTCTGCAGAATTAAGGAAAAACAATTGCCACAACAAAGTGACCTCAGGCAGAATGACTGAATGTGCCTCAAGTTAGTCAGCAACACTTCAAAAGAGGGACCATCGAGAGAAACACTGGCTGTTGCTTGGGGACAATTAGAGAACTCAGGATCACAATATGAGAGCAAGAGTGGAGCAGTAAAATACTCAAGGAATATTGGAGTTTATTCTGTATGAAACTCCTCAAGAATTCTTTCTTTTCTTTAGAGAGGGAGGTTTCTAAACCCTGCAGAAATCTATTCAGCTAAGAGTATCAAAGCCACAATATCCTTGTGTACTTATGTGGCAGAAAAGTAAAATGTTAAGTACTCAATGCAATAATGGAAAGTGTTGTTTTACCGGTGGGGTTTTCTGGGACAGCTCCCTGTTCAATCTGTCAGTGAAACTCTGTATTAGAGTGTTTCCTCCTGCTACAATCACACTGCCATACAGACCCTAAAAAGAGAAAAAAAAATACCTGGAGCTTTACCTTGGAAATCATTCTGAAAACAGCTCTTCCTCACAAGAGAGAGGGGTGGCACGAGAATGTATAGTCAACAACAACAATGCAACAGTATTACCTCTTCCAATTAAATTTATTATTTAATCACTTAAAAATATTGCAAGGCAGCTTAATATTAAACTACAAAAGGAAGGAAGAAGCCATATGTTCTACATGATTTCACTGAACAATTTCTACTATGGAAAACCCTCAACCTGCAGATCTCCTCTGTATGCAAATTGTTGAGTTTTTTACAGCTGAATGCAACCTCAAAAGAAAACCCCACAGCCCTGCAGCAGTTTTCTATCTCACAGTTGTTGAACACACACCATGGCCCAGCCCACTAAGCCCTCCTCACACACTGGTTAACAGAAAAAAATCGTTGAAAGAACTCTCATGCAATCCGTATCAAACTGACACCTGACAGCACATTTTAAATTAATTTTAAAAATAATGTTTTCCTTTAGAACTTCTTTATAAATTCCATGTATATTCTAAACATAACAATGCCTAAAAATCTGAGGATAACACTCCAACTTAGAAACATAAATGCTTATCTGAAGCCAGTCCAATCCAAATTATGCAGTGCCAGCCACAAAATCTGTGCATCAGATTTTTATATATGGGTAGAAACAGTAAGTAAAAGGTCCTGATTTAGCATTTTGTAAGACAAAACTAATGGTACATATCCCTATATAGAAATACATAATACTTACAGAATTATCCTAACATATTTATCATTATCCTAGGAAATCTCTTCACTTTGCTGTTCTAGTCCCAAAAACATGCACAGAAATATCTATGCCTAAAATACAGCCTGGCTGAGTGGCACTTACCGGCCTGATATCTATATCACACATTCCAACGCTTGTTGTGACAACGTGGCTCACACCCAGCATGGTGTTACCAGATAAACCCTGCAGGGAAATCAGCAATCTGCACATCACTGCTTCAAGAGAGCAAGGCATAGAAAAGCCCTGAACGAGATGAATTTTACAAGTGTTACTGGAGAGGGAGCTAAGCATTTTGTTAGGGAAGGAATAAAAATATCCCTATTTTTCCAGTCAGCTCATCACCACCCAATTTGAACATTTCATCCTTCCCTTCCCCAGCCATAATTCAAGACAGGCAAACTCTACCCCCAGGAGAACTCCACAATGCAAATCCATCCAAATCACAGGATTAAAAATGTTATACAAAAGAAGCCATGTGATAGCCCAGTCATGCAGAGCCTTCCAATCTCAGCTATCACAGTGCTTTTACCTTTACATTGGAAGGGTCAAACAATCCCTCAGGAATTTTCAGACGCTCAGCACCAAAGTCACAGTTGTAGCCATTGGGGAACTCATAATGAACTGTTGGCATCTGTGCTGCCACCCTGGAGCATCAGACAGAAAGCAACACATTAAAGTGCTCTCTAAACAGGATATCAAGTTATCTAAGCAGTGTTATAAACTACAGTTCCAATGGGAACACCGTGAGTCATAAGACTTACGATAATATTTATTATGATCTCATCTTGGAATATTCAACAAAAAACTATCACCTGGGTATATGCAGTACTCCTACTTGCATAAATCATCAATTTTAGATAAAACCTTCTTCCATAACAAAACCAGCCAACAGCAGTGAACAGGCTGAGCACCACACACACAACTGGTAACAGATTTTACAAGAAAGAAAAAAGTAACATACTGTTCATCATAGGTTGAATCTGATACTTGGAGGACAGAAGCCTGGAAGTCCTGAATGACACACTGTGGAGTTAAAAATAACATGAATTTATAGAAATTTTAATCTTCAGTTTTATAAAATTTATAGAATTGGTAGCAACTTTTCAAAAATTTTTCTCATTCTTCAAGAGAAAATGCTGATATACTTGTGAACAAAACTTATTTATGGAACACTCAGGGGAGGTGAGAGCAGGAGGAATTACCTACTTACATTACACATGTAGTTGTGCCAAGACCTGGTGACCTGGGGCAACTTCTCTTTTCTCTTCCAATTTGCTGGTGACCCCTCACGGACTGCCTCCTGAGATTGTAGGGTACAAAGTCATCAGGTAAACATTTAAGCCTCTCCCCAAGACATCACCTATTAAATAAAGTTATTTTCCCACCTTTGAAGCAATCATATATGGAGGAATTATCTCTACGTTCATTTCCTGAAACAACTCCCGGCACTGCATAGTGATAAAGTCTCCTGCAAGTGGAGATTTTACAATACCTGGAAAGCAAAGAGGGGATCCAAAATAAAAACAAAAACAACTAACATGGTAAGTATCCAAATCATGCTCTCTTAACTATTTGTCAGTGAACACTATTAGGGTTTTTTTCCTTTTTAAGGGGGCAGAGAGATGTAAAAGCAGTAACACAACTGTGCAAGCAGAAATCCCTCTAATCACTTGATACTGCAGTGCTGTAATCCATGAAAGTTCATACCTTGCTGAAGTACATATCCATCATGCACTGGAATAGCAGTGGTGTGTGTTGCTCCACTATCCAAGATGAGACCTGTAGATCTCCCATTAGCAAAACTAGTCGAAGTGATTAAGGAAAACATTGTAATTTTCACTTTAGAAAAAAAAAAAGTGCTGCCATACAATTAAATCATAACTAGGAATGAGGACCCCAACATGTTATTCCTTGCCTCTGCAAAGGGATTTGTCCTTTTCCAGTGTGTACCATCTTTCTGTGAAGTGCAAAATCTCATAGAGAGAGCAGCATTTAACTTCTATCTGTGAACTAACTCAGGCTTTGGAGGCTCAAGGGTGAGACTTTGTGCCACTACTATGCAGCAAGCTCTGAGTACATCCAGCTCATTTAGACTCGAAGCTGGAAACATGTTATTAGGTAAAATAATTACAAATGTTTTCTTAAGGCTATGAAAACATCAAGCTCTAATTACCGTATTTAGTAGTGTGCACATCACCATTTCAGGTCTGTAATATTCTTATCCAGAGTATACAATGAAAAAAAAAAACAAAAAAAAAAGACTTTGACCCCAAGGACAGAGTCAGATTGGGAGAACTTCAAAAATGAGCTCTGATGCCTTAAAGTTCAGAAAATGCATTTGTTTACTTCCTCCCTGGATCTTTATGGAAAAAATCAATTTTAAGAAATCTAGGCAGGCTGTTATACTTGGAATTGCCTGGAAAAAGTTTACCATAATTTCCTGAGGGAGGAAAATAAAACCAAGCAGTGAAACATTTGAAAGGATACGCTGTCAGAACAGCAGTTTTACACAAGAAAAAGGCCGGGATGTTGTAGTGCTCAAACATCAGTTCCGTCAGTTTCTCACGCTTTGCCCTGGTATTCCACTAAAAAATAATAAACCCAAACCACAAGGAAGTGACCAAAAGGAAGCTGTGTTTGCACACTAATAGATTGCTAACACAATAAAGAAGTTATTAGAAAAACTGCAGCCACGGTTTCCAATCATACCAAAATTCTACATAAATGGATTTATAGTAATTTACTTTAGAACGTTTTTCATTCCATTTATACTACAACACATCAATGTTTATCTGTCACACAAAAGTGCCACACACCTTTCATGTTACATTACATTTCTACATTTCTGCAGCTCTTTCAGTGTCAGGCTCCCTAAGAACTCTCTAAAGCAAGCACCCTGCCTTTAACAAGGGGGAAGATACATGAAGGAACTTGCCCAGTGGGAAGAAAAATAAATCCAGACTTTCCAGTTCCCAAAGTACCTTTCTACAGTTCTACTGCAGTTGTGATTAAGCCAGGATATAACTGAAATATTCAGCACATTATTGAAAATGTGAAGTTTTTTCCAAGCCAATACAAGAACGTAAGATTAGGTTTTTAAGGAGAATTTCAATGGGAATGTCTCTATTCAGACACCCACTGAGCCATCAAACAGCCACTGAAAACTCATCCACACTCCACAAGCTGTGATTCAACACAAGGGAACAATGAAATTCAGCAAAATCCTTCTCATAAGGTTTTCTTAAAGAAAGGCATCGCTTGTGTATGGCATGTCTACCTTTTCTACTCTGACTTCAAGATCTGCCTTCAAATGCTGAGCATTTTAAAATGACAGAAACCTTGTCCAGATTTTCCCAGAAATTTGTATTCATCCACTTCAGCTGCCTTACAGGACAACTTACAGAAAGTAAGACAGAAAAATTAAAACTTCTCCATTACAAATATTATTCTGTGTCACTTAATGTTACTTGTAAAACTAAATGAAGCAAGATTTTTTTTATGGCTTTTTATTAAGTGTAACTTAATATATAAGACATCCAAACATCTTTTTTCTTTTTATTCTAAGCAGTAAAATTTTTTTTTTTAACTTTTGGCTTCTTTTCAATAAGTGAAAAACAATAGCATATTGTACATACTTCCTAATACAACTCATAAAAACTATTTCAAATTGAGGGTTTTCCAGAAGCTGTCCAAGTACTTCAAAATTGTCACTTCTGTAGCTAAGTTTTAGCACTTGTCACCTACAAGCCATTGTCAGACTTATCCAGGACTAATATTTACAGAGTTATCAAAAAGACTTATCAAAATGCACAGCTGCTTTTACTCACTGGTGCTTCAGACATAAGGACAGGATGCAAACTTGCTTCAGATTTAATATGCATCTTGTAAGTGTGATCCAAAATTGCCTGGAAACTATCCCAGTCTTCAACTATAACAACATTGAGACAAACAGGTTAGTTACTTCTAAATTTTGTTTCATTTCATAAAAACATAAATGCTGTCCAATTTAGTTTTTTGCATAGAGCTCTTCAATCAAAAGCTGTCCTCAGCAGACACACACCTTCTCTAACAGATCTGGAGAATTCTCTTCCTCCACAATCACCATGACATCAACAATTGTACAGAAAGCCCACTAACAGTGAAAACCAACCACATCTCCATGCAATTTGTAAAGCAGGAATTCTGTTCTTACAGCCTCTGCTGCTGTACATAACATCTGTCAACACAACCATAACTTCCTGCAGCCTGGCAATGCTATTTTTTAAAATTCAGGTAGAAAAAGACAAGAGCACCATACTCATTCCATTTTTTAGAGGTGAAATGGCTTCCATATTCTCCCTTGGAACTCTCAGGGCATTAGTGTCTATGTAGTAGGTTGGGCCCCCTTGTTTGCCTTTGTCACCATCTATCTCCATCAGAGTGCTGCCATTGTCCCTTTCCAGCACCACACCAATGGCTGTTGGAAAATCCACCTGCAAGGCAAGAGGCAAGCAGCACATAAGGATTAGCAATGTTCTGCAAGTTGGTGTTTTTCTCATAAATTCACAAGTTTCTTTATACAATACAGTCAGAACAAACCCCAATGTATTCAGAAGGGTTGTAACTCGCAAAGAAGACTTTTTAAGGCATAAATTCATGTTGAATTTCCATTGAGGCAGATGCTCTCACCTTTGGGCAGTCCTCGCCTGCATAGCCTGCTCTCACTGTGTATGAGCCAATGTCAAAAACCAGAGCCCCAACTTCATCTGAAAAGATTGTCAATAAAGAAATGTTATTACACTCTTCTGCAACTCTAACCTTTCCCTGCCCACTGCCTGCTTTAATTGGAAAGCAAGACAAGCAAATCAAGGGATCTTTTACAAAGCAAGAAGAAACTTCTCTATTCAGAACTCCCGCTACCAGAGAGCAGTTGGAAAACTGCAGACAAGCTTTAACTGGGGCATTGCAATCCCTCCGTTTGGCGTAAGGAAGAGAACTTTAGTAGAAGAGTTTGGAAAACGTAGTAGCAGCTAAACGGATCGCGAGATAAAACTTTCAAGAAGTTCTAATTTAACAGCCACACGAAGCCAGGCGAGCGCAGAGCCCCCGCGGGTGATGAGGATGAGGAAGGTGGGACTGAAAACATCAACCGTGTGAGGGAAGGGGTCAGAGCGCCCATCCCTACGGGCCCGATCCTGATCTATGCACACCCTAAAGGAAACCTTTGGGAAAGGATCGGATGTCACAGGGGATGTGCACAGGGGGAACCACACCCGGCTCCCAAAGTGCGGGGACCTTCTCCGGACCTTGGCACGGCGGATCCTGCCCAAGGCCGCGGTGCGAGCGGTACCCGGCGGAGGCACCTCGGGGCCGCCAAGGACATAAGCAACATAAACCACATAAACAAGGCCCGCCGCCTCTTCCTCCTGCTCCTCACGCGTGGGACACGGAGGGGCCGCGGCAGCGCCGGGCCGGGCTGAGGGAGGCGGGAAGCGCCCGCCGGGGCCGCACGCGCCGCCTCGCGGGGCGGGGGAGGGGAGGGCGGCGCCGGACTCACCTCCCCCGTACACGCCGCCGCTCATGGCTGCCGCTGGGCCCGGGCCCGGCCCCGCCGTCCGCCGTGCCCGCGCCGCCCGGCCCCGCTCCCCGCCTGCCCCGGTGTCCGCGGGCCCCGCGCTCCCCGCCCGCTCCTCTCGCCGCCGACCCAGCAACAAAAGCGCCCCGGCCACGCTCCCCGCCCGCGGCGCGGCCCGACCCGCAGCGCCGTCGCCCGCCCGCCAATGGCAGCGCCGCGCGGGCAGAGCCGGCCAATCGCGGCCGGCGGGAGGCGGGGCCTTGCCGCGGTCAGCCAATCCTGAAGCCGGACGCGGAGGGCGGGCTGGCGAGGGAGTGCAGGGCGGGGGGGCGGTGTGAGGGGAGCGGCGGCGGGAGGGGACGGGAGAGCGCAGAGGAGGCGGGGGGTGAGAGGAGCGGGGCAGGTGAGCTGGGGACCGTGAGAGGAATCACAGAATGGTTCAGGCGGGAAGGAACCACAGTGGGTCCTCTGGTCGCACTTCCCAGAGCCAGCAGGGTCGTCCCAGAGCACGTGGCACAGGATTGTGCAGAGGGTCCTGGGGTATCTCCAGTAGGGGCGACTCCACATCTTCTGTGGGCAATCCGCTCTAATGAGCGATCATTGCACAGGAAAATTCTCTCATATTCGGGTGGAACTTCCTGTACATCAGTTTCTGCCCGGTGTCTCTTGTTCTGTTGCTCAGCACCACCTGAGAAGGGCCTGATCCATCTTTTGCTGACATTGTTGAGTTCACCTCCTCCCGAGGCTGAAGAGGCTCTGCTCCCTCAGCTTCTCTTCATGAAACACTCCATTCCCTTCTTCATCCTCCGCTAGGCAGCTCCAGGAGCTCCCTGTCCTCTTGTATTGAGCCCAGAACTGGACATGGGCCCTCCCCAATATCCACCTGACAGGAGCCTATAACCAGGTGGGATCAGCCTCTTCTCCTGAGCAACCAGTGACAGGACCAGGGGATATAATCTCAAACTATGCCAGGCACAGGTTGGACTCAGTCTCAGAGATCTTTTCCAACCTAACTGATTCTGTGACTCCCCTGCTGCTCTCCCTGCTCTGTTGGGCTCTTCCGCTGAAATAAAAAGCTTTTGAAGCCTGTCTTGGTTACCCTGCCTCGTGTGGTTCCTTTCTTGCTTGGGGCAGAGCCCTTGGTCCCCAGGGCTGGTGTGTCTCGGAGCTGGGCAGTTCAGCTGCCAGTTTTCCAGCTGAACTTGTAGTTAGGATTTCACATCGCCTTGTTTGGTGCACTCAGAGCACTCAGCCAAACCTGGTGTTCAGCCAGGACAGCCAGGGATGGGTAACTGTAAAGCTGCAGGAATTAAAGAAAACAAAAGAAAGACCTCAGGCCTAACCAGCAGTTAACTAATATTTTAACTGGAAAACAAGGGAATTGGCTTAAAGGGCAAGTGTTCCTGGTGTGCAACTTTTTGAATTTTTATGTGAGGTGGGTGTTTTTGGAGGGGATGGGAAGCTGTGTGTTCTTTTAAAGTTTACCTAAGATATGTAGCTTATTTTTGTAATACTGTAGCAAGGATCTTCAAGTAATTAGATTCAGCCTGCTTAATAGAATATTTTACTTATTACATTTACGTTTGACTATAAAGTTTTGGATAGCATAATGAACAATCTTAATAACACCTGCTTATTGGACTATAAATGATAAAAAGAAGTGCTTCTTGTATTTTCACCATAAAACAAAAATTTATGGTGTGAGCTCACTTTGTCTTACTTGGATGGGGAGTTCAGAACTTCCTACAAAACTTTAAGGTTTTTTCCTAACCTGTGACTAAAGTTTCAGTTATACCTCCCTAAGTACACTGAATTTAATCAGGGAGATAAAACTGGCATTTGATGTACCCAGTAGTTTTGTTTTGGAGGCTGAATAATTTAGCTTGATAAAGCTGTTGAGAATTTAACAAATCTCAGCAAACTTCATGCTGGTGAAGAGGAAAAGCAGCCTAGATGTGTGTTTGTACTGCACCTCCTAAGATGCTGCAGTTAACGTTGGGCTGGTGAACAGCAAAACTTCTTTAAGGGGGAGGGTGTCAAAACATAGGAAAAGTGGTAAAATCCAACAGTTCCAAGGGACAACCACTTGAGTTGGGTTTTTTAAGCACAATTATGACAGTACAAGGAGGTTATTTGATTTACTAACTCTCAAGGGCAAGGAACTTAGTTTCACACACAGTTTGAGTCTCTGTTTCTTTAAGGAGCAAACATAATAATTTTATAATGCAATTAAGAAATTCTTTTACGATTTACAGCACAATACAGCTACAACATATAGATGTTAGCATTAGAAAGATAAATCCTGCCGTTTCATTAACTATACATCCTAAAGCCAGTGCACCTTCATTTTGTATTATGAAATATTTTCAAGTGAGTATGTTATCATGATTTCCAGTATGTGGCACTAATACTCAAGGCATAGTTCTTTGAGGAGGAGGAATGAATTGCAGATGGGAAAAGCAGTTCAGAAAATTTGGAATTACCATGCCAGAGGTTCTTCATTTAGCTCCTTCTTGTGCTTTATTTTGCAGTGATGATTCCTGGTATTCATGTGATAAGTGACACTTTGAGCCAGACACTGCTCTCTGCACAGCAGCTGCTCGTGGCTGATCTGCAAGAGAGGAACCAACACAGCATTCTGCTGCCTTAGTTTTCTTCAATATTTCTTCAACACAAGAACATGCTGGTATCTGGAAGCCTCAGGGTTTGATAGCTATAAGAAACAAAGCCTTGCAAACCACAAGAAGTCTGGAGTATAAGGGGAAGGAAATATAGACTGACAACTCTCCAGGTCCCTCTTTTGTCCTCCTTGTACTGTTCCAGGCGTTTCCATCAGTGGAAAGTGTGCAGAGCATCATCACTGTGGTTTGACTAGGCTCTGCAGTGACTTTGCCTTGCAGCAGGTGGATAACCCAACACTGTTCCATGCACAAGAGAAATGGATTTGAGGCATTTGTTTTTAGCAGTCTAACCTGAGTTACAGAGTTGCAAATTTCGATTATTTCAGTGAACTCCTGCACATCATCCTATGTTTGCATAAGAGCAGGTGAAATCTGTAATTTTGCTACCACTTTCCATAATGAACCCAAATATTTAGGGTCTTTTAATAATTTTTGCTTAGTTTCATCAGAAGCAAGGATTATAAAATCAAGGCAGATATGAACAATAACTGTATTTTATCTAGGTCTCCATATTGGTACAAATAGTCATAATATCTTGGCAGGAGTTGTGGATGCAGGTGTGACACAAACCATGGGAATATCACATACTGATTTACTGTGTCTGACATTATATTGTAATACTAGAGCCAGACACTGGCATAAATTGTCCATGGGAATAAAGAGAAGAACAATTTAAAAATGAGGCATGAACCAAGGCATCGAATTATGGTGCTAACTTATAGGCAAAAATTAATTCCATCAGTGATAATCTGGAGAAAGAGAAGTTTCCTAATTATTGCTTTGAGGTTTTTAAGGCTTCATTGTTTCAAGCAAGTTCATTCACCTTTTTGGTGACATAAAGCAATGTAGAAAGTAATGTACATGTCCAGCCAAAACTGAACAGAGTGATTTTTTGTTTCTCAACAAGCAGCTCTTCCCCATGGGGTGGCTGATGGCCTGTTGCTTTTGAGCTGTGCCACACAACTGCCAGCCAGTCTCTAGGCTGCAGTGCCAGCAGACTGCCTGGGACAATGGCTTATTCATCATGTCTGGGTTCCTCCTTCTTTCTTCATTGCACAATGCATGTTAAAGGTTTTATTTTTCCTATTTTCAGATGAGGTCTTAAATGTTTATGTGAACTAGGAAAGCCTCTGTAGATGAAAAAGCAAAATAATAATTAATACTTCTTCACTCAATAGCTTTGTATGACCTCTTAGCTTTCCACTTTCTTTGCTAAAGTACTTGGGTGCTTTGTCAATTTAAATACTCCCCTTCCTCAGGGAGGCTGAATATCATTCTCCTGCAGAAAATGAGCAAGAACAGAAATTAAGTGCTGAGCCTCACTAAGGAGCCTCAACACTGGCACAATGACTTTTAGGTTCTTCTCTCAGACTGAAGTCCAAGCACTGAATTCTGTTTCCTATAAAATGGACTAAAGATAGACACACCTTAAACTTGGATGACCACTGTAGAGACTGTTTGATTCTTAGCAATTGAAAATTCTGAGGAAAAGAGATGTGTCTGGAATCTCTCTGTGACTCCAGCAAGGCACTCCTGAGGCTGTATGTTCCAGAATCTTCTTTTGGAGCTGATGTGTTTAACCGGTTCTGCAAAAGAGCCATGACTCACTCTTATTGTAGAACATGACTGAAGGAAGAGGTGATGGTGCTTGCCATTAATGCACAGTCAACTTTCCCTCACCAATGGATGGCCTGACTCAATTTCAGAGAGCATGCTGAGATTCCATCTGACTGCCTGGAGTGATGGTGACTAGGACATGCTGCAGAACAGGGGGAAAATCATGTAATAACAGAACTACTTTATAGTTCTGTACTGTAAGAGGTTCCTGGGAAACCACATTAGAGGCCTCCAGACCCTTTCATTGTTTAGATCAGGCAGAGTAAGGAGTCACAGAGCCAGATTTGATCAGCACTGTACAGCAATGCTTGCCTGGAACTGGTTCTGAGGTAATTGGTCCTCTGGGCTGAGCTGGCCCTGGCCAGAACTGAAGTGTGCCTGTACTGCCCTTCTCAAATGAGTCTCTTGTGCACATATGTCTCACTTGGCTCAGCCCTGTCAGAACTCTCTGTTTCAGGCTTACTGCTTGCTCTGCAGTCGCTTTGGATTCTTGCAGGGCTTATTTTCTTGGCAGCTGGGCCCACCCTGACCTGGCTCAGTACCTCTCATCTGCAGAAACAAAGCTCCTTACAGCTGGGAACCAGCTTAGCCTGACAAACAGAAGATCTTTGTGTCACCTGAGCCCTGCCATTAAAGAGGGCATTGATCCCCTGCACTCGCCACTGTGGCAGTGTGGCTGTGAGAGTAGAGCAGGCAGCATGGAGCACTGATCTGCCTCCTGGCCAGATGCAGCATGGCAATGTTCACATCCCTGCTCCTGCTTTCCAGGAGCTGCTGCCTTGCCTCAGGAGCATTCTCAAACTGTGTGGGGCTGTCTGGAGACTGTGTGGCTGAAATGAGGCAGTGTGGAGAGCAGAGATGTAGGGGTGTGCTCAGCACTGACCCTACAGACCTGGTGACATGTTTTGTGCCACCATTCAGTCTGGAATCTTGGTCTGCTTTACTTTAAAAAGCTGTTTGCACTTGGCATCAGGAAATGGTTGTTGTGCAGGGGAGGTGTTGGTGTAGCCACATTTGTCCTGTGTGCTCTGCCACCAGGAGAGGGCACAGGCAAAGCCTGTCACTGGATTGCAGGGACATTGGCAATCCACAAAGTGCTGCAGGGTTTGGAGTACAAGTGACAGCAGCATTATTTCTGCTGGGCTTCAAAAACCAAAGTATTGGCTTGGGGGTTTAGATTTATGTATTATTTTATCATCAAATAGATATTTATATTGTTGTTAACTAAATTATTAAACAGCAGTGAGGAAAAACAGCAGTGTATTTGCTGGATGGGCATGTCCCTTCTTTCTTGAATTCATTCATGTCATTACTGTGACATGAATGTCACAGTGACATGAAAGTAGGTACTCTGTCATCCAAAATGAGCGTGTAGAGCAATGCAGTTGCATTGCAGCAAGAAGTCTGATGAGAAAAGGGTTTGTTTCTATTAAGAATTACCAGTTTATAGAGGGAAGCTTCGGATTGCAGTGCTAATCTGAATATTTATTCACAAAAAATCTATCGTAGGGCAGTCATGCTACAGCTGTTCAAAAGTGTCAGCTGCTGAATTACAGCCTCAACACACATCTGCATTATTATGCTCCATTTAAAAAAGTATTGGGATGGTATATATAATATCTTTGCATTTGTTGATGTTTATTGTTTGATGATTTGAAATTGCTTTAACAGATAAATTCATGGCATATTTTATGCCTAATGTAAGAATCCTGACTTTTATATCACATGCGCATTTGTAATCCCTTTGTCTTCTGCTTATGTGGTTATCTTGGAGACTGATTCTTCTCTCTCACCACACTGACACA
The DNA here is from genome assembly GCF_028018845.1 of Melospiza georgiana. NCBI lineage: Eukaryota > Metazoa > Chordata > Aves > Passeriformes > Passerellidae > Melospiza > Melospiza georgiana. Next base: position 6,836,591 of record NC_080439.1, on the reverse strand, counting down.
ATGTCTTTTATTTCAGTACAGCAAAACTGTGTGCATCAGGCTCAAGACATCTTCCCTGCAAGTGAAATGGAGAGCAATGAGTGCTTCCAAGTGTTATCACAAAAAGATGTGGTACAGTGGAGAACCTGATCAGATCTGCTGATGATGGATTTTCCTTGAGTCCTGATATCACAGCTTACTTGGGTGGGTACTCTTCATTATTTACTCCTTTATATGAGAATTAGGTGTGGCATAGAGAATCCTGGCTAGGAGGGTGGTCAGGGATGTTCTTTCTCACAGGCCATAAACAGCATATAAAAGCACCAATCCATGAAAATCTTGGTATTTTGTATTTATTGATTGCTTGATTTCTTTGACCAATCAAGAAAAATAGAGATGGAAAACAGTCTAGCACTGTGGGATGCTTACAGTAGGGAGAATTGATGTAAGCAAGTCTCAGGTATTTTTAAACCAGTGTTTTAGGAAACTGGGCTCATGCTACCTTTTTGATTGCTTCCACAGATGATAAGGTTGCTGAATAAACTGCATTATATTAGCTGGCAACAGATCATCCATGTAGAACACTGACTGCATGAGTATCTTTATCCTAGTAAAAGCTTTGATCAGAAATTTTTGCTTTTTTGAGACACACAAAAGAATCTAAACATAGAACAAAACTGGAGGAAGCCAGGCCTTTTAAGCTGCATTTCCCAGAAGCTGCTTATTTTCAATGGCTTGTTTAGATATGCCTTAATCAAAGCTGCAGACACAGTTTCTCTACGTGTGTACAAGTGCTCTTAGGCTCACCAGTACCAGCACAGGGAGAGCCAGTGCTGGGCACCTCAGATCTGCTGCTCACTGTGAGTTGTAATCCAAGCTGTGAGGATCCTGAGGCTGCAGCACCTCTCAGGACTGTGGTTTGGTTGGCTGGGTTGGCCAATCTGAACCAGCAGCCCTGAGAGAGAGAGTCAGCAAAGACTCTGCAGGTGTCACCTGCACAGGTGACCTTGCCCCTGTGCTGTGTTGGGATGATGGGACTTGCTGTTGTCCCCTCTGGTCAGAACTGCTCCAGTGTTCCTGCCCCAGCATTCCCCCTCACAGTGATTGTCACCCACTGGAGTGTTTTAGCACATGGTTTATGGGGTCAGCAGAGGTGGGTCTGGGTCACTAAGGTGCTGGATGACAAATGCAGGAACTGGGAAAAGTATGGAGTCATCGTGCACTTGGATGGATCTGTGTTAAAATGCAGACTGTGTCCATGGATTTGATTAAAATAGGGTAGTGAAGGATACTGCTTTACAGCAGTGTGTTCCTATTTAGATGTTTGCATTTTCTGAAAGTTAGTACTTGCTATTCCTTCATTTATCTCACTGAATTTCACTGTAATAATGTTCCCAGATAAAGCTACATTGTGGGAAAGCCAGAGAATGCTAAAAGGCTGTAATTTCTCCTCCTAAGGAATGCTGTTATCTTTCAGCATGAACACCCTTGACATCAGCTGGTCTTGCTGCAATATTGCTAATGGAAAAGTGCAAGGACACTAATAATGGGTTTGGCATCATCTGGCAAGGCACACATGTGTCCTTCTTCTAGAAGGACAGAGAAGGAAAAAGAATATATTGTCCTTACTCAACAGGGTATTGTTCAGAATCATATCTATAGCCTGGGAAACAAACATCAGCATTCTCCCCTTTGATGTTTAGATGACATGACAGTGTAAGGGCTTCTGGGGAGATAATATGTTCTGATAGATTTGGGATTTTTTCTGTAACTCTGTGGCATAAAGGACATCGAGCCTGCTAAGCCTGAGCTAATTTTTTTTTTCCAGCTAAAAATCAGACTGGAGTAAACACACCTAAGAGAAAAAACAGAATTTGGAAAGCATGGAGAAGGTGTGATTGTCCTTTACACCAGGTCACTACAGGCATAGTTAAGTGAATGGATTCTGCTACAGGATGCATTTCACAATCATTTAAACAGTTGAGCCAGAAAAATGCTGAAAACTTTTAATTCCCCCTCATTTGAGTGAGCTGATCCTTTTCTGTGATGAATCACTTAAAATCAGTAATAATTTACTTACAGAGTGATTCCTGTCTCCAGTCTTTTTTAACATACTGATGAATTTTTAATTTAATTTGCTAATGTGTTGGCAAATTATACCAGTGTATAGAAAGGGTCCTTTAAGGACTGGCAACCCTTTTTTCATTTGTGCCTCTTCCTAAGACTCCATTAAAAACTCTTTTTTCTTCCCCATGTCCCCACTCATTGGCTGGATTTGTCCCTGTTGTGCTGCCCAGAACATTCACATGAGTCAATCTCACATGCTCAGACAAAGGCAAGTTGACAGGCCTGGATATGATCTGAAAATATGAAGGTTTTGTTAAGACCATAAAACACAGAAATCTCTGTGCAATCTGTCTTGCAAAACCAGAAAGTTTTTGTATATTTCAATACTTTTGGTCTCACATCTACTAACACATTTCATGCTATATATGTCCATGGCAGACCACATTTTTTCTTACAAAAGCAACTTTGGGAACACCAATGGTAGGAGTTTTGTTTGGTTTTAGTAATGAGTGAAAGGTTGGTGGAAAGTTTGTAGTTGTATCTCAATTTCTGCAAATTGTAATTGTAAAAAAATGAGAAGCGTAGATTTGGATCATCAAGGTGAAGATTTATGGGAACATAGAGCTTTCATTGGCCCTGCACAAATGGCTAAACTTTGCTTTCTGTGGTTTCTAAACACAAAGTAATCCTTGTCCTCCTGTCAGGAAAAAGATGTAATATCAGAGGTAATGTTACACTGAGATTTCTCTTTGCTCAGACCGAGATATTTGTCAATTAAAACCCAGCAGAACATTTGCTAGTATGATGTTGCCAGAGTTTAAATAATTAAAAATGAGTTGTCTTCAGCAAATAAATAAAGTACACCTAATGGAGCATTATGGAATATCCTTTCTGTTCATTCCTTCTTTGGTCATAAAACTCAGTCACTTCCAAGGGCTCATTCAGGCTTTTTGGAAAATTGTCATGATACAAGTGTAACACCTCCCTCCTGATTGCAATGGAGTAGTAGCTTTGGAAAATAATAACAATCTGAATTGCAGTGAGTGCTAACTTTTACTCCATAAAACTGTAACTAATTTAATTTAGGCAGTCAGGAACAGAAATATCCTTGTGGGAGCTGCTGGGTACTTCCATTTCAATTCAGGTTTGGAGTTCAGAGTTCAAATACATCTAATGTGTTTTCATCAGTTCAACAGGAAACTCAGTTGTCATGGTAGAGCCATTTCCATCCAACTTTTACATAATAGCTAAGTGGTTAGAGCAGCCACCTCACCTCACTTACTTCTTAGTTCTTATTTCAGAGAATTGTGCCCTTTCCTTTAGCTTATGAAATTATCTGAGTGCTAATGCTCTCCAGTATGCTCTTGGAAAGTTGTTTTTTTTGCAGATTTAGGAATGCAGAATTCTGAGGTCTAAAGAAGAGCGAGGGGAAGGATGCCTGATCCTGGATTGTAATTGGTAACACATTCATGCAGGGGTGGAAGATGCTTTTCTTGGGTTTTGTACCCAGAATTCCTTCAGTTTTACTGAATTGTAGAGTGATGCAGATGCTAAACAATCTCAAAGCAGATTTCCTTTTTATCTTACTTGTGCTTTTAAAGTCTAATTGTGGGAGAAGTAACCACACCCAAATTCTTCTTGCTGTGTGACAGACAGCTCACAGTATGATCAAATTCACTGTAACTATTCAGTGCAAAAATAGCAAAATGCTTTTTATTTTGTCCCCTGGTGTTTGGCTAGAGCTACATCTTCTTTAGGCACAATTATCAGTAACACTGAATACAATGGCTAATGTTTTAATGACATAAACATGGGAACTCTTGTACAATTTGTACAAATGAATTGTTAGGGAAAAATGAGGGTATGAAACATAAAGGGAATAAATATAATAATGGGTAACTTTATGTAGCAGCAAGTAAGGTGAAAAGGAATAATGAAAAATACATCCACCCTTGTCTGAATATGACTGTGAGCTATTTTAATGGGAATTTTAAACAGAATCGGAAAAATAAAAGAGAATAAACTCAGTATCTGAATTATTAAAATAATCAACCCCCAATTTGCTTCAATTAAATACTTAGAGATGCTCCCAATGTTTTGATTAAGAAAAAAATTAGAAAGTTTCTTATTCACCTCAGCAGGCAGCTCTGCAAAATGGAAGGTCCCTGTGCTCCTCTGAAGCCATTTAATGCATATGTGAGCATGGATTCCCAGAACTATCTATAATGCATATAGTGCTTTCTTCTCTCAGTGGCTTTTTTTCCCACTCTCTTTACGTCATTTGCCATTTGTGAGGGTTGCCAGGGTAATGACCAATCATCCCTGGAGAGATGCCTGCTAGTAAGGACAACATAGGCTTTCTCTTTTTTGGTATTCTGCAGTATGTATTTGAGAGCTGTTCTAGCATCGAGATTGCAGAACTTTTGTTTAGTTAGCAGGGAGGGAAAGTTTACAGAGTATGAAATAACAGCTCACAACTACTGAGGTAAGTGAGGAATTTTCTATTTTATTAACTGTCCTGTCTGGATTTATTCAAAGCATTGAGCATCATTACTTTATTTTGTTGTTGTTATACATGTAGCTGACCTTGAAATTAGAGAGGTTTTGCCTAATGTGAACAATGATATCTTAGTATTGCTGCATATACAGGAGGGCAGGATTTTGTTCTCTTTGTAATTATGAACCCCACAGCCTCTCTCAGCACTGCAATCACCGTATACATCCACTCATCCCCAAAATATTTTCAGAAGAATTAATTAAAAATAAGAAACCCACCGAGTGTTGTAATGCAGATTTCAGAGCATGAAGTGTGGCTGCCTCTCAGGCAAATGGGAAGTTCTGGATACTCTTCATTGTGCTGTATGTGTGTATTAGGCCACATCAGCTGGGAACTGAAAATCCAGAAAGGAGTCCTGTCCCGTCGGGTGCTGAAGATGTTGAACTCCTGTTTGTTTTTAAATGTTGTCTCTTGAACAGCCCCTTGCAGGCTCACAGGTGACTCTTTGCTCAGCTATGGACAATGAGAAAACAGAGCCTTCAGGCTGCAAACCTTTTTCCTGGCACTGGGATCAGTAGTGTAAGCTGGTGGTGGTCATTGCCTCACAGAACAGGCCCAGATTTTGTTGTTTTGCATGAGAGGGCACCTAAACAATACATGAGAAAGGAGGCAAAAAAAAAAAAAATCTATTCAGATGTTCCCAGTGACCTCAGAAGTTCCTGTGAAGGGTTCAGTGTAATCTGGTTGTGAGGGATGTGACTGAAGTGGTTGGTTTGGGGTGGTTTCATTTGGTTTTTGTTGTTGCTGTTTTAAATGACCCCCCTTAGAATTCCTCTGGCACAGTTCCTTGTTTGTGTGATGGCTTCCTGGGAGAGAGGAACAATTGATGAGGTGGTTGTATTGTTTTTCTGTAGAATTGCCAATATATCAAAGTTCAAACTAGTAACTGTCTCGTCAGAATTACTGTTTGCTGCTTAATGTATGTGCACCTACACATGTGCTTCACATCCTGGCAATCTCACCTGCCCTGATAAGCATGGTGTGTATAAACCAGAATAAAGCATGTATTTATTTTACTCTATTTTCTGCTTACTGCACATATATAAAGAGTGTCATTTTGCCTCACACTTTTTTCCCAGTAGAAAAATATATTGGGGCACTTAATTTAGCATGGTAAATTCCAGTTGCCAAATCTTAGGTGTTGCTATGTGTTCAGATGTGTTTGTGATAGCTTTGCATCATCAAAACAACTGGAGCACAGCAGTGAGTCTGCATGTGTAGATGTGAGAGAGAGAAGAGAATTCAGAGTGACAATTTTAAAAGTCTGAGATGAAAATGATCTTTTCATCAGGCTGTTGAGAAAATATGTTTGTTCAGAAAGTTTCCCCTTTGTAAAAATTGTTGCTGTTTTTTGACATCTGTGTTCTGGGTATCACTTTTAAGCAGTTTAGGATATGAATAATATTAAATGCTTGCACTGTAGAGGAAAAAATCAGTAAGTTCAAAGAAAATGTATTGTTATCTAATGTTTATCAGCATTCCATATGATTCCATTATTTATAGTAATCTGGGAAGCAGAGCCTCAAAATGATAGTTTTGTATTATTCTAGGTGGTGTCTTTTGACAGAGAAATAACATGATGACATTTAGATAAGACAGGTTATTAGGAAAGTAGGTTTTCAAATGAGAGATTCAGAGGTAAACCTTCCTGGAGAAGATAGTGGTAACAAGCCTCAGTCTTTATTTTTCTGTCCACCTTTTCCCTGTCTATCTGCTTCACCACCTCTCTTTCCACCTTGAAAATGCTCCATAGCTGTATTGTGCAGAGAATAACTGCCAGGAATTCAGGCAAAGTATCTGTGGCCTTGAGGAGAGGAATAATTAACAGCACAAACTGATCCACTGACAAAAAGTCAGGCTTCAGACCAGGATGGGAAAAAATGGCACAGGCTGCAAACCAAGGAGATGCTCATGAAAGAAGGGATGTGTCAGGATAGCAAAAGAGAAGCCAGAAGGAGAAATCTCTTTAGGAGAGACTGAGACAGGCTGGATAAACTCAAGAATGTCTAAAAACATTGAGTAGCCCAAACTCCTTATCCCTTGAGAAACAGAAGGCAAAGAATAAATGAAGGTGAATAGTCATTGAGGAACAATAGTTGCTAAACACAGTGTATGACAAAGCAAATCACTATTGATAACAGGATTGGTGCTATCTCTGCTCTGGACAGCTCAGCCTGAACTGTGGCCCTTGCTGTTGGAGGTCAGTTCCTCTGACCTGATGGATTATTTTATCTGGTAGACATCATCTCTCCATGATCTGGAATAGATTACATTGTTGGTTGGTTTGTAGGTTTTTTTTATGAGCTGTATCTCTCTGGATCTATATCTCACAGGAATACTGTGAGTTTTAATTTGTGACTGTAATGGTTAATGAGAACATCAGATGAAAAAATTACTAATTCATTTTCATCAAACCAAAGCCTTATGGTTTTGCATTTTATTATCACTGTTTGGAATCCAGGTCCTTATTTCATTACCTGGGCCCAACTGTCCACTGCTATGAGTAAGCACAGCTCTGTTGCTTCTGGGATCTGGTGATGTAACTCCAAAACTCTGGTGTGAAATCATGGTATGTGTGTTTTCAGAGCATTAGAGAATAATTTAATTGCATAAACTTAGTTAAAGTGGCCCCAGAAGGCACAGAATAGTTGCAATGTAAATGTCTTGTTTTAAACTGTCAGTTAGTGGCATTTTTGAAAAAAGAGTGGTGAAAATGTGCTTCATCATCCAAAACTGCAATTCAGGAACACAACAAAGGCATGCAGAAGGAAAGTTACTGCTGCTTGCCCAGCAATATGCATGTGAGGAAAGGCTGAAATTTGGAAAGTGTTACAGCATTTCCAGTGTGTTTTTAAAGTGTGTGCTAAGGTTCACTTTGAGCAAGTACTGAGAGAGAAAATGTCTTGTGGTTTAAAACAGAAGTGGTTGATAGAAGATGGGCATTTTAGAGCACTTTACTAAAAGCTTCCAATTTATCATTTTAGTCCTATTTTCAAAGCATTTAACTCGAGTTTCATTGCACATCCACAGGCTCTAAGTTTCAGAGAGATGCTTTTGAACATTACATCACTTACTGCTGAATTGTTATGTAGCTGCTGTGTGATTGAAGACAAGTCCATTAAACACTTCAGGGCTTGTTTCCTCCCCTGTGTGAACTGGGATTAGCAGTATTTACCTTATAAGACTATGGGTGTTCCACTTATTCTTTCTGTAGTGTTTTGAGTAGCCATGTTGTTCAAGGCCTAGTTACTTAGACATGCAAAGTGCTTGCAGCACACGGCCCTCTGAGACCCCCCAGCTCATCCTGGTTTTCTGTTGCAGTTACAAGGTCAAGTTGAAATAATCCCCATGATTATAAGAGCTTGTATGAAAAACTTTCCTGGAGAGCAACATCTGTTATCTGGTGGTAATAGAGATTCAAAGGAGCTCTTTGGGAGGAGAATTCAGTCTGTCTCACACGAAGAGGATGACTCAGTAATTCACATTGGGAAAGAGAAACATTCTGCAGGCCTCCCAAATGTGATTCTGGAGACTCATTACATGCATTATTGTGTGCTTTTGTGAAGCTCCTGACACAGAGCAATGTGAATGGCTTCTGGCAGCCACAGCCCTGGCTCCAGCAGCAGGAGAGATCCTAAACCACCCTCAGTGCCAGGGCTGCACACAAACCCTCCTTCCCTGCCGCTCCTCAAAGCAGCACATGTAGCTCTCATTTCTCACAGCTGGGATAAAGCAGAGCTAGGGTGTGACAGCAAAGGACAGTATGAACTGTCCTGTCTGTGGCAGGACTCACCACACACCTACCCATTTACTGGCAAGTAATTAACAGCTCTGAATACAGCTTGGGCTCACTTGGTCAGAGAAATTGCATTCCTCCCCTGGGCTCTGGGCACGCACATCAAATTCCATGAGGATTTAATTTTATTTACCATTTCACCTAAAACTTGAGCCAAATTCAGCCCCCATCCATACAACTGCCCTTGCTGCTTGATGCCTTCAGGTGAAAGCAGCCTCATATTCTCAGCTGGGTAAATGAACTGGTGACCCCACACCTGGCCTTGTGTGCCTGCCCCAGCCCTGTCTGCTCCACACAGGTTCTGAGCATCACTGCCCTGCACAGATGAAAGCACTCAGAGATTCCATGGAGTAACATTATGTAAAAAGCTCAGGACCTGAAATATTTACAGCTTAATTGACTGCAATTCCTATTGACTTCCATGGGTGTTTTATTCAATTAGGGGCTGCAGAATTTACATCACTGCCTCTGGCTTACATCATTGCAAATATTATTGATGCTTATAAAGCTTTTGGGGATCTTTCAGGCTTTTAGTCCACAAAGTGACTAATGTGAAAGTCTTGCTCAGGGGTTAGAGGAGTATTTATATCCATCTCATCTTTCATTTACTTATTCCTGAGTCTCTCTGTGTTATTCCTTTGGGAATGCTCATATAAAATCTGCAATTTAACAAAGAGGCAGAAAGCAGAATTGTCCCAATACAGCAAGATTCAAGTTTCACTTTGAAGATTAGAAGTGGGCCTTTCTTATTTTCTTGCCAAAAAGGTAAAAGTGAATCTGATTGATTTTAATCTCATAAAAAAATGGAATTAAAGCACAGTAAATTTAGAATGAATCTTGAGGAAAATTAACAGCTTCCCATGGGTGAGCATTAATACAGAGACTGGGGTTTAAAACTATGCAGCACCAGAAATTCCAACAAAAAGAACTGACTCACACTGGTGAGAAGGGTCAGGGTGGCTTGGAAGAATTTTTACCTTTCCAATCTTCATGTGCTATAAACCAATGTTGGAGTTCTATGTGAGTAGCACTAGCAGGGCCTGTGTAGCTTAATTGTGACCTCCCAGCCTCTGACTGCAGTAGGAATATGGATAATATAGAAATCCTTATGCTGGCTCTGCGTTAGGCCTGGAGAGAAAAGGTATTCAGCTTCTCCTCCTTTTTATTCAGTGCTTTGGGGGAAAGTGATGAGTAAACCATTTCACATGTACTGTGTGCAATTGCATTTCATACCTCTTTTTATCCAGAAACAGCAATGAAACATCTATAAATATGTATAATTTATATATTTTTATACTCCTTTATATATGTGTGTGTGCATATATGTAAGGAAATGAAAACAAAAGGATGCATGGTAGAAATCTGATGGCATTTCAGACAATATTCTTACTACAGACCTTCCCAGAAAATTCTGCAGGAAGAGCTAGGAAAGGTCACACATATATAACATGCATTGTTTTAGGTCTGTTTTAGCAAAATTGGAGAAATGCATCCGTGGCAAAATGGATACAATTCCCAGGTAGAACACTGACTTTCTTTAATTCTGTCATGGTATGTGAAGTGAAATTGGACATAAAAATAAAGGTAGCCTCCTTATAGAAGGCTTTTTTTTTGCTGCAGAGAACACAATAAATGTTATCTGTCAGGGAAAGAAGCAGGCTATTTAAATTCAGGCAGCACAGCATCTTCAGTTGGAAGGTCTATTTTTAACTTCAGATGTAGCTTAATTTAGAAACTGAGCAGTCCAAGTCCCTTTTTTTTTCTTCCACTTCTCCGACTGGAGATTTTTTATAATGATTGTAGATACCCTTGTGTGATGATGCTGAATAGAATGAGAAATACATTATCCTGAGCTTCAAGGTCATGAAAATGCACATCTAAACAAAGCAGCTTTGTGGCAATATTGGCATACACGTGTAACCACAGAGACCAGATGAGATCAATGCACTGTTTTCTAAGCACAAGGGCCACTTTGGCAATTTGCCACGAGGTTGCATAGAATTTTCATATCCATTTATGCAAGATCTTACCCAGATCTGTATTATTTTGTGTAGGAAGTGCTGTAATTGCATATAGTCCTATACAATGTGTGATAAAGAGAGTGTAAATTCCAGTGGTTTCTAAGGCAGAAATATTTATGAGAAATCTGGCAGTGATTTCCTGCATTGATTTTTCTGAGCCAGCTTCTTGTATTTGGCTTTGTTTGCAAGTTAATCACAAGAATTGAGGAGCTCATTTCGTTATAGAAGATATTCAGAATTAAGAATTGCAGATTTGACTCTATTAAGTGATTACAGGCTTTTTAATGTATTCAGATTCAGAATATGAAAAAATCCTCTCACAAATGGAAGTACTTCCAAGATGGCTTGTTGCAAACACTCCTCTTGCATAATTGCATACTCTATGTCACTCAGCATTCCTCGGGTGAATTGCAGTAGCATTTCAGCATGAAGCTCAATTCAAGCTGCATTTTGCAGTTTACCTGTTCAAGCTCAGCCAGGAGAGATTCTGAAAGCTCTTCCAGTTGCATAACAATAACAGGGAGTGGAGAGACATGTGCCATTGCGACAGAAATGATGGGTTATTAATAAGCTGAATGTGACATGGGAAAGTTGGCTCTATTTCTGAGCACAGTGACACCTTCACCATTAACTCCTGAGCACACACAACTTGGTACTGAAATTTTGCTTGAAGGGTTGAGCATTTGTGCGCGTACAGAAAAGAGAAATTTTTCTGTAGTCACCTAAAATCCTGCAATTATATGTGAAAGCTTCTGCTGCCATTTATTCTTTAACTTATGACAGCTAAAATTAGAGGTTTTCATTCCATTGTTTTTATACACCGGGTAGTGTGATGTAATGTAGAAAGAACATCATAAAACAAGATAGAAATGTAGAGTTGTAATCATGAATGTTCAATGGAGGCTAAAAGGAAATGTCATTTAGAAGCTGGACTACTTCTGAATTGCCTGCTTTGGATAGGGATTCTTTCATCTTCCTCTGAAGCATTTGTTTTGAGGAATGCTCCTTTCCCTGGCTGTGTTCTATGTGGAGGGAATCTGGGAGTTAGCACAGAGGCTGTTAAAGCCATTAGACCCTGCTGTGGGGTTTTCTCAATTCTCTGCTGGCCACACAAACCTGAATCAAGGCTGAATTTAGTCTCTGGGAGGCATTTTAGTGGTGCTATCAGACCAGGAAATTCACAGTGTGACGCACAGTTTGGATTGGGAATGTGAATTCACAGCCCTATCTTAAAGAGGCTTTTCTTTATAGTAAAGCAGATATATTGCAGCAGCATTTGCTGACGTGTTTCAGCTTTCAAAAAAGAATGTGTTTTTCTCATCAGAGACTTGATCTGAGCCTTGTAGCAAAAGAAGAATTCAGCACATGCACTTTCTTGTTTTAGGTATGTTGGTATGCTGTCAAGAGGCAGGATTCAGTTTGTCTGTTAAAGAAATTTAAAAAAGGACTAAAAACCATCCAAAAGGAGCAGGGGGTTGTCAAGAAAAAGCTAAATTGAGGGGAATATTTTTGGTCTTACAGAAGTACAGGGTATACTCAAAATGAATTTCTGAATGGCTTTATAAAATCAAATCAGCTTGACAGTAAAACTGTCCATTTGTGTCTGCTTTGTTTTCATTGAGTATGTAGTACAGAGGAAAATTGGTGTGAGAGCAAATAGTAATTCCATTTTCAGGCATTCAGACTCTTAAATAGCAAATATCTTTGAAGAAATATGGTAACACGGATGATGAGGTAGGTTTAAAGCAAAACTTGGATTTGTCACAGAGCAGCACTAAAGTACTCAGTGACATAAAGGAGGTTGTAGCAAGGTGGGTGTTGGTCTCTTATCCCAAATAATAAGTGATAATAAAAGAGGAAATGGCCTCAAGGTGCACCAGGGGAGATTTAAACTGGAAATTTGGGAGAGTTTCTTCATGGAAAGGATTGTCACATCCTGGCACAGGTGCCCAGGGCAGTGGATGAGTCACCAGCCCCGGATGTGTTTAAAGGATGTGGAGATGTGGCACCTGGGGACATGGGTTAGTCGTGGACTTGGCAGCGAGAAGTTAAAGGTTGGACTCAATGATTTTAGAGGTTTTTCCAACCTAAAAGATAATAATTAGCTTTTATTTACTAGTTTTCATCCACATATCTCAATGTGTTTTATAATGAGGGTCAATCACATGCATAATGTACTGACTCTTTCCATAAGAATTTTGTTATATTGTTTCTGTTCAAAAAGTTTAATCCACTCTTCTGTGTCACTTGTTACAGAAAAATGTATCAATGTGTTCTATGCCCACAAATCACAGTAGGAAGGACAAGCAGTGGACCGGAGTTTTTATTAATCAGTGTGCTGTCCTCTCAGAAATGGGAAATGATTTTATCGAAGTGTGACAAATTACAAGTAAATAAATTCATATTCAGGTGAAATCCAGGAGACTAACAGTCACTGTGTGTCTACAAAAATGCAGTGTGCTATTCCTGCAAAAGGATTTCCACGAATCAGGATGAAAGGAATCCACAAACCTACGTAGGCATTGTCATCCCATGCTCTTTCATCTTGGAGGAGATGGTCACAGACACAGCACTAAAAATATTCACATTTTTGAGAGCGCATGCTCGCAAGAGGGGATCAAAGGCTGAGCTGCTGTTTAGGCATGCAAACACCCAGAAGTGTCAGGGCAGGAAGAGTGTGGTTGAACCAGTTACTGCTCTGATACAATCTGCTGCTTCAGCTTCAGCCAAATTGGTGATGGTGACAGAGATGGGGTGCAGGGGCTCGGGGAAGGAGATGTGAAAAGTGATTCCTATTGCCTGACCTTGCATGCCTGACACAGGTGCCTAAATGGGCAAGGCAATTTTTCCTGGACTACTCAAAGATTAAATACAGAGGATGATATTTCAGAAATTCAGAGTACTTATGGCTTCTGCTCTGAAGCACCTCTGGAGGAGCCAGACACCCTTCAGTGATTTTGGGGAAATTTGGGTTAAATGCCTGCCCTGAGCCCCTGGGCTGGTGTTAAACACAGCCCCAGCAGCGCCACTGCAAAGGCAACTTGGTACCCAAACTGACAATGTTCTTTCCTTGGGAAACTTCCTTTTTCCCCTCAGGCTTCTCTTTCTGCTCTTTATATGACACACAGACCTCGTGTGGGGAGGCTGAATCATTTATCTGAAGGACAGAGCTGATCTTAGGTCTGTGCATGGCACTTTGAACCAAGTCAGAGACTCTCCTCTATGTTCCTACCTAGACAGGGAGGTTATTTCTCTAATCAGGGTTAACTTTCATAAAAGCCCCTGGCAAAATCATAACTTGTGTTGTTTAGTTCAATAACATCCCTGAAAAACAGAGCAAGGTTCATACCCAAACCAAGAGCAATAGTTTTTGTGCCATATCTGATTTAATAAGAAAGCAGTATTTTCACTTGGAAAGGAAGATATGGAAAATTTGGCTTTTCATTAAAACAGATAGCTTTTTTAAACTTAAAAAATAATGTTTAAAATTTATTGTTAAAAATACAGTTTTCAATTTAATTGCTGAAAATTTTGCATCCAGGGCCTAGCTTTGGAAGTTCTTTGCAGCTGACTTGCAGCACTATTAACACTTCTCATGTTTCTCTGTTGCACTTGTCTTGTTTAATACCAGACAAGGAGCCGTGTGGGTGACAGCTCTATACCAACAAACCCTAACAGACAGATGCTATGATTTGATCCTGATATTCACTCTATGTTTTACTTAGTGCTACAACCAGGAATTTAAAACATAAGCACATGCTTTTGTCCTGTGTGTTTGTCCATAAAAAAGCCTGACCTGGTGTAACATAATAGTAATAGGAAGCTATTTTTAGACCAAATGAAGCAGAGGAACAATGACAATAATATGGTTCATGGTACAAGAAAGCTGACATTGGCTGACATTCATCACCAGATCTTGCATCAGCATCCACCATCCCTAAATAAAGCAGTAAGAAGAAACTTCCTCCTCATATTAAGAGGCCCTTTGCAGAGAGGAGATCCAGTCGAGCTGATAATGTCACCAGGAAGTGTGGGCAGTATTTACAATCTGGGTGACAAGGTAAATACTCACTCCTGGAGGCAGCTGGGGCAGCAGGGGCACCTCCCGTGCCTGAGCCCTGGTGAGGTGCCAGGGGCAATCCCAGAGCCAGACAAATCCAAGGAAGAGCAGAGAGCTCTCCTGAGCAATCTGGGGAGTGACCAGGAATGCTTGGGTTTGAATTTGGAAGTGGAGGTGGTGAACACAAGAACTGTGAGCTGGCTAAAGTTCTATTCCAAAGAAAGTGGCAAGGCTGCAGAAATGTTGCTAGTGGCGTTTCCCTGGTCAATTTAACATATTCACCAGTGTGGTGAGGTGAAATTGCTGGGTTAGACACGTTGGGAGGCATTGCCAATGTTGAGGAAAACTGAGTTGATGTTCAGAAAGGATTAGGATAACTTTTTTTACCAGCTTGCTGGTGATGTCATATAAATAAGTTTCATACTGTACAAACCAGATCTCTGGGTTCAGTAATAACCTCACCTGTAACCTGGGGCTTTGTGAACTGGAAGTAGCAGAGGTGGGAACAAACCTGAGTGCCCTTATCTGTGGAAGGATGAATGTGATAAAACATTGGAATATAATGGGGTAGAAAACATAATGCAGTCCTGGAAGGTGAAAGGTTTTTAACAATCTGAAGCAAATATTGGTACCATCTTACAAGGAGTATTAACTTCTCTGGAGTTCTACAGTTGGGTGTAGCTATTTTCAGAAAAATTAACTTAAATGTGAGAAGTGTAAAGTAGAGCTCTATGATAAGCAAGGGAATGGAGCTTCATCTTTTGAAGGGAAATTAGAAATGCCTCATGTCCCAACCAAATGGAGGTTTCTAGGGTGATGAATCATTAAATACACTGGAAGCAAACACTGGTGAGTGGAAAGGTTCAGCGTCCATGATCACTGAGGCCTCTCTGCTGAGATCAATAACAAAGCTGGGCTGCCATTCATTGCCTGTTCTGCAGCTTTCCCTGTGATGTGTATAGTGGACTGGTGTTAATTCCAAAAGTGCACAAAACTTTTGCATGTGACACTGACAGGAGGATGGCCAGCAAGGCTGTGCTTTTATTATTAGTGCTGCACAAAGTACTCCACAGCTTCAAAAAAAAAAGCCATTTTCAAATCTTGCCTGCAGATTACTTACGAGAGAAAGAGATTTGTTTAAGCGAGACGAGCTTGCTGCAGTGTGGTGTGTCAGAGCTGGGCTGTGGGGTGCCAGCCCTGGCCCTGCCTGGGGAGCCAGCTCGGCGTGCTGAGCTCTGGCTCTGGCTGGGAGCGCTCCGTGGGTGCGGGCGTGCTGACATCACCGCCCCGAGGGTGGCAGCTATCAGCTGCTAGGAATAGTTACAGCAAACACTGAATAGAAAAATCAAATGTCTGCTTCAACCACCAGTGCACGGGGAGGCAAGGAGCTTGAGCTCAGCTGAGGGGCTTTCTGTCCAAATGCAGGGGCAGCAACGTTGGGCATCGCCCCAGTGCAGGTGATGCTTTACGATTTGGGAGCTGGGAGAGCCCAGAGAGACAAGTTCATTCCTGGTGTAATTCCAGAACTGTCATGGTAAGTGAGCTGTTTATGTTTATTTCCCACTCTTTAGGTTGTCTGATCTGGGTGATCTGTGTTTTGCAGTCCTTACTGTAACTGTGGGATTCAAGAGAACCATGTCAGTGTTACTGCCAGTATAATCACAGCTCTTTTAAAAGATAAAACACAAGAAAGCAATACTAATTTTGCAATATGAAGTGTTCAAGGTTAAGAAATCATGTACAGTAAAAACTACACGTGGACATAGATGGTGCCTCCAGTCTCCAAGTTCAGGCAAGTATCCTGCTCATCCTGTGGTTTGGGGCTATTTGGCATAAATGTTACAACCTTTAGGTCTTGATTACAGATTTATGAGCTAAGCCAGGCTTGAAGACAGAGGTCACATTTTCAGGTTTTACTTACTTCCAGAAGTAATACAAACTTCTGTTTAATGTTTCTGTGGTTTTAATAAGGTGTTTCAGATATTAAACTGTTCCAAATTAAGGTTGATCTAATTAAAAGAAAGCACATATAAATACAGAAGCAATATAAGGTGAAAGTTAATATTAACACAGGACTGGGTGTCTCACTCCTTTTGAAAATCTCATCTTGGTTTTTTATACTAATTAGGCCATGCACAGAAATGTTCAACTAGGTCTACCAATGCTCTTAGGAGATCTAACCTGAGCTACTCCTAACAATATTTTTTACACTTCTTAACTTACTGTGTAAAGGCAGGCAGGAGGAGAAATATAAAGCTGTGACTGTCCCAGACAAACACCAGAGATTCTCATTACAAGTTACAAACTGGCCTGAAGCTCCTTGGCCCAAGCACAATCTTTGTACTCACCCCTTGGTACCCACCCACACTGGCTTCACGGTGATTCAAAGCCATCAGAAATCAATTGTAATTATCCCTGGTCCCCTTAGCAGGGAGCACAACCTGTTCTCCCTCCAAATCTGGCACCCTGGCCCCAGCCTCCCTGGTCTGCAGCCAGGGCACAGCAAAACCCCCAGGTCTGCTGATGCTGCAGAGCCTGCATCCCATCTGAGGCAGCCCCAGAGGGAATGAGGAGCCTGAGGGATGCGCTGCTGCAGGATGTCACGGGGTGCTAATGAAGCAACAGATCCATTACAGCATTTAGCCATTTTGCAAGATCCAATTACAGCACCTTCGTGAAGTATAAAATAGTTTGATTTTACCCTGTGCTTTGCCTGAAAAAGACAATGTCTCTAAAAGATTCTGCGGTCCTATTGTTATTTCCGTGTGCTGATTCATCTGTGTTCAGATTTGTTTAGAACTAAGATTTGATTCTGTCCTGTTGCTTATCAGTTTTTTGTAAATCTGTTTGATAATTGTTATGGGTAAAGATGAAGAATCCCTGGGTATTCTGCTTGCAGGGTGTGCCATGAAAAGTAGAAGTTTTTCTTGCAGATCAGAAGGCAGGAATGACGTAGGAATTGTTGTCTAAAATTACCTTGTCTCTGTTATGTAGGAATTCAGACAGTGATTGTGATAGTCCCTTTTGTCCTATAAAAATGAGAATTTATGACTCAAAAGGTGCTATGCTGTCAGTCAGAAAATTTTTTCCATTATACTGAATCTTATTTTTAATGGTGTAATATCCTGTTCTTTTAGGTGCAAGTGCGGTGTTTTGAATGCAAACTGATTTACAGTCATTTTCTTCAGCCTGAGAAACAGGCACCAAAAAAAAAAAAAGAAAAATAAGATGTAAGAAATATACAGTGTTAGTGTCCAGAGGGGTAAAATATAATATAATAATAATAATAATAATAATAATAATAATAATAATAATAATAGTACAGGAATATTTCCTCATTCCAAGGGTTTGTGAGGTTTTTTTTTTAGGAAGAGGACTATGTTTAGGTGACTCTTACCTGAAGGAGCAGCACCTTTAAAGAGAATTATAATAAGAAATTGAAAGACAGGGAAGCTTTTATGAAATAAAGTGCATATGGCTCTTAGCATGTGGCCAACTTCTTGTTTAGAAAGATTTCCTGCTGCATTCATTTTTCCTTGCTGTTTCCCCCGAGGGCTGAACGTCGCTGTCTCCCGCAGACAATGCAGCAACGCCCTGGTTTTGTGCTGCTGAATGATTTTTACATTCACAAGCTGTTTCAGTGTTCCAGAGCATTGCATTGTTCTAGCATGGATTTATCTGAATTTCCTCATAAAAGGATGATTCTCTCTGCTCTGGGGGATGCCATCAGGGATAAAGGCTCATGCAGTAGCACAAACAGCTGAGATCTTGTGCCAGACTTTGTGCCTGCTTGATGCTTTGCCTGATGGCCTTGACACTGATTTTAATGGCAGTAGGGGAAAGTAGCCTTTGCAAAATGTGATTTTCTCTTGGAATGCTGGCAGAGGGGTGCTGATGTGGCATAAACCTCTGTATGTGGTGGCACCGTCTCCTATGTTCTGTTTTCAAGGTTGAATACAGAGGTGTACAAAACACTCCCAGCAAGAGGCAGAAGTGCCTGAGCCTTGTGGCCTCTGCCTTCAGCTGAGCAGTCAGACCCCTGCCCTTTGCTTTTTTTGTGCAAATGGACCTGCCACGTATGGAAATGATCTCAGCTGAAATTGAAGCAGTTAGAAAACAAAACTGGGTACCTGTCTGTGAATGGATCTACTTGATTTTTGTAGAAATATAAGAATGGTGGATCTAAATAATCAACAGAATTAGGGTAAAAGTCTTTGTAAAACACCTGTGGGAGTACATATTAATCAGTTTTACATGTCCCAAACTCTATCCCGTTGAAATGACGAACAATTCAACAAAATATATTTCTGGAATGTGCTTAGATGCAATAGCAGGAAGCTGAGTCCAGATAGAGTCAGGCTGGAAATGAGGCATGTGTCCATTGGAGTGGGTCACTGACATATCTGCAGAAGAAACGTGATGCTTCACATGCACAGCAAGCTGAGGGTTTGTCCACATAAGACTTCACTCATGTAATCCAAATTAATATCTGCAAGTTAAGGGATCTGATGCACAAACTTTTCAGGGAATATATTTGGCTGTTGCTGAAAAATGCCAGACTTAGAGATCAGAATAATTTCTCTGGCTGGAAAATCCACTGATCCGTAGCAATACCTCTGTTCTGTATGTGCACAGCAGACAGAGAGCAAAAAAAGGTTTTCATACCACTGTAGAATAAAATATTAATGGTTCTGTCTCACCACAAAATTTCACAAAATTATATAGTTCGATCGTGTCAAACCTTGGCTCATCACCAGCACTATTTGCCATAAAATTTCTGGCATCAGAAGAGGGACACCTGTATTAAAGTGAAATTTGAAGATTCTGTAATATCCAAGTTTGTGAGATGGAGTCCTTATCCACAGCAATCATGTTGTCAGCAGTGCTGTTTGTTGGAATTAAGGCTGCAGATTGGGTCTGGTCGTTGATGCTGATCTCAACTCACACGTAGGGCACAAAGTGGATACATTACATTTCCTAACGTGCCCAGCCAGAATCCTCTGATGCAAACACCAAAGCTGAGCTAAATGGGAGCAGGCAGCTCTCAGCCTGAGGTGCCAGGCCATTAGAAATTCCAGGTTCCTAAATGTAAATGTAGTATAGATATCCAAGCTGAAAAGTGTCTCAAAAATACAGCCAAAGATTTATATTACTCTGACAACACACTGGAATCAGCTATTACTGCTGACACTGAGCCAAACCCAGCAAAGGAGGCTTTTGATGTATTTCAAGAAACAAGTTTAGTGTCCTGTAGCTGCATCTGTCACCACCATCCTCTCAGAAAAAACCCCTGAGAAGGCTGGTTTTGTTTTTTAATCGTTAACTCCGCACTGCTGTGCCTTCCTTCCTCTCTAAGCTTCCCTTTTGGGCAGATGAAACCTGGTGATGCAGTGTTTGCCTATAGGCGCCCTTTTTCCTGCAAACACAGAAAACCCTGAAGAACAAATAAACTGTTTAAGTTGCTGATCCTGCATGTTTGCAAATTCACTGGGAGATTTGGCTCACATGTAAGGACACAAGGATCCGGCTCCTAGGGAATAAACGTCAAAGAACATGCAAAGAAAAGCCTTGGTAGGCACTGGGACTGTAAGAACAAAGAGTGCTTCCAAACTGCAGTAGTAAAAACCACTGGGAAATGTGGGATAGTCTGACAGAAGTGGTAAGAATGATGGTTCTGAGTCAGGCACTGAATCAGGAAAAAAAAACACAAGAAAAGAAAAAAGAAAAAGAAAGAGGCTTGATCTAAGTGAATTAAAGCCACTTATATTCCTGGAAATGAATTATTTCCTCTTTATCAGAAAAAGGAAAAAAGACAAAGAGGCTAAGAATGTAATTACATATAGCAGAAAGAATGATATGGCAATTTCTGTCTCCCAGGCTTACATTCAGGGTACAGACCAAAACTCTGATACAGGGCCTGACTTCTGCAGTGTCTCAGCAGCCTTGCCTGCGCTGCCTATTTACTTTTCAGCACTTCCTCTCAGAGGCTTTCTTTTAGCCCATGTCCTCTGCAGGCTCTCAGAGGAAGCTCTGGGTATTATTCTGTGTCCAGAATAAACAGAAAGCACAGCACTGTCTTCTGTGCATAATCCCTCTGCTTCCCCTGTGGATTTACAAATGCAGCATGGTTACAGAAATAGCTGTGCTAGGAGGTCCCTCAGCACTGGGGACTTGGTTCCCTGCTTTGTCAGGGACTTCAGGTGCCATCATTGACTGCCATCATTGACTGCTCACCTTGGGGCCCCCAGGAGGTGCCAAAGCCTGTGAACCATCCCAGAATATTTTCATTCCATCCACCTCTGCCTGGACACAGAGTGCCTGAACACCGTGGCAGGGGTGTTCTCAAGGCACACTGATGCTTTGCCCAGTCAGAGCCTCCTCCCACGGGTGTGAGCAGCATTCCCACGAGGGAAGATGAACAGGGACTGCATGATGTCCTTCAGAAGATGGATGGGAGTGAGAGGGAACATGGTTTTGTGAGCTGTGCTTCAGGGCCTTGCTCATCAGTTGCATGACATTGCTGCATTTGTTCCCCAGTGTTTACAAACAGAATTAAATCAAGGTTGTAAACCAGAAAACTGTATTCATGTGCTTTGTAGATTGATGACAGACAGCATAAAATGTTAAAAAAGAGATCAGCTGCAATTAGTCTTTAAAGAACCACATCACCAATGTGAAAATGACAACCAAGATTTCAAATAGTTAACCTCCTTCTGTCCTATATGCTCACTGTCTTTTTGTGTTGTGTAGTTTGTTTTTTTGTTTGCAGTTTTGGGGGTTTTTTTTTATGTATGGAAGCTGTTTGGATATAAATATACTAAGATTCCTAAAATTTTATCATTTGATGACAAAAATCCATTTGCTTATGAATGCATTGAGGTTGCTGCACTGAGCATATCCAGACTTTGCCACACATCAGAGAGGGGCTCAGTTCATTCTTACTTGGCTGAAGGGTAGAAAAGGAGTGGGGCAAATTCCTACAGACTTGCTTCTGGCTCTCCTGGTATAAAGCCTTGAAGCAGATGATGCTCTTATATCACCAGGTTAAATTAAGATTATAAAAATAACCCCAAAAGTTTTATGGAGTTGCAAACATAATTTTCTTATTATCCCAAAGAAAGTTTGTTTCTCGCCAGTTCCCTTGAGAGAAGAGTTAAAAATTGCCCTTTTATGGGAAGACAACTGCCCAAAAAATCCTCAGAAAAAGCAATCTGAGCCTGGGCAGGGCTGGCTGGAGCCCAGGCAGTGGGACTGGCACTGGTGAGCCCCTGAAACAAAACTGTGCAGCAGAATTTGCTGCAGAGCTGCCCTGGCAGGTGCTGCTTGGCATGAGGGGCTCCAAGATAAAGCAAAGTGAATAGGAATGAAAGAAAAACAAGGCAGGGGAACAGTGGGAAAGGAAATATTCTTTGCTTTGAATGCTGGAAAGATCAAACCCCTTTGCATTGGTGCAGGATTTTGAAGGATGTTTTGCCTTGGGCCCTGACTCTCCCCCAGCCAGTTTAAGTCACCAGTTTGATACACGGTGATGCCAATAACACCAACTCCCCGCTTCCCTCCTCACACTTCTCTGTTTCTCTGTTTTTCACGGAACTTTTTTCACTTTTTTCACACATTTCTGCTGGGTTCTTGCTCCTTAGCACAGGGGTGACCCAACACTGCTAAAACACCATCTGTTTCTGTGCCAAGGGACCAGCTACCACTGCAGCCACCTCACTAAATCACATTACAGCCCTCAGTCTAATGACATTTGTTTAGATCTCCAGCTCCCTACTATTTGCCACTGATCAGGGTGGTCTGAAGATAATCATGCAGGGACATTACCCTATTTCTGCCTCTGCTACTCATTTCTGCAGTGCACACACGAGCCAGCATGGCCCGACTTCTCCAATTCCTCCTGCTATATTTATTTGTCTTTCTTTTAGCAGAAATAATTGAAGGATCAATGAGGTTACTGTGCCAGGTCTATTGCTCAACTCTCTACTTCCCTGTTGCAGTGGGATCTTGCAGGAAACTTGAAGATGTCCAAAGAGCAGCCAAACCTCTTCTCACACTTGCTCTGAGAAGCTTACCCTGTCTCTGTAATAGGCACTGTTGAACATGATTGAGCCTTAAAAGATTAAATATCTTTTTGTTACATACCAGTGGAGATAATGATAGTCCATATTAGCATTACTGAGTGCTCATTTGTTCTTTATGTTATAACATTGCAAAAAAAAAAAAAAAAATAGGTAAAGTTTCTTCCCTGTTACAGATGCTTGAAACTGCAATGAATTTCATTAAATGAATGGAATTATTTAGGATTCTAATCAATGGAACTGCAGAATCTAACCAGCTACCCTAAAACCATTGTATTTATTTCTAAGATTCAAAATATTTTATTAATAATTTAAACAATTGTAGGGAATATCCTGTTACATTGACCTTGAAAATGCTGTTAAACATAGTAAATACAAAACATTTGCTTCCTGAAATGGAATGATAAAATGCTCAGTCACTCAGAGCTTCACATGGAAATCATCAGGAAAACAGCTCCTGTTCTAAATGGAGCTGTCAAACTGACAGGTTGCAAAAGAAACCTATTCCCAGCTATTCAGTAGTAACAAAAGATCAAGATGATCCAGTTTCATCAGACCATCAAAGAGGGAGACTTGAATTTGTTGAATTCAAATCAGTTTTCTCTGTTTGCTCACTTAGGCTGGTCCTAACTGCAGGATTTAAGAAATTCGTAATAAACTGAGCTGTTACTTATTCCAAGAGCATCAAATAGCTGTCAATTATAAGGTGGCAGAGACTTGAATAAAAATGCAATTGCCTTTTTTGAGAACTACTTTGGGTTGATCACAGCCACTTTGACGTAAGATTCTCTGCATGTGCAATTAGCAACTCATTCTGGCAGTTTCCTTATGGGAATTTTTCCAGGGATATTTGATGCAAATGTCTCTGAGAATCAGCTGTGGATGCATTGTGAGCATCGTTTAGAAATCTTTTCTGGAAAAGACACCTCTGGTCTGCTATAGCTTCAGCAAGAATGTACAAGCTTTATCCATTCCTAACCCTTTGTCCCTGTCCAGATTTCAGCTCCACCACTCTATTCCAGCCTTTTCTTCTTTGGATCAGTGAAACCTTGGGGTTTTTCCGCTTGCTTGGTAATGTATTTGCCAATATACTTGGGGCTTCTTTGCAAAGGTGCAACTGCTGATTGACATTCAGCATGGGCAGGCAGAGCAGGCCAAGGAATGAAGCACCAAGCCAGGAAGGAACAAAAACCTTTCAATCTTGAGTTCTTATTCCAAGTGCCTTTGAATCAGCAGCTCTGGGCCCATCCCAGCTCCTGAAGGAATGCCAGTTCAGAGCCGTGAGTGAATCAGGTGTGTGCGGGGGCGGCTGCTTCCCTGGCATCTGTCAGAAGCCTCATTTTTAAAGTGCCTCTTCTTTTGCTGAGTTACAGGGCCTTGAATGGCTCAGAGGAGCTGGGAATGGCTCACACAGGATTTTTGTCCTGTTGCCCAGTGCAACCCAGCCCAGGGGTGACCAGGAGCTGTTCCCGTGTCAGCAGAGCCTGATGGATGGTGTGAGCTGTGCCTCGGCCCAGCTCCAGCAGCAGGAGCACCACAAAAGCCAGCACTGCCCTTGTCCCCAAGTGACTCTGTCACAGGCCAGGGCTGTTTTGGGGCAGAGCTGAGGCTCTGGGGGAGCAGCTGCCTCCTGCCTCACATCCTCCCCTGTGCTCACAGGGGGAACTCCAGCCTGCAGAGCTGTCAGGGTGATGCCTTCCCCAGCACTGGGATGACACACAGTGAAAACAGGCTGGCAAAGGAACACAAATCAGGAGCATCTTGGGTTAGGAGCACAGATAACTTCTGGTAAAAAAATACACACAAGAGCATGAATGGTTTCATTCAGAGTTTTGGACCAAAGCCCTTTGTGCATGAGGAGATTCATTAGCACATCATTAGCTCTCATGCGTTAAAATGGAAATTATTTCTTTATTGTAATCTCTGATTTTATTTTATAATATTTTTACTATTTCTTTTTTGCAGTTTGTTTGTTTAGTTTCTCATACTGGTCATTTTCACTCTGCTTATATTTAATTTCACTCCTTTTTTGCTCGCTTGTTCTTCCATCTGAAAAGCTCACGTGTGGGTAACTTGCTCAGCAGCAAGGATAGAAGGAAACAGGTGGGCAAGCAATCTGAATTCTGATCTTGGCTCTGCCACTGGTTGCTTGACAAGCTGTTTACACCATTCTATGCCTTACTTTCTCAGAGAAAGAGATTCATAGTTGAAGAACAGCTGACAAAAAAGAACTGTGCAACTACTTATGCTATTTACTGAAGGAAAACATATGTAAAACCAGGTATTTTATTCCATGTGTTCCTTAAAACGTCTGTCAGTTAAACCCAGTAAGCCTCTGTTCTTCATTTTCCTTTCTGAATTAGTTCGAAATGTTGAGTCACTGTCATTGATGCACACATCCAAACCACCACAGACATCTTGGCCTTCAACCTGCAGAAAATCCCAAATGCTCTGGATACTTCAGCCCATTTAACAGGTGTGATGTGCAAGTAGCAAATTCTAGTGACTACTGAGACACAGCTACAGCGCAGACCTGCACTGGCTCTGCAGAGGGTATGAACTGCTCTCTCCTTAAACTTTAATGTTCTCTCTATTCCCTCCCTCCCCAGTTTAATTTGGATGAAGTGCTCACCAGCAGGGCACAGTGGTTTGTTAAGGACACAGTTATTACATAACTTTATATTACTTACAGCATTATAAAATGTTGCAGATAACACCAGAGACAGCGTCATTGCTCTACCTTGTTCCTCCACGGTGCCATTTCCAGCATCATAAATTCACAACTGAATCCCTTTTCCCTCAGGAATGCCTGGGGTCAGAGCAGCACTGTAGATACTGATGGAGGTAAAGAGCCAGCAGCAGCATTTTGCTGAAAAGCTTCCTAAAAATGGTCTCTGTCTCCCTGCTGACCTGGAATCCCAGCCTCTCCTATCAGATTTCCTGATTCATGACCATAAAACTCTTCAGGTACCAAAAGTTTTGTAAGTTAAATGGCAAAACTTCAAGACTACAAGCTCGAGCACCATTGCCAACAGCTTGGTGTGAGCTCAGCCTCAGAGTCCAGGGGAAGAGGAAATCCATCTGTAATTATTCTGAATGCAACCCTTGACTGCAGTGAGTATTTCTTGCTGCACTGCACCCGAGGGTTAGCTTAGATCCCAAAAGTGAATTTGTGAATTTTACTGTAATGCAACCTCCACTCACAGAGTTTAATTCTTGGTTCATTTTACTGATCTTCACCGAAGCATTTGCCAGTGTGGCACCTGGGAGCTGGTGCTCTGCAGCCTGCAGGAAGCTGCCAGGAACTGTGCTCAGGGGGACAGTGCTGAGGTTATGTGCTGCAGGGCTTCGGATGTGAATGTGCTTGTGGGTGGCACTCTGTGGATACACACACTGAAAAATATTACACCTGTGATTTCCTAAGATTGGGTAGCGGTGGAATGCAAGAATCTTTCATTAAAAATGTGAAAAGCAGTTTGGCTTTGTTGTGATTAGAAAGTGGCTCATATTTGTAAGAATTTCTAAAGGTAATGAATATTCCTGATCATGCTTATTCAGTTGGCTTCCTGTCTTGTTCCATGAAAAGGCCAAACAATTTCTGAACAGATTGAACAAAATACTTCTTTAATACTCCTTTCTTCCTAATTCCACACTTTTACTACCCATGTCAGTTACTGAATGCTTTGTTAAGCTCCTTTCATGACTACTCATTTTCTCTTTTGTCTGCACTCATTACACTTTATACCTGGCACACAACTTTAATGTACATAATACTCTTCATTGGTTGAGGAAGTAACTGAAAACTCACAAAAAGTGATCACTTGCTGTTCTCTGGGCAGCACATTAGTCCTTGTTTGCTCCCTGCTGCACACCCTGTGAAATGCTGGGGGGTGAGGATTAGGTTTGGTATATTGTAAAGTAAGTGTAGTTTCCAAAGCAGGATGTGGAAAACGCCATGCTCAGAATAGGTGGGAGAAGACCTACTCGGCTGAAAAGGACTGGGAGATTTTTCAAACTGAGAGTTAAAAAGGGATCTTCGTTGTTTCTGCCCCTCCCATTTGCTGTTCTCTGCAGCTGAAAATGGGGCAGAAAGCCAACATTGTGACATTTGAGCAGACAGCACTTTATGGAAGTGTCTATTTCCATTCCCCACCCATGGTAGAAAGGAGCCTTCTCCCCAGCCAGGGCGAGCAAAGGTGCTGCCAGAGGTACAGCTGATGTGAGGCTT
The DNA here is from genome assembly GCF_028018845.1 of Melospiza georgiana. Classification (NCBI taxonomy): domain Eukaryota; kingdom Metazoa; phylum Chordata; class Aves; order Passeriformes; family Passerellidae; genus Melospiza; species Melospiza georgiana. The sequence goes on along the minus strand of NC_080439.1, from coordinate 6,809,805 downwards.
CTTTCCTTGAGGCTGGCGTTTGTAGGCAGACTCTTACATTTCTCTGTGTAGGTTTTAAATAAGATTCCCCTTCCTCTGCTTGCTTACTCCTCTCCCTCTCCAGAAGGGATCAGAGGATTTCTGAAACACACTGTGGAGTTTTCTCAGCCCTCACGTGCCATCCTTGCCAGTGGGCTGGGCTGCAGCAGAACTGCAGAAGCACCGTGACTGAGAAGAGCTCTGCCTTTGCCTCACCGAGTCATCTCAGACAGCAGTGAAATACCCTGTGAATTACAGCAGTGAATACCCTCTGAATTGTACCAGTGAAATACCCTGTGAATTCCAGCAGTGAATACCCTCTGAATTATATCAGTGAAGTACCCTGCAAATTATGTCAGTGAAATACCCTGCAAATTCCAGCAAGCACGTGAAACCCACACTGATCCCAGTGTCAAACTGATCTTAGATGGGAGCACTACAGATCAAATGTCTTTTTCAGCCCCTTTGATTTTCTTTTACAATGAGCACTTTCAGTGGTTCCACGAGTATCCTTTATCATTTTATCTGAAAGAAATTCGAATATATTCAGAAATACATGCATATATATAGGCTGCACATAAAGCATCTATCCATGTATCCCCACTCCCCTTTCTTCTATTTAAATAGTGTTCAGTGATTGTTCAGTTCTCCTAAAAGGATGAGTCACTGCAGCTGCACAATGATCCAGCTGTGTAGCTTGATAAATTATTTTACTGGACCTCAAAAAGTAAATGGACTGACATCCACTGTCATTATTTTTTGTGCTTACATTATTTTTCCTTAATTTTTAATTTGAATTAAATATTAGAAAATTAGCATGAGGCTATAAAAGGAACTGCTGGATTGGCAGCCCTAGAAATTGAGGTTCCCTGTTCCTTGGTAGCACAGGGACACTCATAAAACACAGCAAGGACATTCTCCTCCATCTGCCCCATTAATCAGTGATCCTGGAGCAGAGTTGGTGGTGAGCAGCCAGTGCAGTGCCTCACACATTCCTTCCAGGAATTCTAGAGACATGGAAACAACATGAACTGTACTGCCACCTCAGATGCTTTCCATGTGGAGCATCACCTGGTGTGCAGGGAGATCACCACTGCCTGGTGCTGTGAAAGGCCACTGTGCATCAGCTGTGGGGTGACAGAAGAGCAGTGGGAGAGAAGAGGATCTGTCCCACCCCAGCTGTGCCCTGAGAAAGCAGAGGTGTCTGCCAGGAGAGAGTGAATGTTAGACTCCAGTGAGAGTAAAACCAGGAGATTGAAGATAAAGCAGGAAAACCTTTGCTGTCATATTTGGAAATGAACTGAGGAAGGGATGTCTGAAGGATATGTTTTCCATCATGTACATAGAATATAAAGATAATATGTGTAATCCTGCTTAACAGAGCCATTAAATCAGTAAATTAACTGAACTTTTAAGTCTCCTGGTCTCCATAAGGTTTGAATAATATGAAGTGAGATTGCTCTCTTATTAATAAGGGGTTAAGTGCCATTTTAGTTCCTAGACCTGGGAAGAGAGATGCAAAGTGAGGGAGAAGAGATGTAGGTTAGCACATCTCCCCTGAAGAGCTGCAGACTGCAGTGGCAGAAGAGCTGTCAGACATTAACAAAGAAAGAGGATAAAGCAAAGGCAGTGGTGCAACTGTGGGGAGAACAGTGACACAAACAACCCTGAAGGAAACCAGCCTTGCCACTGCAGAGGAAGTGGACTGTCCCTTCGATAAATTTATTCTGAAGTCTGAATGAGCAATGTATTTTTTCTTTTGTTTTCCTGAAGTCAGCCAAAGGGGTTGTGTGATTCAGTCTCACCAGTGCAGGGGATTCCCTCTGGATCTGTGTCTCTTAGCTAAGGGTTGGGTTTTTTTTCCTTTGACTTGTCTCCTGAGCAAACATGACACCTCCAGTGTTTTGGGAAGCAATGAGATAATGGGCTAATGAAATGTGGGGGCTTTCTGGTACAGGCAAAGTACCAGGCTGACAGTGAACCCTACATTTCTCTGGAACCAAGAAAAGACATGCAGAGACTCTGGTTGTATTTTTAGTCGTTTTGATTATACATGTCCCTGTCCATCTTTGTGCCTTTCAGCCTCAGCCCTGCTGAGACTGGGAAGTTTTTTAGAAAACGTCTCATTGCTTCCTCATACTCCCTCACTGATCTAATACATTGTTCCACAAATTTCCATCCAAAGGTGTTTAGGGCGCTGCTGGAGCTGTCCTGGCTGAGGTTTGCAGTTCCAGCTGAATCAGCACAATCTCCAAACAGGTTCCCCTCCTCTGCCTTCCCTTCGGAGGTGTTTCAGACTCACTGGGCAGGAATCCAAGCACCACAGGCCTGCAGTAGCATTTAATCTATCAGAAACCAAAGTTGCTGTGTTGGCTGTAATAGCTCATAATTCAAAGGGAACATGTTAGAGAAACTGATCTGGATATTGATTTTAAAAACTAATCTGGCACTGTGTCCCAAGATTTCTCTTTCACTGCAGAACAAATTGATGCCTTATATAAATTCTAAAATAATACAAAGCATATTGCAGAACTGGCATAAGAGTGGCTCCATTAGGGGTAGCTCTGATTTTGCAGAGTGAGGTTTGGCATGTGAAACCAGTGATCAGAAGCTGAACTGGATAAAAGCTGGTGGCAAAACACTGCCAGCAGGAGAACCGGGGATTTCTAGTTCATTAGGAATTTGTAACTTCATCTAATAAATGACTGAACTGACTCACTGTGGGTGACATGAGTTTTATAAGAAGGGGCAGTTGCTGTTATTTGTGCTGGTTGGTCCAAGACAGGATATTGCTGTTTGCCTTGTACCACCACACCACAGCCACATCAGTGCCACCCCTGTGGGTGAGTTCCCCTTGGAGAACCCTGTCCTGTGGGCTTCATTTTCACTGCTTGCAACTGAAGAATCTTCCCTGTCTCCCAAATGAGTCATAAGGATAAATTATATAATTTTAAACGTTTCGTTAGCACTGGAAGGACAAAACCTGATAACTGAATAATATGTAACTACCCAAATATCATCTGAACTTTTCTAGGGCTTTCCTTGCTGTTATTTTCCAGAGTTGTTTGAAAACAGAAGTGAAATGGTGTGCTCATTCTGGGATGGTATCTTGTCAGTAACCACTCCTCAGGGTTCTGAAGATTGTATTAGGAAGAATGTAAGGGAACAAGCATATTTTAAGGGAGATCCTTGCACCAGTTTCTCCCCTTTATAAAAATTTAAGTTACTTATGTGGCGATACAGTGACTCTGAGACAAGTGTATTTTCCTCAAATATGGTCCAACAAAATCAAACCCGTTCCTTGTTGATTTTTGCTGTGTGATCACTCATTAAATGCAAAGTAAACACATTGCTGAATGGCAGCTGTCCTTTGGATAAATGGAAGACAGATGTACTGCAGCACAGGGAAGCACTACACAGACTTTGCAACCAGGACAGAGCTATTAAAATCATAGGCTTGAGTCAGTCAGGGAATGTGCATGTTTTTTAAGGCTGATTTAGGGTAAGCAATGAGCTGTTTCATTACAGTATGTACTGTATGTTCCAGCACGTGCTGTCACTAACACTGAGCCATGTATCAGTAACACACTAATAGCTCAAAGACTGCTTTACTCACAGAGGTTTTGCTACTCATGGAAAATATTTTGCAAAAATTTGACAGTTTGTGTTGCCGAGGGTGTGGCAGAGCCGTGCTGAGGAGATGGAAGGTGCAAGTGTGCCATGGTTGGTGCCTTAGGGGTGTGCTGAGGCTCTGCTTCTGGACAGGTGTCTCCGTGCCACCAGGGTTAGGGGAGCGGGGAACACTCAGAGGTGTAGTCATCCTCAGCGTCCCCCTGCCCCATGTCCCGTCCCTCACGGTTGTCACCCTCAGTGTCCCCATGCCCCATGTCCCTCACGGTTGTCACCCTCAGTGTCTTCATGCCCCGTGTCCCTCACGGTTGTCACCCTCAGTGTCCCCCTGCCCCGTGTCCCTCAAGGTTGTCACCCTCAGTGTCCCCATGCCCCGTGTCCCTCACGTTGTCACCCTCAGTGTCTTCATGCCCCGTGTCCCTCAAGGTTGTCACCCTCAGTGTCCCCCTGCCCCGTGTCCCGTCCCTCACGGCTGTCACCCTCAGTGTCCCCCTGCCCCGTGTCCCTTCCCTCACGGTTGTCACCCTCAGTGTCCCCCTGCCCCGTGTCCCGTCCCTCACGGTTGTCACCCTCAGTGTCCCCCTGCCCCGTGTCCCTCACGGCTGTCACCCTCAGTGTCCCCCTGCCCCGTATCCCGTCCCTCACGGTTGTCACACGCAGGGTGACAGAAGCTCCGCCCTCGGGGGCGTGGCGCTGTGCGCGCTCTGACGTCACGCAGCGCTGCCATGGCAACGGCCCGTCACGTTGTCCGGTCCATGCGGGCGGGGCGGAGCCGCTCCCGCCCCAGCAGCGCCATGGCGGCGGCTCGGTGACACCGCGCTCCGCGGCCGCCCGGACACCGCAGGTACCTCCGCCCGGGGGATGTCCCCGCGGCCGGGCTCTGCCGCCGGGCGGCTCTGCCCGTCCCCCGCGGCTCCGCGCGGCCGCCCCAGGGCGGTGCCCGGTCCCTCCGCGGCTCCGCTCGCCGCGCCGGGGCCAGAGAGCCTCGGCCGGGCGGGGCCGCGTGGGGCCGCGGGCCGAGCTTCCCGGCGCGGCGGCAGCGCCGGCCGCTCCCGCGGGACTGCGGGCGGGCAGGAGGCTCCAGTGCGCTTCCCGCCTGTGCCGCGGAGCCCGGGGACGGGCTCGGCCCCAGCGGGGCGGGCTCGGGCTCGCCGGTCCCGGGGAAGGTCCCGGGGAGGTCCCGGAGCCGCGTCCGGCGCTGCCCCCGCGGGGCCGCCCGGGAGCGCCGCGCCCGCCCCGCCCCTTGGGCGGCCCCATCCTTGGCGCCGGGGGGGGCATGGGCGGCACCACCGCAGCGCCGGGGGGGCGGGTGGGAGGCAGGCAGGGCTCGGGCGGCGCCGCCGGCAGCGGCCCCAGCGCCCCCAGCGCCGTGAGACCCCGGCAGGTGAAGCCCCGGGCGGGGGGAGCCCCGCGGGAGAGGGGCTGGGGCGGGCGCGGGCGAGGGCGCGGTCCCGGGGTCCGCCGAGAGCGGCGGGACGGGCGGGCGGCATCACCCGGTGCCGTCCCGCCCGCCCCGGAGCGCGGGCACAGCGCCCGGCTCCGCGGGGAAGGGAGGGGCCGGGGCAGGGCCGCGGAGCGTCCCCCGAGGGGGTGCCGGGACGGGGGTGCGGAGGGAAGGAGAGACTCGGTACCCCGGGCTGGAGGTGAGGAGCGGGCGGGGCGGGCAGCGACCCCCGGTGCCGCCGGGCCCGCTCGGTGACACAGCGGGGCGGTGACGGTGTCACACCGGGCTGAGGGCGCTGCGGGTCGGGGGCAGCCCGGGTGGGCAGGGCCGGCCGGGGCACAGCGCTCCCGGCAGCACCGGCTGGGCCGGCCCCGGGTCCCGTGTGGGTGCGGGCAGCGCCCGGCGGCTCCCGGGCCGGGGGAGCTCCGCTCCCGGCTCTGTGCCTGGCCAGAGCAGCGCAGCTCGGTTCGCGCTCAGCGTTCCGTAAATCGGCTCTGGGTCTGACTTGCATGCCTTGCGTGACTGCTGTGGCAAAGGTGAGTCGGAAGGTGCTCCCCGTCTTTAGGAAAAGTGCAAAGTCATTAGGTGCTTTTTTTGTCATACTTCGGAGGTGTTGCTCGTTTCCCCATCCAGATTAATTTTGAATGTGCTTTTTTAATTTTGCACTTGTTGCTGAGACTATCATCTTTGATAATTTTTTGTTTGATTTCTGTTGGAAATTTTGGAAAGCATCCAAATTGCTACCAGATATAAATGTGGTAGACTAGTTTATGCTGTAATATTATCTGAACTAGGGCAAAATAAGCCTCTGATCCGTTCCCTCCTGTTAATTATACAGTTGAGGATGTTGTCTTTTATTAGGCTGCTTACTGTAGCTTGGAAAGTACATGATTTTCCAGGATGGTTTTCAGTTCTGAAATAGAAGCAGGGTAAGTCTCAAAGCTAAGTATGAGCTGAGGAAAAAAGTGCTTAATTTAATTAGGTGTAATCAGTTTATGAAGCAATAGAGTGGATGCTCCTCTGCTGGGTGGAGAGTACTGGGGAAGGAAGGGGAAAGAAGGGCAAAATGGTGCAGGGAGAGGAAACAGGTACCAGCCTGTAAAAGCCGGGGAGAGATGAAAACTGTTGTGTAGGAATAGCAGGGACATGAGTCTGCAAAGTCATGGGGAGTGCTCAGAGGAAAACCTGGAGCTGCTTCCTGACTTGTGTTAGAAATATGGGAAGTGATGTCAAAGACGGTCACTAACCTGGCAGTGGAGTGTCAGCTGCAGGAGATGCAGGGGCTGGGCAGAGCTGGGGGAAGTCTGGAGCTGTGCTAACAGGAATAATAACTATATCAACAAATTAAGATGAAACAAACCACATGACAAGCACACACAGTCCTGAGAGTCTCTTAATGGGATGGGAATCTTCAGTGGGTTTTTTGCAGTGTTTGTTTGTGATTTCTAAGCATGATAGCTGTGGTGAAGTTAATTTGTGCTTCCAAAGAACAGACTGATGTTATCTTGCAAGAAGGGGGCTAGGGAAATGAGGGAGATGGTAAGAGCATGGAAATGTCTCGCTGTGTGTCTGCTCTGGCAAACTATATTTTGAATTATTATTTCTCTAAAATAATCAGTTTTCACAGTGGATAATGTAGATGAGTTGTACAGATTTAATAGGCTGAGAACTAAGGCTGCTATAATAGCATATAGTATATACCTTTCAGCTGTTAATCATGAAAAAAATTGATTTTCAGGTTACAGATGTGTCTTTTTCTCTCTTCTGTATTGTTAAAGTACTACAGCAAATAGCTGTTGCTCTATCTACTTGAGCCCTTTCCTGAGTGCTTGGAAAGTTGGTCTTGATTAACTGCTCAGGTCATTTAAATCTTGAATAAAAAATTGTTGGCTGCAAATGCTGTGTTATAATTATGTTAGATAATGAAAGTTTCAACTGTATTTTCATGTTGCTTAGTTGAGGACTGATGCATCTCGTGTTCTATTTGTCTAAGTATTTTAATTTTCAGGTTTCTAAAGAAAAATGTAGGACTCTAAAACCTAAATAGAAAACCTTGAAAAAATATTTTTTGAATACAGAACTGTGTAGTTCTCTCCTGGACCATTAAGAAAAATGGCACAAAATTTATGAATGTAATATTTTGAAGGTGAATAAGAAATAGAAGTAAAAAATCCTGACAGTATCTAGAGAAGTGATCTTCTTGAGTTACTCTTCTTTTCTGCCAGAGTCTTTAATTTATGACTATTGTGTTACTGAGGACAGTAATTCATATTTTTTTATATCTCAGAAGTGACTTTGAAATACCTTATCAAACTAGTAAAAAATTCAGAATCTCTGAGCTTGACGTGCAGTGAAGGTAAATACTTTGGGCCAGAGATAATGCAGTGATTGTGTTTTGTACTTAGCACTGTCTGGAAATATCAATGCTCAGATTAATGCAGATCCCCAGTGCCTGGAACCGGCTGTTTAGAAAGTATGCCCAGTATTGCTAATCAAGAAAACATTTTCTAAGTTCCACCAAATTTTTTCTCTCTTCTAATTGGATGCAAACCTGTCACTTACTTCATCTTCGGAAGTGTGTAATTAAATTTAGTTGTTATTGTTTTGTTCTTGTATGCAACTTCTGTGTTTTGCAACCCAGAGTTTTGTAATAGAATTTACATGAAAGATCTGAAACAGAAGCACAGCAAACGCTCCTGCAAACACAGAGTGTGTGCTGTTCTCTCGAGGCTGTGCTTGGGTGCAGAGGGGCTCATGGAGCTTTCTGGGGAACAGGAGCAGGGTGCCCTGAGCTGCAGCTTTAATTGAAGGATGGCCCTGCTCAGGGATGGGGTCGTGTCTTCAACAGAGCTGCTTTGCAGAGAGCCTCACCCAGGAGAGCAGCAGGGGAGCTGGGGGATGCCCTGAGTGAGTGTCAGTGCCACCAGTGACCCTGGCTGTGCAGATAAATCCCTGAGGTACTGAGGGGCAGTGCCAGAGAGCTGGGCTGAGGGTTTACCAGAGCCACAGTTAACACAGCTGCAGATGGACACTGGCTGGCAAATACTGATGCAGCTCATTGAAGATGGTTTCATTTCCTTTAAGGTGTCTGGGCTTCCAAAAGTTTCCAAATGCTGACACACACTAAGCCAGGTTTTAATTCAATTACTGCAACTCTTGCAATCTCTTGCCTTCCAAAAGGGCTTAAACTGGAAAGATGGCAGTGCCTGATTGTATTGTAGAGCAAAAGGCACTCTCAAGTGCCACCTATTACATAAAATTAGTTCTTTAGGGCAAAACAGGTTTGACAATTTGCAGGAGCTGTTTTCCCCCTCCTTCTTACTTTAGATCTCAGACAAATATTAATCATATGGATTTTCAGTGTAAGCCAAATGTTTGAGTCATTGTGAATCCCAGTGTTTTGAAACATTAAAAGAGCTGAGTAATGTTAACATCGAAATTATTGTATAAGGTTTTAATTTTCAGATGGGGTGGGGAGGAGAACAAAATGAAATCATAAAATCAATCCCAGGATTGAATGTGCTTCTTAAATGAGATTGGTCTTGGAGCTGCTTTCAGTGAGTGTCTTGGCAGCTTTACAAGGACAAATCACCTCATTGCAATCAGCAGTGGGAACTCTTGGACCTGCCTGGTTTGTTTTCATCATGCAGGCATTAATTCAGGTGGTCAGCATCTAATCCAGCACAGAGCATCCAAGCAGTTTCAGGATAACCTGATGATTTAATTCTTGTTGGATTATTTTTTGTATATGGTTTTCCTGATATATATGTATATGCAGTAAGTATTTATAACATAAATTGCACTTGTGTAATTTTATGTTTATATATTGAAATGCAATTTGTGTGCATTTAAAGTCTTGTATTAAAATTAAAGATGCTCTTTTATGATTTATTCTGGTATTTAAATTGGTCTGTTTAAAAGAAATATTTGATCTGAGTATTTTTCTGGTGACCCTTTGTGTCATAATTGGTTGCTTTAGGTGATTGTTCATTCAAAACAGTTTTATTCCTAGCTTGGAAAAGGAAGATATTTTTCTTCTTTCAGTTCTTGATTTAAGTTGAGCTTAGTTGTTACTGAGCTGAAAAAAGTATTCAGTTTCTCTGTATAGATGTTATGCCTGTCAAAATCTGATTTCACACACTACATTTAGTGATTTTGGTCAGTGTTGATGATTTGAGTTAAAGATTTTGACAATGCAATGTAATGTCACGGTACTAAAACTTAGTAAATTAGAGTACACTAGGTTTTAGGTAGTCAAATCCTATAAAAATTTCTCTCCCCCAAAAGGTCTGAATTAGGTTTAGGAGCTTGTGTTCATCCTGTGTTGCTGTTGAGGAGGCAGACTGGAGCCCTTCCCTTTGCTTGTGCACGATGCTGATGGGAAGATCAAGGTTTGTTGTAACCTCAACATGAGGCACAAAGTTAACAAACAGCACAGCAAAGTTTCCATGACAGCATGAAGTCCAGATGCCCTAGAATTTCAAGAAATTAATCATGATGTTAGTAGCATTTTCCTTCCATTGAATGGTAGGAAGGGCACAGCAGGGGGGTTGGGTGCTCCTGACAATCTCAGGGAGAAGAGCAGTGCCCCACAGGGAGGTGTTACAACTTTTTATAGGACACTGATTGCCTATTTTCAGTCTCACTGACACTTGTTGGACAAGAAACTTCTTCATTGATTTTTCAAGTAGTTTTAATACAAGGTGTCTAAATACAAAATTAATTGAAAGTATGGAGAGTGAGATGGCCTGGAAATAAAAGCTGTGGCTTTGGTGCTACAAACACAACCTTAATTTCTAACATAGGCACCAGAAAAGGGGAAACTCCTCTTTTGTCTTGGAAGCATCCCAAAAGACGGAGCTGGATTATTTATTTATTTTTATAAAGCAAAATAAAAATAAAATTACAGTCCAGAGTAAATGTCCTGTAGATGAGTATTTGATGGTGTGAGTGCTTCACTGCAGTTGCCCACACTTTAGGAAAAAGCAGCTAATTTGGAAGGTCAGGTAGCTGAAGATGGGAAATGATTAATGCTTTTTTTCCCTGCTCATCTGTCAGACATTCTTTCAAATGCAGATAGATGGGTATCAAAAGCCAAACATGCACTTTGGGAAGGGATGGAGTGAAGAAAGTTGACTTTTCCTGGTGGTGCTGCTTCAGAAGCTCAAGGAGGAATTCTCTGTTCTCAGTCTCTACAGAAACCTCATGGCCCTGAATCGCAGGGCTCTGATAACTGTGACAGGATGAGCTGAAAGGCCAACAGCCTCAGCAAACAGCTGAACTGCTGCAGAGTTTCAGAGCTGGGCCTGTGTTTGCCTTTTCTTTCAGTCAGGCATCTCAGTGCTTGGTGTGGAGCTCCTGAGCAGGAGCTCAAGAATCTTCAGCACTTTTACCAATCCATCAGTCACCATTGCTGAGAAAAACTCCAGAGGTGGAATGCATGTCTCAAACATTAAACCCAAAAGGCTCCCAGGAGCAGTGTCTGCTCTGTGCTGAGGGCTGGAACAGATGGATTTAGCTGAGCTGCTGACCTGGCTGACCAGGACTGAGACATGGACATGGAGGGAGCCTTTGCAGCAGCAGAAGTTCCAGTGGATTGGAAAGACCCTTGAGCAAAGCAGGTTGTGGAGCCGTGGGCTCTCTCCTGGCCATGGTGTCTGACTCATTATTCCTCTCTGTAACCTTAGGCTTTGTCTCCAGAGAGGAATTCTGCTGTTCATAACCTAGTAATCATCATGTGTTCATAAAAAAGTTTTCATATAAAAAATTAAAAAGTTACACTTTGTGGAAGACTACTACATCTGGGAATCAATATTGTCTTTCTTTGAAGCAGCAGTTTGTTTCTCTTTTATCCTCTTCTGTTGGAAACTTAATCTGGGGCCATTTTCTTTCCAGGCATATAGGTAATTTCTGACTTTGGACCAGTTAAAAATTACTTCTACAAAGACAGCCTTTGTTTTGAGAACCTTCAAGTGTGGAGATAATTAGGAACACAGTGCTACTGATTTCCTTAATGTAACTTCTTTCTTCATTTTGAATGTTGTATCTTCTTTAGTAAGTGACTGTTTGAAAACAGACATTACAGCTTGAGAAACATCAAAAGCAATTCCAAGGAGTGTAGATTAGATATATCAGTCTGATCACAAGTGGTACCAGAAGTGGCTACACAGCCCATGTGCTCTTAATCCTGTATTTGCAGTAAAAGGGTGACAAAAGAGTACATGGGGTTTTTACTTCCTAGCACTGGATTTCTGGTCATTCTGTAGTGTGACTTTTTTGGTAGATTTTTTTGAAATATATATATATCATATAAATGTGAATCTCAAAAAACATTTTTTTAGAAGGTAGCCTGAACTCTAGTCTGGAAGAGAACTTAATTTTCATGGCTTGAAATGACAAGTTATTGACCAGAAATGTATTGTGAACTGAAAGAAAAATTAAAATGAGACCCAAGGGCAGTAGTTTTATCTGCCCTTTGGATAATTGGTATTAAAAAAGCTGAGCTGTTGATGTTGCCTCGTTGTGCAGTGAAAGGGTGCAGCTGTAAGCTGTGTTCAGCACATAAAGCCTCGCTGTGCCTGTGGTACCAGGGCAGTGCTGGATGGGGAGGAGGGAAGGGGCTGGGACCATGGATCCATCAAATGCATGGCTTCTGCTGATGGTACATCTGAAAGGATATAGTGTGTGTGTGTGTAACTGGTACTGCTGGGCTTTCTGCTCCTCAGGAGAGTGAGAATGCTCCACTTGCAAAAGCTGTCAGCCAGAAATTATTGCAGGCAAGTGAGCAGTCATCTGAGATGAATGGAGGCACTTTTCCTGTAGACACTATAGTTTCTCTTAATGTGTATCTTCTCCATTGACTTTAAACCTCAAATTTTCTGTGCACTTGGTGCTTTTTATGCATGCTGTGCAGTCTGCTCCCTCTCAGATAACAGGAGGCTGCTTCAGTAATCTTTTGTGCCTGTAGGTGCCAGACCAGATTTGATATGCATAGCAGTGCATGGCCCTACATGATGCCACTTCAGTAAATACCAATGCATTAGCCCTTAAAAAAATCCAAAGTCAAACTTGCTTAGAGATGGATTTAAATGTAAATGAGGGTCTTTCAGAATGACTTTGAATTGTCACTCTGCAGCACACTTTTCCTACTAAAATGTTTAAATGGCTTCTGGGTATGGCTGGGTATTTGAAGAGACAAAAGCCCTCAGCTCACTCCATATGTGTATCCACCTGTCTGTCCCCAAGGAATAAATTGGACTGGAACCATCTCTGTCTTCTTACTTAGGGTTATATCTTTCTGCTTCATTAAGATCTTTGTTGCCATTTCTTACATGTTTTGAATTGCAAAACCAATAATAATTTGTTCAGTGATGGAGTGTCCTGAGGTCAGTGAACCAAGTTTTTACTGCAGAATGATTATTATAGTCACTAAAGACAAGATCATTTGAATTTCACATGTAGTTCTGTTTGCAGGGAGTGTGATAAAAATAAATCTGTGCTTATGTACCAAAACATTTTGACCTGGAAACGAGCATAATGAATATAAGATGCAAGAATGTTAATTTTGGAAAAATCACTGTTGGACTGTAAAATATTCATGACTAAAAAAATTCCTTCCTTCCTGTGCTTTTCTCAGCCTCATGCTTAACACTGAATTTCTTGAGGCTTTTTTCTAGAATTTAGAATGTGTGGGTTAAGAAGAGTAAGGCCTTTCTGTATGTGTTTTATGAATGTACTTGGCTTTGACTTCAGCTGGGTATTAGAAATAAATTCTCATATCTCTGAGCTTAAGAAACCAGTCTCATGAGCTGTCAGCCAAATAAAGGGTAACAGTCTCCAGTCAGCAATTTTTTTTTACTAGTAAACTTTAGAATCACTTCACTTAAATTTCTAAACTGATTTCCTTTGTCTGTTTTGTGACTGCTGTCAACAAGGTCAGTGTTTGTTGGTCTGTTTGTCCTCCATGGAAACCACCATCAAACCAGCCACCAAAACCAACATGGGCCGTGCCCTGGTGTGCTGGGGCTGGTCCCATGGAACCACAGAGTGGTTTGGGTTGGAAGGGGACGTTGAGGATGCCCCAGTTCCAGCCTGGCTGTGTGGGTTCTCTCCCTGAGCCAAGCGATGGCTTTGAGAGGCAGCAGCACCACGGGACCTGCTGGAGCTGCTGCTGCTGCCTCTGCTCCCCTCTGGCTGGAAAACTCCAGGGTGATGTTCACAGTGCTCAAGTCTGAAGGCAAATGCAGAGGTTTAAATTCTGTTCATAACTCCAGGTAGTTCTTGTGCTGTATAGCAGTGTTTTGATGTGGCAGGCTTTATTTCAAAGTCCTGTTAGAGTCCCTGGCTGAGCGTGTACGTGTGTATAAGATGGCACCTGTTTGTGCTCGATATGATGAGCGGGTCTGAGGTGTTTTGGGCAAGGGAGGAAGGAGCAGCATTTGTTGCTTTGAACGTGCTGGTGCCACCCGGCTGGTGGGTGGGGTTGTGTTCCTGGTGTGGCTGCTCAGGCCATGTGAGCACACCAAGAGGAGACTTGAATCCCAGTTTGCTGGAGTCTCTGTTGTGGCCTCCCCATCCCAGCTGTCCGTGCAGTTTCTGAGCACACACATCCATTGGTCCCTTGGAATTGGGGATGGTCTCTCTTAGAGGAATGGGTGTTTAAGAAAGTTCTGCTCATACCCTTCCTCTCGAGAGGCGTTGGTTGATTATTTCCTGTTTTTGTACCAAAGCTATAATGGAGACATATCACTTTAAAACACTTCCAAAATGTGCAGAAGTGCAACAATAGCACTGACCTCAGCGAGCGAGGTCACACCCAGGCTGCTTCCTGTTTTCTTCTTGGGGAGACCAGAGCCCTGAGCAGGGAGAGCTCTCCCTGCATCTACCTGGGGATCGGAAATCAGAGCAGCAGTTCATTCCTTCTGACTAAATGAACATAGAGAAATCTTAAGGAAAAGATTCAGTTAGGATTTCCAGGCTTATTTTCTCAATTGTAACCCCTTTTTTTTTTGAGGTAATAATCATTATTTTCTTACGTGACTGGTGTGTGTAAAATGTTCTGCAGTTAGTGCACTTCTCAAAACATACATTAAAGATAAAGGAGGGGGATGCACTGAAGAAGTTTGAGAGGAGAGATAAAGACCAAGGTACACAATGGGGCAATTATAGCCCTTACATACTGTTATTTCAACTTATCCCAGCATTATTCTCCTGGGATTTGAGTATTAGTTGACCAATATAAAAGCTCTTTGCTTTGTTGTCTTTGTTTATGATGCAGTACTGCTACAAGTCAGAACAAAGAAGGCTTGGGAGAATGGATAGCTGGAAAGGTCTTTGAGAAACAAAGGAGAGGCAGCATAGGCCCAAGGTATAGTAAAAAAAGCCATTAAATGTTTCATTTTCCTCAGTGCAGAGCTGAGTGTATGTGTGATTCTCAGACAGCTCTACCATAAAAAATACTTCATGTAAAATTCCACTTGAAATAGTTGCTATATATGAAAGTATGTAACTGCAGCACAGCAGTTACATATTTTCATATGTTTATTATTTAATTAAATTTTATATTAATTTCATAAATTAATGCATTTACTTTACATTACTGTTGTGCAGGCAGAGATTTCACTTGATGTAAGGCTTTGTCCTCTGTGTCCAAGTTTGTAGATTTTGAATATGTCAAATCCATTCTCTTCAGGCTGTAAGAGATAGAACCTCTTTTTGTTCTTCTCTTATTCATAGCTTTGGGGAGACATAAATGACTGGGCAAAGCTGCCAAAGTCTTGTTTAGTGTCACTAAATGGAGCAGTGTTTAATCAAAATCTTCTCTGGCACATCCTGAGTATGTAAAATGTTGTTCTGTGTGTGCTGGCAGGGCTCAGCTCCAGAGCCAGAACCCACTGTCCACAGCCTGAGTGTCTGAGTTAGCAATGTGTCTCCCTTGAGAGAGCTGGAGTGTTTCTTGGTGTCTTTCCCCTATATTTAGTAGAGTGCTGTAGTTAGCATTCCTTATGTTCAGCCACCTGTGTGATCACATGAAAGCCATGTGGAGCCTCCTTTCTCCTCCTGTCTGTTGATCACTTTGAGATCATTGGTATTACTGAGTGAGATCTTTGAGATCTTGCTGCATAGGAGTTGAGAACCTGAGGTTGATACCTGTAGGTAAGCACTTGTTTCAGTTCTAAAGGACTGATTTTTTTGATAGAAAATGAAATTCTTACTGAAATAACTGTCTGATAGCTCTTAAGAATCCAGTCAAACAGACTGTTCTTTTTGCAGCCCCTTTAATCTATATATTTGGCACGGAAATAGCAAACCTTTGTTGTGGGGAGGGGCATATTTACACTTCTCTAGTAACTCTTGCAGAGAAAATTGTGTTTTTCCAGCCACAAGGCTTTGAGTCCGCAGGTTGCAAAGAGAGTACTTTAGAGACAAGACCCTGGGGTAATTTGTCACTGCCTGCCTGTATAATGAAGAATTAAACTCTTAGCAAATGATGCTGCCACTGAATCAGGAGTAGTGTAAGGAGTCATTTATCTGTGGAGAGCTCAAGCCTGGCAGTGGCTTTCCTGGCACTAGATAGACTGTGCAATCTGACTTAGTTAATACATTGCCTTGGGAGGCACTTTATTTTGGTATCAGTAAATTCACTTGTACAAGTCTGAGGAGGAAATTGCTCTGAGTGCAGTTCAGCCTGCAAATGGCTGAGGGCAGGGTTGTGCCTCCCTGGTACCCTGAGCTGCTGCTTCTGATGGAGGCACCTCGTGTCCTTGGCTCCATCCCCTGCTGCTTTGGGTGTCCTGCAGTGGCACCCTGGGCTACCAGAGGTGCTGAAAGGTTCTTCCCTGTCCTGTTGCCTCAAGGCCTCAGCAGGTGGAACTGTTCATAGTTCATCATGCACATGTTTTTGAAGAGATGCCTCTGACCTCTTTCATCAGAGGTGCTGCCTCTGAGTGCTGAAAAGCAGATACCATGGGTATTCTGCATCTGGGCAACCTCAGAATATTTTTTCTTTGATTCAACATTTATAAAAACTGTGAATAAGTCAGGGAGGTAGACATCCCATTACCCCCAGTCTCCTGAGATGGCAGGAGCAATCCTCACTCACTCTTTCTACCAATATAAGAGCTGATGGCTTTGCTGTGTATATGACCAGGCATGGTGCAGTTGGGCTCCTGGGGAAATTTGTATCTGCTGCTCCTCCAGGCTGTGGTATTTTGATCTTGGAGGGGAGAGTGAAGAGGCACCATGTCCTTTGTTAACCCAGTATGGGTTGGTGAGGAATCCACTGAGGTTTTCAGTAATTTGTGTGAGGAAAAGTCTGCAACACAGCCATCACTTCTGTTCTTGGCAATCTTTGTAAACCCTGCCAAAGCACTCCCAGCATTGAATCTGATAAAACCCAAGGTGTTTACCTGATGCCTGGTAGCACACTTGAAGGTTGTGGTGGTGTCTTGTTTCTCTGCAGTGAGGACTGGTTTGTAGGATGCAGCCTCTGCTTTGCTGCCAAGCATCTCATTGTGTGTTCTTCTGTGCTTCACTGCTCACCTCACTGGTGGGCTTAGAAACAGTATTACAGCAAGTGAATCTAGTCTGGGTAATGGTCTTTGCACATAACTACCTCTCTTTAACCATGCTGCAGCATCAGAAGTATTGAAACAGACACGGATACATCCATGAGTTCCAAGCTTCCAAGCACGTACTGATCTTCCTGTGTTGGAGCTGTGAGTCTGGTGGCATCAGTAAGATGTTCCCACAGGAGTTTGACAGGAGTTCAGAGAAGCTGCTTGCAGAGTTGGTGTGAATCTGGAAATGCATTGTGAGAGCTTCCTCCCTACCCACTCAGTTTCTGTAGCTTCCTGTGGGCACATGAAAATAGTGCTTGAAAAAAAATAAAAATCCCAAGTGGAAGCATCTTTCTCCCAGTTCTGTTAAATATTTAATGGTGGGGATGATCTGAGCACACAGGCCTTTGCATTGGGAGCTGCTGCCAGGCAGTGCAGCACTGTTGGATACACTTCAATTTAATAGTTGAACTGCACTTAGTTTGTTTACTGTAGTATCTTGGTGTTTATACATAGCTTAATATCTCAGTTGTTCAAATGCTGTGTGCTGGAAAGGAACTTTAATGCTCAAAGCTACAGTGAACCAGTTCTAGAGTGAGCCTGGATTTAGTGGAAGTGTGTGCTGGTTTGAAGGCAGCTCTCTGCTCGCTGGGGTTGACCTTGAACCACTGACACATTTCTGCTGAGCAGTGATGCTTAAGGCTTTGCAGCTTTAGAACATGCTGGTGCTGCTAGGGCTCTGCCACTGCTAAAAGTTTCTTTCAAAAACATGGAGGATCATTGTCCTTTTATTCACTTCAGAATTATTTTTAAACTAAAGACATGTGGGTGAGTGAGGAGGCTTCTGGAGTTTGTCCATGTAGGAATTTGGAGGTGTGACACAATTTAAAGTTGTGAAGTTTACCAGCTGTGCAGCTGCTGGTGCAGCTTGGTGCAGAAATGGCCTTAGTGGTGAACGGTGCTGATAGGAGTGACATTAATTACCATTAATCTCATGTGCAGAATTGTCTTTGAATATCAGTGCAGTGCTACAGCCCATTCTCAAATCTGCTCACAGCTTTACCTATGAATGGAAAAATACCCTAACTTTGGGTGCTTGTGACTGGCCATGCGTGCTTCCAGCTGTGAATAATGTCACTTTCTTTCTGATCAGTGATTCTCTGTGAGAATCTGAAGTGACTGTCTGCAGAGCACTGAAGTGTGTGGCACAGCACAGGGCAGAAGCTGACTTCCCTTCTCAGAAAATTTGAGATGCATCAACTTCCCTGCTAGGAATCTTCATCTCCTGTTAAAAATAGCACATAAGACTGCTAAGCATTGACAGGCAGCATGGCTGGCTGGCTTTAGACCTTTGAGACCATTGTTCTGTGTTACCTTTCAGTAGGTTCTGGAATAAAAAGGGAAAATCATACTGAAAAGGTTAATTTGGCACTGTCAGAACTGAAAGTGGGGCTGTGTTTCATAGAGGTATTTTCATTAAAGACATTAAGGTTGTAATTAAACTGATAGCCTATAAAGGTTTGTGATTAATGTGTGTGCTAAAGTCATGTTTTTAAAGCTTAATCTTTAAAATTGGATACCAGTGTTGATGGCTTGTGTGTTATGCCTGCTGTGCATTCAGCAGTGTTTCATACTCCAGGCTGCTGAAAAAGGAGCACAGTGGGAAATGGAGAAGTCTCCTGGAGAATTCCCATATGAATTACAGCATCCTTGTAGTTGAACAGAGCACAGGTTTAGGGAAGGGAAATGTGTGAACCTCCCAGTTTGCTTACATGTAGCTGGAAATACCAGTTAGAGCTGAGTCACCATCCCTGTCACTGCTGGGGATGATGGGGATGATCCAAGTCCATGTGTGTTTGTGAGCTGGTTCTGAAATGGACTTGGAGTGAGACCTGTGGGAAGCTGAGATTGAAAGGAAGTAGATGGATAATTAGTGAAGATATTTTTCTTCTTGAGAAGCAATAAACTTTGTAGCTCTCAAACACTTGTATAAACTGTTAGTCCAGGGATGATTTTTTATTACAAATTGCATTGAACCAAAACTTCTCACTCTTTTAAATCTGTGAGTGTGGTGTTTTACAGATGGAAAAAACCTTTCCAGAGTCAGTCTTTTAGAGCATATCACTACTGAACTGCAGAGAACCAATAGCCAGATCAAATAAAGGGGTTTCCCCAGAGGTCTACAACTTACCAGACACACTGTGACCTTTTTTTCTCTGGTTTTTGGCCATTTTTCAGTGGACTAAATAGGAAACATAGACTAACATTTTGAATAGGTTCTTCTTCCTGCTTCTCTTCCTTCTTTTCCTTTTCCTTTTTCCTTTTCCTTTTTCCTTTTTCCTTTTTCCTTTTTCCTTTTTCCTTTTTCCTTTTTCCTTTTTCCTTTTTCCTTTTTCCTTTTTCCTTTTTCCTTTTTCCTTTTTCCTTTTTCCTTTTTCCTTTTTCCTTTTTCCTTTTCCTTTTTCCTTTTCCTTTTTCCTTTTCCTTTTTCCTTTTCCTTTTTCCTTTTCCTTTTTCCTTTTCCTTTTTCCTTTTCCTTTTTCCTTTTCCTTTTTCCTTTTCCTTTTTCCTTTTTCCTTTTCCTTTTTCCTTTTCCTTTTTCCTTTTCCTTTTCCTTTTTCCTTTTCCTTTTTCCTTTCTATTTTGTGAGCAGTAGTCTGACTTGTCTGTCTTCCTCTACAAGCTAGAAGTGTTTTGGCTTTATATATAATGTCATGGGACCACTATTGTCACCTTTCTGGTGTGCATTTTCCATCATGAAAAAATTACAAATAAGTGCCTGGCTTGTCTGTGAGCAATTTACTTCTGCAAGGATTTTGAAGTCTCTGTGTGTGAATAGACTTAAGAGGTCTCTAGTGGTGTTTGACTGCACTGCTGTGCTGGGGATAAAAACCTGAGACAATTGATCTGAGGAAGCTTGTTCAACACTGAAAAAAATCAAATGCAAAAATCTGATTTGAAAAAAAATAATCTGAACGTGTGCCTGCATGTGGTCTTACCGTTAATTGGTATTTTTATTAAGTTGGCTTGGAGTCCTCATTCAGATGACAACTGCTTTAGGGAGCAGAGAGCTGTATCAGCACAAGGATGCTTTTAGGGAGGATTTGGTTTTTGCTATCCCTTCTCACTCTGTGAGTGCTTTTGAAATTTAAAGATCATTGTGTTTTGCCTGAAAAAAAATATGAGAAGAAAGTGGAGATAATCTGTTATTTCAGCTGTAGTCTAGGATTCAGAAATTTCATCTTTAATAAAACCAAGTCTGCCCTGGCTGTACCACAGCCCTGCTGAGCCCAGGGGCAAGCCCTGGGGGCAGCTGCAGCCTCTGCTCTGTGTTGCCATCCTGGGGCACAGCCTGGCAGAGATCTCTGGGCGGGGGAGCAGGGAGCTGCTACAAAACAGGTTTGTAAAGTACAGTGGGTGGTTCTGTTGACAGTTGCTTTTGTATTTAAAATAGACTTCACATATTTCTGCTTCTCGTGGTAATTCAGGAATTGAAATCACTTAGGTCTTGCCAAATTCATTAACACGGTGTACTAAAGGGAATGTCTGTTTGGAAGCCTTTCTAAAAGTAGAATAAAAATAAATATATACACAGATTCTTATGTTTTTTTTTGTTATGTTTTCTAGTGAGGAGAAAAATAACTTTCAGTATCTCTTTCCCTCCTCTTGGCAGGTTTTCTTCACGAGTGGAGTGTGAGAAATAGAGGCTGAAGATGAGTGAGCTGGAGCAGTTACGGCAGGAGGCAGAGCAGCTGCGAAACCAAATCAGAGTAAGAATTGTCAACTGCTTATTTTCCATGCTAAAACTCCTCCTTTATGGGAACAGACTGTAAAGATCTCCTCCCTTTTGGGAACAAACTGTAAAGATCTAGCAGTTGTTCCAGTTTAACTCGTGCAGAGCTTAAAATATTTTCAGAATATTTGAGTAAAAATCAGAAAAGCCTTTGGTATAATGAAGTAAATTTGTAATATTTCTTGAACAAAATGTTTTATTTCCTGTTGAGGTTTGCTGAGTTTTGGTGCTGGGGGGTGTATGTGTTTCTGCAAGTTCTATGTTCTGGGTTTTTAGAAACAGAAGGGAGCAGCAAGCTTCTAGAACCTAGGCATGACAAGTTTGGCTTAAGGGTGTTAGAAGAGCTTGGTCCTGGGCTAAAGGTGACTGACACCTGATGTTAAAGCAGGAGTGTGAGAGAGCCTTCCAGAATGGATGTCATTTCTACAAGCACTGTTTCTTGGCTTCCTGTAGAGTTTATTTTTATTAAATGCTGATGCCCCCATACAGGCTATTTTTTTGTTGTATTTACTCAGTGAAGATAAACCAAGGATGAGCTGTCATGCCCAAAGTTAGTTTTCCAGGAATCTTCTGCAACGTACATTTATATGTCAGTGATGCAGTTTTCAGGGAAGTATAATAAGGATCTTCAAAGTCTGTTTATTTTTCATCAAAATTTTCAAAGCATGAAGCATTCATAAATCTGATTTATATGGGAATGGCTTAGAGAATGAAGAGTACAGGTTTCTCAGAATGTGTTGCATGCACAGAGGCTTTTTTTACCTTGGCATGTGCTGGCAGCAGTTGCTGTGTGGAGTCTCCTGAGAGGTGTGAGGCTGCTGGGGGTGTCAGCCTCGTGCTGAGCACACCTGGTGTGTCTGCTGCTCATTCAGAGCCATCCAGGGATGCCTCTGTGTCCTGCTCTCCCTTCCCACACTGCAGAGACAGGGTGGGGATCAGGCAGTGCTGTGCCACTGTGCCCCTTCCACCTGCTCTGTAGAGGATACAAGGAAATTTTTAGCTTAAAATACTATTTATTTTTGTTCCAATTGAAGCTTTATTACAGAATTATGCTGCTAAAAGGGGTTCATAATTCTTCAGTTCTTCTCTGCATGATGTGTAAAGACTTTATCATGGTGTTATGTTGAGGGGAGCCAGTTTGTTCAGTCTCACACAATTGGTGAGTCTGGTTTCATGCAAAGCTGTGGGAAGAAAGAGCTACCAGGCAAGTTAGAGGGCTTAGAGTGTGCTGCAGGAATGTTTGCTTACTTTTTAAATTTTGGAGCACAGAAATGTGATGGACTCTTGGGTAATGGTTCCATTTTGTGGCTTTAGGTCGATTGAACATTTCCTTTGTAACTCAACCACCCAAACTGCTAACTGGATCTGTCAGCTGTATCAGCTCAGTAACCCTGCTTCTCTTGCCTTTGGGGTCCCTTGGCTCAGCAATGGCAATTGGTGATTCCCTCTTGTCATCTGAGTGCAGGCTTGGATACCTTGTAGTTAATTCTAACTTCAGATCCTTGGGCAATTAAAATTGCTTCTGATGATTTAATGTCCATGAAACTTTCTGGCCAAATAATTCAATTTCATATTTGAAGAGATGGTTGCTTATCTTGCTGATTAAATCATTGCACAGTTTTTGTTTGGGATGGGCAAGAGGATAATTACAGGAACTGAAAATAGGGGGGTTTTAAGTGTCAAGAATATCTACCGGGCTGGTTATTTTCAGGAATTATTTTTGATGCACTCCTTAAAAGAGATGAGGTCACTACTGAATTAGATGTTTTATGTACAGCTAGCATTTTTCTGTCTTAGTTGTGGACAACTCTTGGGTTTTATCTGGTATTTCCTCTAACAATATAATCACAGAAAATCAGCTTTGTGCCTAGAAGTGAGGTCCAGATAAGATTGTACCTAACAGTGTCCTGAGGTGTAGAAACTGCAGTGCAGAGCTGTTGATTCCCCAATGGACTTCAGTCTGCAGTATTTTAGAAGTGTTTCATGACTATCAATTTTATTTTTGCAGTATCTAGGTGATATCTAGGTGTCTCCCCATGCAGCTGGAGCTCTGGTCTGTGCACAGACAATGCACAGCCTGAGAGTGCAGGAATCTGTAGTGCAGGAAGGTGGAACAATGAATTGTCAGATGGTGTGATGGCTAAAATTAATTCTTAGGTCTGTCTGTAATGAAATTCCCATGTCATACATGTGTCCTCACTGTGAGAACTGAAATTGAGGATAATGATTTTGAGAAGTGTTGCTTACTTGGCACAGTGTCATTCAAACCAGAAATTTTGGACAAATAACACTATTTAAAAAATACAGTTGGGGTGAAAAAACCCTACAACCTGCAGTGTGTGCTAGGAAAGTCTGGGGGCTGCACACTGATCAAGCAGTTGGATTTTTCTCACAAATTTTGCATTGTCTTGCTGCATGAACTGAAAAAAGATCTGCAATTACATAAAGAAGTTTTTTATGTTTTGACACTAATGATTATGTTATGGTGATGCATATGTAGAAATACAGTTTCAAGGTAAGAATTAAAATAGCCTGTTGAAAGTCTCCTTTTCCTGCAGTTTTGCCAATTGTATGGCAAGTATTAGCCTCAAATACAGGAGTTGCTAATAGCTTGCTCTTAAAGAGCAAAAAAGCTTTGTTTCATTCAGACTGCATTCAGAATTCGTTTTATGTTGAACATTTTCAGCTATTTCAGGACAATCAAACAAGCAGTCATTTAAAATGCAGTGTGTTTCTTCCTGTGGATGAAATAAGTCCTGAGTGCTAAGGGATTTGCTGCTCTGGTATTTTAAACCCCTCCTGATTCCAGACGTCAACATTTTATAAATATTTCTACAGTTCAGACATTATAAAAATAAGTTGAGATGACTTAATCCACTCTCAGGCTTGCTTTTTGGGAGGAGAGCTACAAAGTGTGGTCAAAATAAACATGCACTTAAGAAATGTTAAAGTTGCAATGTCAAGTAACTCTCAAGCAAGAGCTTGAAAAAACGTGAAGATCCCAGCCTGATCATGTTGAGGCAGATCCAAAATGTGCAAGCAAATGTTTCTGTTCCTGCTCTCAGAGGGACAGACTGAACAATCTGCACAGACTGAACTTGGGAGGGACTCACAGTGCTGCTGAAGAGGCACCATTGTTTTTGGGTGGCTGCTTCACTGGTTGCACAAGGTGGAGAAATTTCCAGGAGTTGAGAGGGTTCTGTGGCTGCTCCTGGTGATGTTTTAACTTTAATTTGTGCTGCACAGCTCCTGCCTGGCTTCAAGCCCTTTAAGCCATTTTGTCAGAAGGAGGACAGGCCATGCCTGTCTGTGTGTCCTGGGAAGGGCCCTGGGCTGCAGGAGAGCAGAGCAGTCCCAGCTGGGACTGAAACCAGCTCTTGCACAATCTGTGTTGCAGGAGAGGCTCAGAGGAGCTCACCTGTGCCAGGGTTCAATGTGGGACTGAATTACACAATGAAAGTCAAGTCTGTTTTCTAGGTCAGGTTGGATCACATGCAGGAAACAAGTCCTGTGTCCATAGAGTCTGAGATAAGGAAAAACCCATGGAGTGTCTGTGTGGAGATGTGGGCACCACCCATTCCATGAAATGGGTGAGGGTGTCACTGGGCCATTTGTTTCCCTTCAGTTTGTGTCAAGTACATCATCACTAAGCCTTGGTAATCCTGCTGTCTGTCCTGCTCCTGGCATCCTGCCTGCTGATTTCCACCCTTCTCTCCCAGCCAGCAGGAGGGTTAATGTGGGCACAGAGCTTGCTAATGCTGTGTAATGTGTGGTTGCTTTTCCAGGTGGATCAGTTCTGCCCTTGTGCTCAGCACACCCTGAGCAAGCACAGCCAGCCCAGGGAAGGAGTGCAGGGAACAGGGTAGGCACTGGGACTTCAGGATGGCTCCAAATGCCTTTGAATCCCATAGTCTGTAGAAAGGGAGATTCAAAGGCTGCTGGGGCATGGCCTTTCTTAAGTCCCTCTTCCTCCACCACCCCTTGTTGTGTGCCATTGCTTTTTAGATTCCTTGCACAATAAAACAGATTAGGGTGACAGAAGGAATATTGGCATGTCAGTTGGTGGTGCTGTGTGGCTTTGAGTGTGTTGGAATTTAGCTCAAGAGTTACTTTTCCTTAGACCCTCTCACCTGATGCTCAGTGTTACCTTTCCAATTCAACTTGGTCCATTTTTTGTTTCAGGATGCCAGGAAAGCCTGTAGTGACACAACTCTTGCTCAGGTATGTTCCTGTTCTTTGTGTAGGCTGTTTCTTGAGAGATGAAAAATAAAAATATCACTTTGTGACTCTAGCATGTTCCTGTTCAGTATCTGAAAGAATAAAGTGAAAGAAGCCTTTGGAAATGTGCAGTGTGTTTGTTTAGTTTTAAGTAAGTGTATAAAGCCCCACCAAAAAACCCAAATAAACAAAACAGCACAAAACCCCAACCAGTCAACCCCCCCTCCACTATCTTTATGGATCTTGCTTCCAGTTTACCTTTTAAGTACAGTATGTTTATTGTGTTAAATATATTTAGAAAGACTTGAATAAATATCTTTTAGCAGTTTTTTGAAAACAGAATTATTTTGCGTATAAAGTTCTGCCATGCTTTAAAAAGTAACAGTGCAGTAAATACTGAAGGATTTTCTTTCATTGGTTTAAAATGAAAACTTTGAGATTTAATAATCTGAAATAGTCCTAGTATAACATAGGACTATTTTAAAAGAGCTTCCTGAAGTTTCATTGTGGCCACTGTGAAGTGTGTTATGTCTCTGTAAAATGTTTGTGCTGGTGTTGCTGGGTGTACACCAGTATCCTATTTTTTAATGGTTTTTGTTGTGTGCCAAGATAGATAATCTATCAAAGTTCAAATGTATTTTTGTTATCTTGTGCATTAAAAATAGTTCCCAGTATCTCAGGGGTTTGTTTGGTTTATTTTTAGATCACAACAAGTCTGGACTCCGTGGGTCGAATCCAAATGCGAACCCGGCGCACGCTCAGAGGTCACCTAGCCAAAATCTATGCCATGCACTGGGGATCTGATTCCAGGTGTGTACAGGGAGCTTGGAGCTGCCAGGGAAGGGCTGGGATCCCACTGCTGCATTCAGTTTAATGTCAGCTCAGAGGGCACCTAGCCAAAATCTGTGCCATGCACTGGGGATCTGATTCCAGGTGTGTACAGGGAGCTTGAACCTGCCAGGGAAGGGCTGGGGATCCTCCTGGCACCTTCACGCTAATGTCAGCTCAGAGGGCACCTAACCAAAATGTGTGCCATGCACTGGGGATCCAGCTCCAGGTGTGTACAGTACAGGGAGCTTGGAGATGCCAGGGACAGCCTGGGGATCCCCCTGGCACCTTCAGATTAATGTCAGGCCCTTGGAGCCTCATGGAATGGAGCTGCTGCCCCTGCAGGGGATCACAGACCAGCACTGCTGGGGGGTTCAGAGAAGAGATAACTTTGCTTGTTCTTGCCATAGGCATTTTGCTTTCTCCTTCTTTCAATTTTAACTTAAGTTTTTGAGTCTGTTTGAGCAAGAGAGAGTATGTGATGAGGCATATTTTTTGGAATGTTGGAAATTGTGCATTCCAAACTGTTGAAGAATTTTGTAACTTCTATGGTAGGGATTTAAAAACTTTACTGACAATTTTTTATTTCATTGAAAAAAGATCCTTTTGTACCTAGTGGGAAAAGTAACTTGGAGTTTTGTTTTGCTGCCTTTGGAGCAGCTGATGGTGAGGTGTAAACACTGCCTCTGTATTGTGTCCTCCAGGGAGGAATTCATCTAGAATCTGTTCTCAAGATTTATTTTTGCCTAAATTCCTTATTTGCTTTTGTGTAACTCTGTAGTTATATGAATAATGAAAGCAGTTGTGGGGAGGGTTCATAAAATGTGTTTTTAGTGAGTTGTGCACTTGTGTTCATTTTCAATCATGAGTCCCCATGGGATTCCTCAGTCAGGTGATACGGAGATCTAGATCTTTGCAACAAATGCACCCTGTCAATAAAAAGGAAAAAGCAGAAGGTAATAAAGAAATTATGAATCTTCTAAATCACTTGATAATCATGCATGATGTATGTGTATTTTGAGATTTTTTTGTTTGTTTGATATTAACATATTTTATTTTGTGTTCATATTTAGGCTACTAGTCAGTGCTTCTCAAGATGGAAAATTAATTATTTGGGATAGTTACACAACAAATAAGGTAGTTATTTATTCTCCTTATCAATGATTTATGTACAAGTTGTGTGTTTGAATGGGCTTGTGTCTTTTACCATGGTTGCAAATCAAAAATCAAAAGTATCTTTCTCATTCAGACAATCTCTTTTTGCTCCTTTCATGGCTGAGTGAGCACCAGTGATGTGTTGTAGGTTGTGTCTCTGAAGCAATAGTTAATTACATAATAACACGTAACATTTTCACTCTTACTTGCCTAGTGCAGTAACTGTAGCTCTCTGCATGTGTGGTGTTGCTTCTAAAACTAACTTGGTTTTGAATTATAGAAATACACAACCTCAGAATTTACAAGAGTGCTTTGGGTTTGAGGGCAGAGGAAGGAGAAGGAAGCAAAACAGCTGTTAGGGAAAAGCTTAGGTAGTGTGGAGTGGAGCTGTGCTTCTGTAAACCAGGCAGTCTCCATGGGGACAGCCATCCTGCCTAACAACCTGTAGTTTAAAGATGTAAATAAGTTGGACAGAGAAATCTTAACTAGAATAAACGAGGACTGTAAATGTGTAAATGTGTAAGTTTACAATAGCTTTGCTATGAAATCATGTACTGAAGATGTGGTATCTGTCACCAGGAGCTGTGGGTGTGTGCAGTGCAGTGGGTTGGGTGTGATGGGCTGTAAACCCAAGTGCTGGTGCTGCCCCGTAGCCCTGGTGCGTGCTCTGAGCCTGCAGTGTCCCTGCAGATGCACGCCATCCCCCTGAGGTCCTCCTGGGTGATGACCTGTGCCTACGCTCCCTCGGGCAACTACGTGGCGTGCGGGGGCCTGGACAACATCTGCTCCATCTACAACCTGAAAACCAGGGAGGGCAACGTGCGCGTGAGCCGCGAGCTGCCGGGCCACACAGGTCAGTGCTGCTGCTCCAGGGACAGCCCTGCTTGGGCTGGCACTGCCTGTGCTCTGCTGCTGTGGCACAGCCTGGGGGCTGTTCTTGCATTTTCACCCTCAGTCGTTACTCCTGGGTCAAACCCTTACACAACTGTTTTGTTTTTAGGATACTTGTCCTGTTGTCGCTTCCTAGATGACAACCAAATTGTCACTAGCTCAGGAGACACCACTTGGTGAGTTTTTGAGTTCTGTTGGCCTTCTCCCACCCCCTCTTTCTTCCTTTATTTTTTTCTCTCCAGTGCCTTAATTTGTATTTGAACTCTGAAAATTTGAACTCTGAAGTAATGACAGACGTTGTGTTAACTCCATCTGCAGTGCTTTGTGGGACATAGAGACTGGCCAGCAGACCACCACGTTCACTGGGCACACTGGAGATGTGATGAGCCTCTCCCTGAGCCCAGACATGAGGACTTTTGTTTCGGGCGCCTGCGATGCCTCCTCGAAGCTTTGGGATATCCGCGATGGGATGTGCAGGCAGTCCTTCACGGGGCACGTGTCAGACATTAATGCCGTTTGTGTAAGTGAGCCTCCTGCTTCCACGTGGGAAGAAAGGGGGAGGATAAAGGCTACATTTGCATGAATTCAGCTTAGAGTCTACTGAGCTGCTTTGATTTAAAATCAATTAGTTAGGGTAGAGAATGTTAAATTGTATGTAATGGAGAAGGTTGTGTAATAACTTACAATCTACTT
This sequence comes from Melospiza georgiana, assembly GCF_028018845.1. Classification (NCBI taxonomy): domain Eukaryota; kingdom Metazoa; phylum Chordata; class Aves; order Passeriformes; family Passerellidae; genus Melospiza; species Melospiza georgiana. The sequence goes on along the minus strand of NC_080439.1, from coordinate 6,781,577 downwards.
TGTAAGTGAATTATTATTGCCATTATCTGTGATGCACTCCGCTGTTCCTGGAATAGTTTCCCCTGTGTTTTTATTCAGTTACTGAGACATCACTTTTTTTAAGAAGTAAAGAATGGACTAGGGAAACTTTTTAAAGCATGGCAACATGTTAAAAACTGAAAATTGTAGATAAATGCAATATACTGAGAGGGTAAAACACAGCCAAGCATCCTCATCTTAAAGTTTTTTTGTTGAACAAAAAGAGCTTTCAGTGAAGTATTCTGGAAGGCAATTAAAATTAGTATTGATATTGAATATTCCCTGGAATAATATGGTAATATTTAGAAAGTGGATTATATTTCCCCTCTGTCATAGTAACACTATGTTCTGATCTGCAAGATCCAGGCTCTGGTAAATAGAGAAAGAAATCTAAGTCGAAGCTGCATCTGTTTTTGATAAACATGAAAAATTGTTAAGGCTGAGAAAATACCAAACACATGACCAGTACAAAAATGCAGTTCCTATACTTAGACCTGAACCCTGAGATGTGCTGGGCTCTCTCCATTCCCATTTCAATCAATATTGCTGTTGAGAGAATAACTCGGATTTGGCATAGATTTTTTTAGGAAATTGAATTGTTTGTTTGCAGTCTTCTGTCTTGGCTGAGCCAACCTGGCTGACCAGCTCAGGATGGAACACTGTGTTCCACTTGAGCCAGGATGTGCAGAGCTGGGGTTTGCTTCATTTTGTAGGAGTCAGTGGCATCCCCTGTGACTGCTCTTAGAGCACACCCAGGAGCTGCCTGGCTGTAATTCCAGTCACTCAGGTGTCCCCAGTGCTGTTCCAGAGGTGTTCCCTTGCATAGCTGCATACATGCATCATCCAACATGCAGAAATAAAATAAACCGTTCTGCCTTTGCCTGGTGACACAATGCTGTGCTGTGCCCAGCTCAGCATGACCAGCGTATGTTCCATGCTGAGCCCCCGTGTCTCACCCCCACGTTTCTGGCAGTTTTTCCCCAACGGCCACGCGTTCGCCACGGGCTCTGACGACGCCACGTGCCGGCTGTTCGACCTGCGCGCGGACCAGGAGCTGATGATGTACTCGCACGACAACATCATCTGCGGCATCACCTCCGTGGCCTTCTCCAAGAGCGGCCGCCTGCTGCTCGCCGGCTACGACGACTTCAACTGCAACGTCTGGGACACCCTCAAAGGGGAGAGGGCAGGTGAGCACACGGCCACAGCTGGTGCACGGTGCAGAGCCAGGGTGCTGCTGGTGCTGCTGGTGTGGATCTGCTGGATTCCTTTAGTGCTGTGTTCTCCTTTCATTGCATGTGGTTGTGTCTTCCAGAAGTCACACTGCATTTCAGTTCCATCTCTGTGGTGTGAGCAGTAAATGAGGCAGGAGAACAGGCCTGTTCTTGGCCTTTACAGATCTGTGTGCTGGGAGATCCCAGGTCTTGAGACTGAGGAATGCCCTCCAAAATTGCATCTACAGGAAATGTATTTCACTGAAGTGTATGGGATTAAGTAGTGCAAAATTACATGTTTGCATTGTGTTTTGCACCCATGAGAGGCAGTAATTCAGATGTAGCTACAGGAGTCTTTTGGCTTTGCATCCCTGCTATTGGGAGAAAGGGAGAGCGGAAACTTCTGGTCCTTTTGTCAGCACACAGCATGTTTTATAGCACAGCTATTTCTATTTCACTTCTTACAGTAACTTAAATGCTTGGGCCTGGTTCAGTTCTGAACATCAGTTCTGCTGTCCAGACTGAAAATAAATCCTTTTCCTTAGTTCTGCTACACCTGGGTGGGGAGCCTTGGGAGAGCAGACAAGGGCAAGAAGACTTAGAGAGAAAACAGAACCAAAGCAGGAAAGAGGCAGGCTAGTGCTGCTCTTCCGTTTGCCACAATATGTGGGGGATTTGTAATCCCTAGGGCTTGCAGAACTTGAGAAACTCAAGGTAGTTAATGCATCCAGGACTTTGTCAGGAGACATCACACTGGATTTTGGGAGTGCTTGATGGCTGAAATTGTGGATAGCACTCTAGAAAACGGAAAAACCAGTAGAGAGCCAGATTAGGGAAGACATCTATGGGACAGAAAGGAGAAGTCATAAGGGCAGAGAGAAAAATGGAGGCAATATTGTGTGTAGATATTTTTACATACCTTATTGTTGGATTTTTTGATAGGGCTGTTACAGTCTATGTGGTTCCTCAGAGTAAAGACAAAAAAGAAGAATTAAGATCTTGCATTGTATCTTTTTTAGTGCACTTAAGACTTACTTGGGAGAGCAGAGTGATAACTGAAGTCCTTGGCATCTTGCAGACACTGAACTTCCATTGCTTCTTCTTTTCCAGGTGTCCTGGCTGGCCATGACAACCGTGTCAGCTGTTTAGGTGTTACTGATGACGGCATGGCTGTAGCTACAGGGTCTTGGGACAGTTTTCTCAGAATCTGGAATTAACTGGGAGCCAAACATGTACATTCTCCATTTGAGATCTGGAGAGATCAATGCTGCAGCCTATAGCTGTGAAATAACATTTCTACCTTGTATTTGCAGGTGAAGTTTTTCTATTCACTGATTATTACACAAAAAGGCTTTCTGTAAACTAGAAAAAAAATCAAGTGAAGAAATAGGGGAGGGGGGAAGAAATCACTGACTTTTTAAAAGGGGCCAGCACACATAATCATGGTGACCGACAAACTAAGAGCCAGTCTTTTTGTTTTTGGTGGTTTGGTTAGATTGTCCTTGAAGGGTTTTTGCTTGTGCTCAGTCTGCTAATCCTGTACTTTTTTTTGTACATAACAGAATATACACATTATAGCAGCCAATCATGTAACATTTGTCTGTATGTAAAGAAATATGTTTGCATTTTTTATGGAACTACATTTATAGCTTTGCTTTTAACCTGAGATGTCACTTCTGAGTTTTGTAGTGGGTGAACTAGATTGCTGTTTTAAATGTTTTTGTGAATTTACTGTAGATAAAGTGAAGCCAATGGTATGTATGTGTTTTTTATAATGGAAGGCATTTGAATTTTTTTAAAGGCCCTGGAGATTCCCAGTTAATACCTACAGCCTTATTCACTCACTTCTTGACCTGCTTGCCTGTTTTTGATCAGGGGGTTCTTCCTTCAAGCCAGTGGTTCCTGGTTCATCCATTGGCAGTCATGACCTCCAAACACCCAGGAGTTAACACCAGGTAGACTTGCACCAACAGCAGAAATAATTGGAAAATAAAATAAATCCAGGTGTTTTAGCTTCCTCCCTGCAGGCTTTTGCATCAGTTATTCCATGCAGTCTGTGGGTACAGAAGCCAAGTGGCCGAGTGCTGTGGCCAGCTCAGCTCTGGCCACACGTGTGGGTTTGGCTCCTCACAAGCTGCAGCTGATGTGCACTCCCAGTGACTTGGCTGCTGCTCAGAGCCCAGAGCAGTGTGTGCAGAGATTGCTCATTCCACACCAACTGAGAAATTCAGGACTTTGCTTCAATTCCTAAGGAGGATTTAACTGTGCAGTTAATTGCTTGTAATTCCTCTCCAAATTTAGGGGTTGCCAAAGCACACCACAGCCAAAAGTGCTTGTTGTTAGTTCTGTGCAGTGTGAATTACCAAAGGAATTGTGTAACTTAACTGCACCTGTGTGACCCCTGAAAACTTCCCTGAGGATATGTGCTTGTTCTGTGTGCTCTGAGGGCTGTGCCATGGGGGTTTAGTGATGCCAGATATTCTGCAGCTCCAACACTGTAAATGGCCATTTCTGCTCCTTTCCTGATTTGTTTCTGATTTCGCTGTCAGTCGTTTAGAAATCTCACCAAGTACAGTTCAGTGCAGAGACAGGAAAATCATGTGACTGATGCCCATTTGAAACTGCCCAGGGAGGATGCTGAACTTTTTGGTGCCTGGCAGCATGTCTGCACTCCCAGTGGATGTTCCCTTGGGAATCTGAACATCTGTGGCTATTTTGGAATGGGGGATTAAGTCTATTGGCTTCTCTTAAGTGACTTATTTTAAAGATAACGTCAATTTTAAATCACCAGGTTGGAAGATGATGTTAGCTGTCATTCATTGGAACTGATGGGGAGTCTGGGTGTCTCTGGGTCAGGGAGGAAAGAGAAGGACCCAGAATCCTGTAGTATATCCAAAGGATTTCTGGCTGAGATGACTTCTGTTTCTGGCATTTTTTAATCCTAAACTTCAGTACTTCCAGACTGTGCCTGTGAACTCACCATGTCTATAATGGTGAAGGTGCCAATAAATACACCAGTCAATCACGGTAAATTCACTTTTAAAATAAGATAAAGGCGCTTCTTATACTGGAGAAGGAACATTTCCTAACAGCAGCCTGTGGTGTAGGACCAAAATCCCACTGTATTGTGTCTCACAGCAATTCCTCAGTGTTTTGCTTTGTGATCTGTCTGCATTTCTAGAACTATTACGGAATTCTTCTAACTCTCTTAAGTGAGCAGCTCTTTGGGATCTTGCAGACTCAGTTTATTTTTTAGTGGTGCACTTGATTATTTTTTTTAACTCACAGCTGCCTTGAGTGAATCATTCTGGAAATTTGTTACTAAGGAATTTTAAGAAAATATTCTTTTTCTAAAAAAATTCTTTTCCATAGAAGTGTGTTTTGAACCAATTTCCTAGTCAACACCTTTGCCGAGACAGGTGCCATTTTTACATTCTGGTATTAAAACTGGTTTCTACTTGTGAAACTCCAAAACCAATTTTACAGCTGTATATAACTTTTCTTACCAGTTCAGGTAGCCTGTAACAGTGGTAATGGCTCTTGTACAGGTATTACTGCAAATAACTTCACTGTCATTGTTGGATGGCTGTTGCCTCTTGGATTCAGCTGCTTTTAAAGTAAATCCCAAGGAATGCCAACTGCTTGCTGAGGTGTCCAACAGCATCACAGAGCTCTGCTGCCTCTGCTCCTCGCTCAGCCAGGTCTGAGGGGCTCTGCTGTCAGCACACGGGACCTGGGGGAAGCCTGAGCAGGGAATCGGCGTCTGGTGCAGCTTTGGGCCTGGAGGAAGCTGTGACAGATCCTGCCCAGGTGATGGTTGCTGTTCATTCCTGCCCTGGCTGTGGGTTGTTTTCCAAGCCTGCAGATTCCAGTACCACAGGTACTGTGTGGTGCCACAGAATGACTCAGGCTGTGGCATTCCCTTCTTTAGGCTGGCAGGGACCTCTGGAGGTCGATGCCCCAGCTAAAGTGGAGGTGGCTTTTATGGTAAAAGCCCAAACTCCTCCTAAAAGAAGGAAGGTAATGAAATGACCCTTGATGGGTTTTACTCAGCGTTGAATTTCAGACACTGGTGTGTGCCTGCAGTTGGCATGGGCCCAGGTGTGCAGCTTGTGTGACTGCACCATGACAGCAAACTTGCTCACAGCAGGTCTTGCAGCATGAGTGGGCTCATCTTCACTGGCTTTAAAAGTTTGTAGCCAGGCTACAGCCTTAGCTGAATTTCAGATAAGTTGTGTCATTACAGAACTGGAGTAAGCAAGAGCATTGTGCCAAACAGTGGCAGAGTAACTCTTGCCCAGCCTCTCTTCCAAAGGCAGTCTGTTATGGCTTGGGAAGCAGAACCATGTGCTTGATGTAACAAGGTTTAGTTTATTCTGTAGAGTTTGTCAGCATTTTCTAATGTGATCTAACTTTCCAGTAGAGAGTTCTCCCTTCAGGCAAGTGCCCAGCCTGGGCTTGTTCCCATGTAGCCTTGGATGGCTGTTTATTGGTGGAGAAAGCAGTTTGAGATTCTGGAAACCACAGACAGCTGCTGTGGCTTTGTGCTGATGTTTGCTCATGCACTTCAGTAGTGTGGCCTGGTTCCATCTGCCTGCAGCCCTTCTCCTTGCACACACTGCTGTGCTCAACTGCAGACCCATGGCAGGGCTGGCAGAGCCAACAGCTCCATGGATTGACAGGATTTGTGCCACTCCAAAGGGACTGTGCATTAAATAAAGAGGCTTTTCCTGCCCCAGGACAGGCCTGACCTTGCCTTGGCAAGGCTGAGCTGGAGCAGCAGCAGGTCTCAGTGGGTCCTTACTGTAATGCATGGGCTGGAAGTAGTTGACTCCTTCCTTCAGTTGTGTAACCGCTCATCCCTTGATGAAGTTCACATTAATTACTTTAAGATGGAATGAAAACATTGTGAAAACATTCCCAGAGTTGTAGTCTGTCCTCTCTGGGGACACTGTCACCTCCACTAGGTTTAGTGCTGTGCTTTAAGATGTTGGTGAGAGTTTTGGCTAATTGGACTAGTTGGTATCAATGGTTGTGTAGCAGAATGGCTGGTTTTGAGATAGCATTTCCTGTCCAAGTACTTAGCATGGGTTGATGGTGCACTGTGTATCCAGTACTCTGGCATGCATGCTGGTCACACTCCTCCTACACTTCAGAGGCACCAGAGCCTTTTATCCAATTGCTGGTTATGTAAAATACATGCAGAATGTTAATGCAGTGTTGTTATGGTAAATGTGTGAACAGTGTTACTAATTGATATAACTGATAACAGATTACATGTGCCTGACATCCTTATACCACACAGTATGTTTAGGTTTTAACTAATATGGACTTCGGTGGAATAGTCTTAGGTATTTCAAGCCTTTGTTTTACTTACACAATGGTGCTCTCTTTGTGTTTTTCTTTTATTTTTTTTAAATAAAAGCATCTGAACACTTGTAGTACATATTACATCCAAAGGAGTCCAAAGCAAAGTGCTTCTAAAATTGCTAAATTTTACTTTGCCTTTAGTTCCCAGCATCTCTCATCAGCATTTTTGTTTTGTTTTTACTTGTTGCTGACTACTTTGGAAAACTTTGGTAATGTTACCAATTATGAAGTGATTCTGCACTGCCTTTGGATTATGTATGTATTCAGAAACAGTCTTAAGGCTTTTATTTAAGCTATTAAAAAACCAGGGACTTGTGCCATTTGTTCTTTAACAGTGCTGTTGTAAAAAGACTTCCCTGTGACAAAAAAATCACTTGCTATGAACTTTGTTTATAGCTTTTTTTTTCCACGATGGATCTTTTTCTTTGTATTTGTACAGTGGCTCAGTGAAAGATGTTGCCATGAGTTGATATTGTAACCAATAAACAAGTGCTTTTAACCAGCCTGGCTCAGCTGTCACTGTTGCATTAGAGCAGCCCCCGGCCTGAGAGTGTCCCTGGGATGGGGATGGAGCAGCAGCTGGGACCTGTCCTGGATCTGCAGTACCTGTGGGAGTGATGTGCAGCCTCCACCTGGGACAGAGCTGCCAAAGAACTTACTAGAGCACAGGGGTGGGACTTTTTTAATAAATAACTGTAGAACACATGCATTGAAAGTTTTATCTTGATACAATGTCAATACAAATGCTCCACAAACAGAGCATTGATACACAGCTCTGCCCTCACCACACCAAGGTTGGGCTGTTTCTCAGGGGTGGATTCCACACTTTCCTTCAAACCCCCAGGACTCCCCATGCACAGTCAGAACAAACACCTGAACACACTGGTGGAACTGCTGCCTTCCCTCAATGCCTCTAGCATTACATCTGACATCTATTTCCTGATGAGACGGCCCTTAGTTACTTGGAAATGGCAAACTCCTATACCTTAGAGCTCAATCTTTAACTTAGTCAATATTAACACTGCCATAAAAATATATAAATACTCTGCAAAGGCTTTTCTTTTAAAATAATTTTAAAAAGTCTAGTTAGAAAAAAGTAGATGTTGAATGACTGCAGAAGGTTTTTAAAGAGGCTTTGCTGTAGGTGAGCAGAGGTGCTGGGAAGGGAGAGATGGGGTTTCACCATGTCCTGCTCGCTGAATGCAGCAACAGGAGCTCCAGGTCCCTCCTGGCACCCTGAGCCAACCTGCACCAACCATGCCCAGACCCTCTCAGCACACCCTGCTGGGCCTGGCTGTGAGCTTGGGGCTGTGCCACACCTGAGCTCAGCACCTGACCATGGTTACAGCCAGTGCTCACAGGCAGAGGAGCACAGCACTGCTCAGCTGCAAGGAACAGGTTCATTTATGGCATCAGTGCCCTCCTGGCTCAAGGCTGGAGCCAGAGGAGCCCTGAGCCCTCTGCATTTCCTTATTGCAGTTCACCCTCACCTTTGCTGCCTTTCAAGAGGAACTGCTGCCCAGCACACTGGCACCTGCTTTCTGAACATCTCAGGACTTCTTTCCCATGCCACAGTTTGTACTTCCCTTCACTAAACCAAGTCACATCCACATGGAAAACCAGCACCCTCCATCCCTGGACAATTCCTAAGCAGCTGAAAGCAGGAGACTGGGCTAAGCTCTTTCCCTGTCTGAGGTCCTGGATGCCAGGAGGAGAGACTTGCCACTGCTACATACTCATGAAAACCAGTGAGGATTTGGGGTTTTATTGTCAAGTGCCCAAAAAATTTAGTGTTTAAAGGTAATTTTTAACCCAAAATCTGCAAAATGAACATAACACTCAAGAGTACCACAGCTCTACCGTTTGGTTCACCATCAGAGTCCAAGTTTTACAACAACTGTCACCAGAGTAACATTAAAAATATAAATCATTTTCATAGAATAGAAGTGTCACCTGTAAAATTCCTACTTTGCCCTACAAAGGAGCACCAGGAAGGTTCACAATGATGTTTTATTTACTCTTTTGAAGAAAATGTTTTGTGAAGCGATCTAGTTCGTTCTCGAGGTGAATGGCTTTATTTCTGTAAAACAAACAAAAGCAAGGGATTTACTTCAGTGCCTGAACATCCCAAAGGCAGGATCAATATCAGTGTTTTATTTCTATTCATCTACTCACACCCCCAACACTAAGAAAATGTAAATGCAGGTTTTTAGAAGGGGTGTGTGGGGGCAGATGTTCACCATCAGGGGTGGATGCCCAAGGCCAGCAGGCAGCAGCCTTTCAGGAGGTGGAAAGAACAGTAAACTACAGCTGAGGCTCCTTCCAAGCCCTGAGCCACCAACTGCTGGAAGCTCCTCCTCTGCAAACACCTACCACTGGCACCATCAGTACTGCACTGATGACTCAAAAGAGCACAGCTGCTCTTCTGCTCTTCTCTGCTCCGGGGAGGGGCTTTGGGAAGGTGCCACCCTCAAGTTACCAACAGGAGACTCAAATTCTGCTGAAACACCTGTCTCCCCCAGTAAAGAGAGACAAGGGTAAAGATGATCTAAGAAAAAGTATTTTTGGAGGTTAGCTGATTCACTGAGGCAGCAGCATACATTTATTTAACATACCCAGAGCTGTTCAGGGTATCTTTGCATCTCCTTCTGCACCTGAACTAACCTAGTTCAACTCCAGTCTGACACAAGCACTGACCACTCTGAAGTCAGCAGGGCTAACTTGTGGCCAGCCACACCAAGACTTACCTCAGCTGCTTGGAGGTGCTTTGTATGCTCTCCAGTTGATCTATTTCTTTGGAAAGCCTAGCTATTTCTTTTTCCAGGTTTTTCTCAGTAATATCCACTTGCTGACACAGCCGAGCAAAAGTAGTGGCCATTTCCCTAAGGCAAGAACAAGTTTATAATCATGATTTAAAGAAGTTAATGCTAAAAAAAAAGAAATAAAATCTCATGGCATTGCAGTGTGCAGAACACAGGAATCAAACCTTCTGTATGGGAGTACAGAACAGAAAGCAGGAGAGCAGGGTACTTTTTAAACTAGAAAAAGAAACCCTGAACACAGCAAACACACCTCAGTCCATGCCTGGCCATTTCCACAGAGCATTAACAAGTGCAGGTCTGAGATGGGGCTCTGGCCCTGGCAGGAGGTGCCAGAGCAGCCCCACACTGCCAAGCTCAGTGCCCTGTGCCACAATGAGCCCTGCTCACAGGAATGTGAGCCCTGTGCAGGTGAGGAGTGCTCCAGACCTGCCCACCCAACCTCACACAAGGGGAAAACAAACCCAGTAACCAGCCTGGGCCCAGCACCCGAGCTCTCATGCAGGAGATGAAGCACCCTCTCCTCTCAACTGGAGCACTGGTTTGAGTGCAGCTCTTCCATGTCCTCAGGGCTGCTGGATACAGGGATGGATCTATTTCCTCTACTGAAGCAAAACTTTTTACTATTCCATTTTTTTTTATCTTTCCAAAACAGTTTCCCACCTGTTTCTGCTAAGTAATGTCTGGTTGACTGTCTTCCTTAGCTTCTTTTTGAAACTATGTGTTTTGACTGAATTATTATTTCAGAAAATTAAGGGTGCTAAAGCACCCTCTAGCCCCCAGGGTGCAGGACACCTCTCTCTCCTGTGTAGCTCAGGGAATAGTTCAGAAAGGCAAGTGAAATTCATCTCCTGCAGTGCAGAAGAGCCAGGACTGGCTGCTCAGAACCTGCCTATAGCAGTCCCTGGGGCAGAAGCTCTGCTCAACCTTCCAGGGACTCCAAAGGCAGAACAACTCAGCCTCCACTAAAATGATCTCTCATGTCTCTACTGTAAGGTGCTGGATAAAGAGCCAGCATCTTCAGAGCACCACACACAGCCACACACAGATGCAGGTGCCTTTTCAGGTAGGCATTTTAGACTCTTCAAACCCCCTTCCACTAAGTGCCAAGTGACACTAGAGGTGCCATCAGGCAGGGCCAGTGACAATGGCCTGTCGCCATGGTATTTCCTGAAAAATCCCTTTGCCAGGATTTTTTCTCCTGAGAAGGTGAGAAGCCTCAGGAAAGAAAGGTACACAATAATTATCTGATTGCTCTGGAATGTGGTCTGGAGATTGTTTACCAACAGGAGATTGTTTACCTTTGGGCATTAACTAAAAACAATTGACATGGAACCAATCAATCACCCTCAGCTGTGTTGGACTCTGAGGAATCAGTCACGAGCTTTCATTCTCATTCTTGTTTAGCCTTCTGATGTATCCTTTCTCTTTCTATAGTATAGTCTTAGTATGTAATTTCTTTTAATATAATATAATATCCTAAAATAATAAATCAGCCTTCTGAGAAAACGGAGCCAAATTCTCCTCTCTCACCTCACCCTGGGGACCTCACAAAGCCCACAATGCCCGAGGCAGTGAGGGGCAGCCCGTGTGACACTTACTGCTGCACCTGGTGGCTGCAGTTGGCGCTGGTGAGGCTGACGATCATCTGCAGTTTCTCGGTGGCGTAGTTGACAAACTGCTGCTTGAAGGCTCTCTCCTTGGCCCGCGTGGTCCAGGTCAGCCTCTCATACAGGTACAGCAGCCCGTACATGCTCAGCGACAGCGAGATCAGTTTCCAGCCTACGGTTTTCCAAATCTGAAAAACAAAATCTTCATTAGCTTAAATAAGGTGATCTATGGAATAAAAAGCTAACTTCGCCCATTTTTTAAAAATCATCTCCACAGCTCTTTCATTGGATTTGTTTAAGAAAATAAGTGTTTTCCATATTATTACTGCAGAGCAATACAGCTACATTCACATGAGCTGGTCCCCAATGGCACAGAGAATGTGCAGGTTACAGAAGCTTGCTGCTCTTTCATGAAGGAAGAAGCAAAGCTCCAACTAAATTCAAAGTGAAGGAGGCACCATCAGATCACCATTTAATTCAGGCATTGAACACAGACTTCTGGCACAGAGGATACACCCAGCTATCCTCAGAGTGATTAGCCTGGTTTCTCACTGTGAACTGACTGTGGGTATCCAGGGCACTGCACATGCTCATCTGGCCCAGTGTCAAGTCCATGGCACGCTCTGTGTTACACCCCAGGCAGGACAGAGCAGCTCAGCCTCTGCCACCCCTTCCAGCAGGAAATGTGCTACTTGCCACTCCACCAACAATGATGATGCTCATGGAGGTCCGGGATGTCAGCGAGGCCAAACTCAACACCAAGGGAACCATGAACTCCTCCTGGGGCACGCTGTCGGGAGTTAAGGCGGGCAGGCTGGCGGCAGACGGGGTGCTGGCTAAAGGACGAGGGATCTAGAATGGGAACAGGGCAGCCTGAGTCAAAAGCACCAGGGAACTACACAGATGGGGATTATTTTCATATATTCAGGTTTTGATTTACTTGAAGGAAAGCCTTCAGCAGTGAAATCTGCACAAAACTCCTGAGGAGAGAAAAAGGGTCTGTGTTCTGACCTAAAGATCCAAATATTACAAATGGAATAGGCTACTCAAAGGGTTCAAGCCAAAGGAAAACCAATTTGTGTAACAGCTGCAGGAAGTTTAAAAGAGGTTTTCAGTTCCATTCTAACCCTGAATATAATCCAATAAAAATAACCCACACCAAAAATACTTCACACAATGGATCTAGGGAAAGGTAGCAGGAAGCGTGTAAATAGCATTGGCACAGAGGAAAAATCAATATACTCTCATCAAGGTAAAACAAAGCAGCCCAAGCTCTGAAGGACTCACATGTAGGTTTGGATCTGTTAATCCCTGGAGTACTTTCTGAGCTTGTTTAAGACCCAAGAAACGGTTTGCAAGAGAAGTCCATCCCAAAGAAAAGTGGAACATGATATCCTCTTGAAAATCTGCACACAGGCTATGACAGTTTAGATCATAGCTAAGATCAAACTTCCTGCATGGAATTAGCAAGTGGAGCTGATCCTGAACACTAGAAGGCAACAATGGTTTCAGATTTTCTAGAAATAAGAACAAACAGTAAAGATGAGTTACCATTAGAAGAAGAGCATATTCACAAACAGTATCTCTGCACTGCTGACCAGCTTTATCAATTCAGAGAATCTAAACTGGTCAGTTCATTATTTATTTATTTGTAAAATCAGTGGCACTTCAGCAGGATTGACCCTAACAGAGAGGGAATTTACTGCTCCACTACAAGAAAACAGTCATGAAAATCAACTCACTGCTGGAAAAAAAGGCTCAAATAAACTGAAAGACCTCTACCACTGATCAAAAGATAGGGATGGAGTAAGAAAAAAATTTAATTTATCCATCAGTTCCATGGTGCCACACAGAAAAGGCAATACTAGTACGTAAGAGGATGGAAAAGTTCATGTAATTTCATGATCTCACTCTGAATCTTTCATTACCAGAAACAGACCAATAGAGATGGATGTGCAATAAAGTTACTACTTAAAAAGAAAACAAAAAAAGGGGGGAGTGCACAAATCCTTTGTGAAATAAACTGTTTTGCTTTCTGGGTCTGGAGGAACCTAGGGAGAGCATTATACTGCAGGAACATTTTCTAGTAATTAGTGTATTTGGTGTGTCTCTTGTTGAAGCTAAATTTTAAATGAGTTTATAAAAGGATTAGATGAGCTTCCAAAGGACAGGTCCATTACTACTTGCTTAAGCCATTACTCCAGATGCAGTGTACCAGCTCAGAAGTCCATAAAATGGAGAAGGATTGCTATATTTACCCTGGTTCATTGCTCTTCTCCCCCAGCATCTGTTACTGGTTAGTATCAGAAACAGGGGACTGAGCTAAACTCTCAGTCCAGGTCTATCATGACTTTTCTTTTACCCTTTATAGCATCAATGTTAAGCATGATCAGAAGGAAAATTCTTTTAAAACTGAATTTTCCTAGATTGTGTTCCTTTAAATGTGAAGTGTTACCATTCCTGCTCCCTCCTCCTACCAATCATCTCCTGCTGGGACTGGTGCATTGACTGGTTGACTTCAGTGGAGCAGCGCTCAGCCAGGTTCTTCCCCAAACCATCTTCTATGTGTTTGTTCAGCTCCTGAAGTGCCACAGAGAACACAAGCCCATCAGTTTGTGTTTAGCCAATCAGTTACATTATATGGGCAGGAATATGTTACACACTAAGCACTGTTATTTACAGTGGGAAGAAAAGCATGTTTCCATGAAAATACCATGCTTTCCAACTGCACACTGGGACTGAAAACCTAACTAAAGAGACACAGGAAAGATTTCCCTAGGACTGTAAACATAAAAAGGCACAGAAGTCTGTACTTTTCACTGTGACAGTGAAAAGCAAACCACTGCCTACTGCCCTGCAAAGCCCTTACTGTGTCATTTGATGGGAGCCAATTCCACTGCTCTGCACAGGGACAAACCCATCCCACCAACTCCCACGGGGGCCTGCTCAGGATGCTCTGCTGAGGTGAACCAGCACAGATTGTCCTGAAAATGCAGCACTTCAGGTGACCAGCCAGGCTGGAACAGGCTGAGACTGATCAGCCAGGCTGCAACAGCCTGAGATGAGCTCAGCTGGTTGGAGCATGGTGCTGTTACCACCAAAGTTGTGGGTTTGATCCCCATATGAGCCATTTGTGTAAGGGCTGGACTCAGTGATCCTTGTGAGTCCCTTCCACCTCAGAACATTCTGTGACCCCAGGGCAGTCAGCATCACCAGCAACGTCTGGGCACACGGGGCAAACATAGGTATATGTCCTTTAACTTAAAGCACTACGTTTGAGAAAGAATTCATAAAATTAAAAACCCCCAAACCAGTTTTTATTAAAAGTGTTGAGTATTTTATTTTTGGATCTATTTGATTTTAGGAGTAAAGAAAATTATTTATGCAAAGTCTTATTTGCTGGAAGTGAAAACTTGAAATTAGGAACTATTCTACTACTAAAAAGATGTTGAAAAAATTAATTTCTTTCCAAAAACAAAGCAGAAAGTATTTTCAACCTTTTTCAGTTTTGGGTAGAGATATGCACATGTCAGCAAGCAAAAATCCTGCAATGCTCAAAGTCACATAAAATCTAAGCAATTTATGAAAATACAGAAGTAGAAATTAAGGGAAAGACAAAGAGTCTGGCTTCAAACCATTCAAAAAAACTTACTGTCTTATAGAGCTTCAATACTTGAGGAGAAGGGTGGAAATCAGAATAAAATTCATCAACTAAAACTGAAAGCCGGCAAATCTCATCAGTCATGGCAGAGGAGACCTGGAAGAACACAGGAAATGCATCAAATGTTTCTGCTACCTTTTCCAGACAGAGTGAGAACAGACAACTGCATGAACTGTCCCAAGAAATCATTCAATCATCTGACACTCAGGAAAGATTGCCATTTTAAGCTTTCATTTTCTCTTTTCTTTTAATTGAAAAAGGAGTGTTCTGACATTTCA